>NW_020185317.1:5454536-5459952 GCF_003031525.2 Neophocaena asiaeorientalis asiaeorientalis
CATGTGGGATCCTCCCGGACCGGGACACGAACCTGTGTCCCCTGCATCGGCAGGCGGACTCTCAACCACTGCGCCACCAGGGAAGCCCTGAGATACTCTTAGAGATATTACACCTTCAAAACACAGGGAACCTCATTAATGGGAAATAAAATTTAAAAGTGTGTCATTTTACCCCTTTGATACTCTTTTATTCAAACTCCCTCATAAAGGTGAGTGTGGGGTCTACCTGTTCATTAGTTAAACACAATTCCACAGAAAGCATTTTGAAATAGAAGAAAGAAGGCACCCCACAACAGCTACAGAAGCTTGGCTATGGTGGATCACATCAGTGCACTTCTTTAAAAAGTCATAGAGTGTCCACGTCGCTCTGTATGGTTCTGCTTTAAGTGTTTAGTGTGGGGCTTTGGGGCTTGGCTGTGTTGAGAAAGGCCTTATTTACCTTGGGCCAAGTGTGTTCTACCTTAACCGTGGGCCTAAAAAAGCCCAGAGCAGTTATAAGAGAAGAATTCGCCACATGGCTTATAGGGACTCACTCCTCCTCTGTTCTGGGGCTCAGAGTTCCTCTGGGAGTCCTGGACTCTACTGCTCCATTTCCATTCTTCACCCCATAGTGGCCACGTGGGGAAAGTGGGGTGGGGGGCACCCAGGTCTCTCTACAGAACCACGCAGGGAGTTACTACTAGCCTAGGCTTCCCGCGCACTTTCACCAGGCACAATTAACCACAAATCAAGTTTGTTGAGACAACACCAGTTCCTCTTTCCAATTCCCCTTTTATCGCCAACAAATCCACGCCAGCGCTCCCTCGGCCACTGCTGACTCATAACGTCCCATCTCCCTCTCCCCCAAGTTCCACTCTTGGTCTCACATCAAAACATTTCCTCAGAGTCATTCAAAGCTGGACTTCCCTGTTTTCTACTTGCACATCATTCCCTGAATTTGTCTCCCCTACTCAAACACAGGCCAGAACAAATGTCAAAAAAGATGTCTCGGCCATCCTTTACTCAATCCTCTCTTATATCTCTGGAATACGGTTTTTGTAAGAGCCTAGATTTCTTCCCATCTTTGCCCCATTCTCTCCCATTCCTAAATACAGCAGGACCACCAGGTCACAAGGTAATACAGGCCAGTCATTCACATTTCCAAACCTTAACATCTCTTCAACACAATCATCAGCACATCTATGGCTCAGCCATATTCACATTACAGTGGACAAAAGCAGATGAAAGCTACTTTTAATACACAACATTTGGGGTACTTTTTGTTGGTGCTGAGGTAGCGGGGTGTGTGTGTGTGTGTGTGTGTGTGTGTGTGTGTTTGTGTGCTATTTAGAGCCACAAACTAGCAACCAGAGTTGCAATAGCTATAGCAGACACATATTAATATACAGGTTCAAAGTTTAGGTGTTCCACATTTTTTATTTGTTTTGGTTTGGTTTAGTTTTCTATTGGGCTCCGCGCCAATAAATCAATATCTTAGCAAATGGCTCTGATAGTCTCCAAAAGCTACCCAGCCAAGTAACTTAATTTAAACAATGCCATTTTACAAAGCAGTAAATAAGTGTCTTATAAATACAGAGAAGGAAAACCAGCTACAAAGCAAAGTTACTGAAACCCAACAATAGGGCTAAGTACTGGATAACATGTCATTCAGGATTTAGGACAACAAATCAGGCTGACACAGGCATTCTCACCCTCCAAAATGCCAGTAAAGTAGAATAAATGGCCAAAGACAGCTAATGTTGGGTAACTAAACATGGAGGAATCATATCCAAATGGAACGTTCCTGATGGAGACATTAAGGGTGTTTTCTTTGCTCCACACAGAATTCACAGCAGATGTGTACGTCTGCATTTCCCAGGAATCCAAAATGCTGTGCACTGGGAAATGACACATTCATTTTGCTTTGAGGAAAAGGTTTTACCAAAACTGGCTTTGTACTAGGGTAGGATTTTGCACTTGACTTCTGGGTTTAAAGAGAACCTACTGAGCAACAAAGTTTCCTAAATCAAAAGCCTGAGATTTCCCTCAGCCCAAAACATAATTAGAACCTTAAATGAAACGTTGGATGACACCTAAAATTGTCAGAATATCTCTTCTGCAAAATAATTTTACAATTATGTTTTTCTCGTTATTGCCTATTACGTTTATAATGAACCAACCTTATTCACTTTTCCTTTGGGTACAAAACACAAGGAAGAATGTGTTTTCTTGATTCTGAAAAGTCTGAATGTATTTGATTCTGGATTTCTAAGTCTGAGCAGGGAAATGTATTAATTTTTAAGGATTCTAAGCAATGATTTTTATTAGTATTACATAAAACAGAATTGTGGGATTTGTATGTATACATACACATCAGACAAGATTATGTACATATATGCACATGTATATGTATCTATACATATATGTTTATATATGCATCAGACTAGATTAACTTGACAACTTCCTGCTCCTGAAATTATGTTACTAAAAATAATTACACCTGAAGTCATCCAGAATGCCGCAATTTCAGGAAGTGACACAGCAGATAAATTTATTTCTCCTACTCCTACCTTCTACATAAAGAACAATTATGCTTCCAAAGACAGCCACCACTAGCAAGAGCAGGAAGAAATTCTTATCACCCTATCCAGCAGGTAAATTGGAGTGTGTGCACCAAAGCATTCTCATTGGTTAGGAAAATTGGGAGTGCTGTAGAACACCCTACAGATACTGTTAGAAAAGGTAAAACTTAGTCATTCAAGACTGGTCACCCTTTGCTCCTACACATGCAATTCCCAGAATACTACCTTCCTCTTTGATCTCCTCAGTCTCATATTTCACTTCTCTAACATTACAGAGTTTAGGCACATTCAATATTTTTCTTATTTTTTATTAAGTGAATCAATTCTATTCCTTTTGTTTCTCTTTTTAGTTTCTATAATAAAATAACAAATGCTTGTTGCAAAAAAAAAAAAAAAAAGGCTTTTTAAGCCCAAACATAACTTTATAAGGTAAAAAGTAAAAGTACCCTCTTCTCTTTACCATCTGAACCCACTTCCTTCAGGAAGCCACTGTCAACAGTTTGGAGACAACAAGGTATACGTGTGCTTCTTTGATGGTTTGTATATAAATCTCTTCCTTTTTTCACTTACCATATCATGATTTTTTCCCAGGACAATGTGCCAAAGCAGCTAACAAATACATTTACATCTATTGCATTTCTCCCTTTCCCTACAATGAGACTGCTAAATCAAGATTTACTGAATATCAAAAGAAGTCAAACAAAAAACCTGTCAGCCTAATACTAAATATATCTGGTTATATTCATTTTTACACTTGCCTTCAACCTAAAAATGGTGAGAACAAATGGGTAAACATACATGCATAAATATATATGCACTATATAGATTATCTTACACAGATAAATGTCAACATATGTAATGTATGTATGTTGAAATGAAATTAATTTTCAAAGGCAAGAAGCAAAGGAAGGCACCTGTGTAGGTGGTGAGACTTAATGGGTCCTAAATAGGGAGGGACACCATGTGGAAATTTCCTGGGCTTTGGAGCCAGAGACACGGGGTCAAACCTAACTCCACCTCTTACTGATTATGTGGTTTGTATAAGTTCCTTAACCATTCGAGCTTCCTTTTCATCATCCATAAAATGCGACAAGACTTATCTTACAGAGATATAGAAATTAAGTGTTTAAGATGGTGTCTTGAACATACTAAGTGCTCAAAAAGTGCCTTATTACTGTTAATAATCCAGAAACTATATATGCTAGACTTGGTGATCCAATACCTCATATCACCAAATACCTGCAAACCTTGCTGTTTCGTTTATCTTTGTGTTTTGGTTTGCCTTCATGTTTTTACATTTACCTTATTCATACAGATACAGAAAGTGCCGTAGAAATAAATTACTATAAACATGCTTAGTAGCTTTAATGCATTATTGAAATATGATCCTTTCTCCTCCTACTCCCCCAGGATGTCTTGCCCAGGGCTCAGCAGCAATGTCCCAGCTTCCTCCTAAAAGCAATCTTAAGTTTTACAAGCCATCTGACTACCACAAAATAACTGAAAATATCTTCCGTGTCTGCTGATGACCATCAGCTTAAAGTGTCAAAAGCCGACCTTCCCAGTGAGGCGACTTCCTATCCTCTCCTTTTACTTAACAAGGCTATCAACGATGCATGCACCTTTAGCAGACTAGTGGCCACGTCTTGGGGAAGAGATGCTCTGCAGACACCAGAGGCCTACCAAAAACACATCTGCTTTTATCACATGTCGTTGGTCAACTGTACGTCCACCCACCCTTTACATTCATTTATTTTGAAAAGGTTAGATTTCCAGAAAATCCTAAACTTCTAGAACAATTAGGGGGAAGCTTGACCACTGTACTATCCAACCATCTCCTTTTACAGGTGAGAAAACTGAGGCTCAGGAAGATGTGACATGCCCAACAGCATAAAAATATTTAGACACCAGTTGGGATTAAAACCTCAACTCTTCAAGGTTCTTTTCTACTACTAATAGGCAAGATTTTATCTGTTCCAGTAGCTCTGTAAAATGTTTAATTATTAAAGATTTTCGGATGAAAGGAAATGTTTGTGGTTGCGAATATATGTGGGAGAGGCGAAATGCACCGTGTGCTGGCCTTACGGGTAATGAATCCACCTGCCTGTCCACGTGCAGATGGGATAAATGAAGGGGAAAACCGCATTTGGAATTTTTCACCCTCCTACTTAAATTTACAGGGAGCCGTGTAGGGGACACAAAGGACCCCAAAGGACTAGAAACCCCGACTGTTATCTCAAAATGGCTCTAGGGACATGTTAGGCCAGGCTGAAGTAAAGCAGTTCGGAGGCGGGGAATTTCTCCCAGGATGATAGCAGGCAAGGGGAAGAGGTATTTTGCGTATTTATTCACCTGGGTAAGCAGACGCTGTCAATTTCCTCCTCTTGCCACCCAAGGAGCTACGTCCCTGCACTCGGATTGTCTGGTGTTCTCGCCTCCCTCTTTCTCCCGAGGACGGTTATGGCAAGGGCGCGAGTGCGGCCGGGCCGACAAGGGCCTGGGCACTGGGGCGCAGCCCTCACCCGGCGACGGCTTCCTTGGGCAGCGCCTTTGTTTTCCCGACTGCAGTTACGTTTGCGGAAGTGCTGCTCGCGCTGGGCGCACCGGGGGTGCAGGCTGTAGCTGCCCTCAGCGCCCCAAAAGATGACAACCGACTCGGGATCCAAGGGGAGGGAGACAGTAGCGGGCGAGCGGGGCTGGGAGCGGAGACACCCCCCCCACGCCCTGGGGCCGGGCCCCTCCTCGGAAGCCTTTCAGCGACTGCAGGTGTGCGCGCCGCAGGGTGCTCCTCGCCCTCCGGCCGGGCCCGGCCCCTGCAGGGGAGCCCAGGGTGGGGCTACCCCGCCGCCCCGCCA
>NW_020185317.1:5460011-5598307 GCF_003031525.2 Neophocaena asiaeorientalis asiaeorientalis
CCCTGCCGGGGAGGCGCGCCGCGAAGGGGGAGAGCAGACGCGAGGGTCTATCCCCAGGTCCCCGCACCCCGGCTCCCAGCTAAGAGCCCCCCACCCCGACCCCAGGCAAAAGATGCAGGCCTAGCTCCGGGGGGAGGGGGCGGAGAGTCGATGGCCGGCTGGTTGGGAATTGTAATAATAATAACAACAACAGTAGCAGCAACAATAATAGCCATCGTTTGTAGGGCATTTATTCAGTGGCAAGCAGAATGCTAACACTATTAATGCGTTGCCTCAGCGTCTCTCGGCCAGCGGTGGCTGTGGCCGACTGTCCTCAGTTGACCCGGGAGAGAGGAGCTTGGCAAGAGACCGGAGGCAAACAACCAGGGTTTCAGGACTCACCGGGGAAGGGCTGAGACTAAAGCACTCTTTCAAACTGAGAAAGTGCTGCGAAGTATCTGGCAGCTTGCTGAAGAGTGTGTCGCATCTGTAACGCAATTACAGTTGTATTTCTGGTTAGACACGCAGAGAGGGTGGGGAGAGTGGAGTTGGCTGTAAAAGGTATCATTCCTTCAGCAAGTATTTTTTTGGGTGCCTGTAATGGGCCTTTGGGGTGCCAGATCCTGTCCTCAGGGAGCTTATCGTCTTGTTCTGGGAATAACAATAATAATGGCAGCTAGCATCGATGAACATTTCTCATACATGAAACACTGTTTAAGTACTATTTAAACTTTACCATAATCCTAAAAGTATAAGTACTATTATTCCCATTTTACAACTGAGGAAACCAAGGCTGAAATTTAATGTGACTAACCTAAAATGACTAAATAGTAAAAGGGTGAGAAGTCCTTTGTCTCCAGTGTTTAAGCTCTTAACCACGAAATCATACCGATGAGAATTTTATAGGCCCTGAAGCTTTAGGATTTGAGGTCCCTCTTTAGGAAGAATAAAACAAAATTACAAAGTCACCGTGGCCCCTCCTGGAACCTACAAAGGGTCCCTGGGTCCCTGAAGTTTATGCTCCATTAACCTCATGATAAATCCACTTGCAATACTGATAAAAGCAAACCGATGAAAAGCAGTGAGTGCTCAAGTTTCAGATGAAAGAGATTAAAGTGGTTGTTGGACTCTGAGATTGACAGATTTTGGTCTGGTGTGGCCTGGAGACATCGTCCCCTGCAGTATTTGGAACTGAACGGCTCATAAAGTACCCAGTTGGTAGCTGTCATAATAGAATTATCATCCTTCTTATCTGTCCAGATATTAAAGAAGCAACCTTTTGAAAAAGAAGGAAAAAGAAAAGTGAACAGACTCCAGGTCTAATATGATTCAGGTTCTCTCCTGTATACAGAAGGAGGGCAGGAAGGAGCGGGCGGGGTGGGGCGGGGGTTTGTTCTTAACCTACAGCTGCTCAGAAATGGCTCCATGTTGAAAAGTGAAGCCAAATCAAACTAGAGGTTAAAGCTGGTTTCAAATAGGACAGGGTAGCCTCCAGGGTCATCACAGCAGAAAATGTTGTTTTAATTGGCCTTATTAGGGCAGGATTTTTTTTTCCTGGTGGCCCCTTCCCTTTTCAGTATAACTAAGGAGAAGATGCAAATATGCATGAAGAAAAAGTAACTACCACTCCTCCCACATCTCCCTACCCGCTGTGAGGTAACTAGTGGGTGTGGTGTGGGAAGTTAGCTTCCAAGTATACCAGGAGGCAAGCTATTCCAGAGGTCATTGTACAGAAAGGCTCAAAGACAGAATTAGGGTGTTGAAATCACATGGCTAATTGAATCAATTTAAAATGCAGAGTAAGAAGTCAGGAGATAGAGTAGATTAACACACTTAGGCTAGGGTACAAGCAGGGGGTATATTTTATGAAACGTGTAGAATCTGTGCCTCCCTCTCCTGAGTCAGCCTTCTGGTGCTGATGGTGTGATTACAAGGACCAGAGCTGAGGTTGATACTGGCAGTCAGAGGGTACCTGGGGCCAGAGCCAGCACACACTTTCTCTGTTGAGAGACACAGGAGCGAGGATGGCTGGCCAGTTCCAGCTCACCAATTAGCCCGATGAGCAGCTGTGGATTTTATCTGCATTTCTCAGGCAGAGAACAAATGGAGGCTGTGTAGCTGTCACCAGTGGGTGGTCATTTGAAGCCTGCCTAAATATTGAGTGCTAATATGCCTCATGGATATTTACTGTATCAAGAATATTTGGTGCCTATTTGGACCTTCCAACCCTTCCTCTCTACGTTCAGCTCATATATGCACTACTTACTTTGTCTCACAAACTACTTGCTTTCATTTAATTTCATTTCTTCTCTTATAATGTTTGTTTCTCTTATTTCCTTTGGCAGAATTGATTGTTCTTTTTTTTTTTTTTTTTTTTTGCTGTACGCGGGCCTCTCACTGTTGTGGCCTCTCCCGTTGCAGAGCACAGGCTCCGGACGCGCAGGCTCAGCGGCCATGGCTCACGGGCCCAGCCGCTATGCGGCATGTGGGATCTTCCCGGACCGGGGCACGAACCCGTGTCCCCTGCATCAGCAGGCGGACTCTCAACCACTGCGCCACCAGGGAAGCCCCCAGAATTGATTATTCCTAAATAACAAAGCAAATATATGACAGTAGGTAATAATGAGAACAAACAGCTAACACTTATACAGGACTTACCTGTGCCAGGTACTGTTCAAAGCCCTTTTTATGTATTTATTAATTTAAGCCTCACAACAGTCACGTACACGTAGGTACTATCACCCCATTTTACAAATGAGGAAATTGGTGCATATAAACGTGAAGTAACTTTACCAAGCTCACACCACTTGTAAGTGATAGAATCTGCGTTTGAACCTAGGTAATCTAGCTTAAAGGCCCTGGCTCTTAACCAATCCCTCTTCCTAGCTCATGCAAACTCTTACAAACACGTATATTCACATATGGCAGGTTGGGGGTTTTATTTTAGGCAAATGGTATCATCTACTTTTCTCAGCAACACTAGACACTACTGAGGGTCCCCCACCTTGAAACTCTCCCTTCCTCAGACTTCTGTGACCCAAAGCCTTGGGTTTTGCTCTTCCTCTCAAGCCACGCCCCTTTGTATACTCCATTTTGATTTTGTTCTAGGCCTTTCTTCTCTTTCTTCTGTGATTGCTCTTACCCTCTCCCTTGGCTTTAATCATGGAATATTTGAGGATGTCCCCAAACCCCTCTCTCTGGGACAGCTTCTCCCCTGAGTGCCAGATCTGTATGGCTAATTCCAGTAGGTTGTTTCACAGGCACCCATCTTCTGCCCCTTCCCCCCGGCTTTTACTTCTGGGTTCCCAAACGTCATCCTCCTAGTTGTACAAGGTCCTGTACTCACCGCTCCCTCCACCCTTACGCCCACACCCAGCATATTAGTTTTCTATGCTGCTATAATAAGTTACCACAAATGTAGTGAATTAAAACATGACAAATTTACTATCTTACATGTCTGTAAGTCGGAAGTCCGAAATGGGTTTTATCAGGCTAAAATCAATGTGTCTGCAGGGCTGCATTCCATCTGTAGGCTTTGGAGGAGAATCCACGTTTTGGACTTTTCCAGCTTCTAGAGGCTGCTTGGCTCATGGCCCCTTTCTCCATCTTCATAGCACCTCACTCTAACCTCTGCTTCAGCAACCATGTTGCCTTTTCTGACTCTGACCCTTCTGCCTCCCTCTTATAAGATCCCTTGTGATTACACTGGGCTCACCTTGATGGTCCAGGATAATCTCCTCCTCTCAAGAACCCTAACTTAATCATATCTGCAAAGTCATTTTTTTTTTTTTTTTTTTTTGCGGTACACGGGCCTCTCACCGCTGTGGCCTCTCCCATTGCAGAGCACAGGCTCTGGACGCGCTGGGTCAGTGGCCATGGCTCACGGGCCCAGCCGCTCCGCGGCATATGGGATCCTCTCGCACTGAGGCACGAACCCATGTCCCCTGCATCAGCAGGCAAACTCTCAACCACTGCGCCACGAGGGAAACCCTCTGCAAAGTCATTTTGCCGTGTAAGGTAATATAGTCACAGGTTCCTAGGATTAGGACATGGACATCTCTAGAAGGCGATGATTTTGCCTACCATACCCAGTAAATACCAAGCCCTGCGGAGTCCTCCTTTCAAAATATTCCTGGAATTTGACCTCTTCTCTGTATTCCTGTGCTATGCTAATCCAAGAGGTTCTCTCTCCTCTGCCTTATGATATCACTTCTCTGGCCTCTCTGCCTCAATGTGTTTTCTCATCCAATCAATTTTCCCTATTGCAACCAAAGTAATCTTTAAGAACATCTGACAGGGTGATTTCTTTGCAGTCCCACAGGGTTGCACAACATCCTGGGGCACCTTTCACGTTGTGTTGTGCCTCCTGGATGTGCTACCAGCAGACCTTAATTCTCTACTTAAAACCCATCCAAAGGAATTCCCTGGTGATCCATTGGTTAGGACTTGGCACTTTCACTGCCAGGGCCCAGGAACCCTAGTCGGGGAACTAAAGATCCTGCAAGCTGTGTGGTACCGCCAAAACAAAACAAAAAACAAAAAACCAAGGCCCCCTTTACCATAACAAAGAGATTCAAAAGTTCAGTAGTCAAATAGAATTAGAATTTTGTTTCTCATATAACAGTCCACAGGTAGGCAGTCCAAGGCTGATGGTGCGACCTCACCATCTGCACAACACATGGATTCCATGTCTGGTCCAGGGTGACTGCTTCAGTTCTCACTGTTTCCAGCACATGGGCCGGGGAGAGTATAAGCCCTGTCCCTTAAATGGAAGCCCTCACATTTGTACACATCATGTCCATACATATCGCCTTGGCTGAAACAGTCACGTGCCCACATCTGAGTGCAAAGGAGGAAAACGTAGTCTTTAGCCAAGTGGCCAGAGACCCAGCTAAATTCCATTGCTACAAAAGAAAGGGAGAATGGATTCCGGGAGTCAACTAGCAGTCTTCCACAGGAAAGAAGACAAAGTGTTATGCAAGAGAAAAATGAAGAATGTACTTTACATTGGAAGACAGGGAAGGCCTGTTTGAGGAAGTCACAGTAAACTGGACCTGAGGCATAAGTAGGAGATGACCAGGAAAAGAGTTCTGGAAAGACCTTTCCCCACAGGAGGAGCTGCCTTGAGTCAGCAAAGAGCTAAGCTTTGGTGACTGGAGCAGAGTGAGTAGTGGCCTAAGGGGAAATGTCAAGAGATGAGGTGGGAGAAATAGGCAAAAGCCAGGTCAGGCAGCAACCTGGGTATCATGTCAAGCATTTTGAATTTTAACTTACATTCAGTGAGATCCATTGAAGAATGTTTAGGAGATCTGACTTGTGCCTTTAAAAGGTCACTGTGGCTGCTGTGTGGAGAATGGTATGGAGAGGGCAGAAGTGGAAGTGAGGCTCAGTTGGAAAGTAACCAGTGGTGACGGGAGAGACCAGCAGTGGCTTGGACTAGAGTGGTGAGCAGTGGGGATAGAAGAAGTGGATGGATTTGAGAGAGAGTTTTTGGAAGTGTATCAGCACATTCGGTGATGTATTGTGTGTGGGAGGCAAGGGAAAGCAGGTGTAAGAATGACTCACAAGTTTTTGGTGGATTGTGACAACCTTCAGTGAGAGGGAGAAGACTGTGGGAGGAGTAGGTTGGAGGGAAGAAAGGAAGAGTTCACATTCTGGCGTAATAAGTTGGAGGTGCCTGTGAGACTTGCTGGTGGAGCTGTGAAGTAGTCAATTAAGTCTATGAGTCCAAAACTCAGAAGAGAGGGCTGGACTTGGCAGTCATCAACACTGAGGTGCTATTTACAATCACGGGAATGAAGGGGTCACCACAAGACAGAATATACTGAGAGAACCCTGAGAAAGGCCAACATTTACCAGCTGGTATAGGAAGAGGAACCAAGAAGGATCAGCCATAGACGTAGGAGGAAACTCAGGAGGGTGTTGTCACTGAAGCCTACAAAGTGATTTTTCAAGCAGGAGTGAATGGATAACACTCTACCCCTCCTTCAGATCCCAGATAAAACATATGTCCTCCACAGACTAGGCTTGCTACCCCTCAATGACCTCACGTACCTGGTGCCTCCTCTATCATGGCACGTATCAAATACTGTTATAATGATTTGTCTTCTGTGATGGACTGTGAGCTCCTTAAAGAAAGGAACATACAGCCACTATGGAGAACAGTATGGAGGTTCCTTAAAAAACTAAAAGCAGAACTACCATATGGTCCAGCAATTCCACTCCTGGGCATATATCTGGAGAAAGCCATAATTCAAAAAGATATATGGGGCTTCCCTGGTGGCGCAGTGGTTGAGAGTCCGCCTACAGATGCAGGGGACACAGGTTCGTGCCCTGGTCCTGGAGGATCCCACATGCCGCGGAGTGGCTGGGCCCGTGAGCCACGGCTGCTGAGCCTGCGTGTCCAGAGCCTGTGCTCCGCAACGGGAGAGGCCACAACAGTGAGAAGCCCGCATACCGCAAAAAAAAAAAAAAAGATATACGCACCCCAGTGTTCATTGCAGCACTATTTACAATAGCCAAGACATGGAAGCAACTTAGATGTCCATCGACAGAGGAATGGATAAAGAAGGTGTGGTACATTTATACAATGGAATATTTCTCAGCCATAAAAAAGAATGGAAAAGTGCCATTTGCAGCAGTATGGATGGACCCAGAGACTATCATACTAAGTGAAGTAAATCTGACAGAGAAATACAAATATCATATGATACTGCTTATATGTGGAATCTAAAAAGATGATACAAATGAACTTATTTACAAAACAGAAACAGCCTCACAGGCTTCGAAAACAAACATACGGTTACCCAAGGGCATACGGTTACCAAAGGGGAAACGTTAGGGGGAGGGATGCATTAGGAGTTTGGGATTAACATATACACACTACTATACACAAAATAGATAATCAACAAGGACCTACTGTATAGCACAGGGAACTCTACCCAATATTCTGTAATAACTTATATGGGAAAAGAATCTGAAAAAGAATGGATATATGTATAACTGAATCACTTTGGTGTACACCTGAAACTAACACAACATTGTAAATCAACTATACTCCAATATAAAATAAAAATTAAATTGAAAAAAAAGGAACAACTTGTCTTATTTAAGATCTGTATTACTTGTATTATTTTGTATTATTTGTATCAGTTAGCATGTAATAGTCCACGTACAGTGGTTTAAACAAGATAAATGTTTCTCCCTCATATAAAAGTTTAGGTAAATAGGTGTCTCAGTGGTGTTGGGGACCAGGGGATTTATGTTCTTTTGATCTTATTTTTCTGTCGTTTTCAACATAAAGCTTCCATCTCAAGGTCCAGCATGGCTTCTCCAACTCTTCCCATTGTGTTAGCATTCCAGTCATCAGGAAAGAGAAAAAGTGAAGGGGAAGGCATGTTCCTTCCTTTTAAGACATCACCAGATGTTCAGATTAGTAAGTTGTACATATTAACACACATTTCAATTCCAGTGGCAGAACTTGGTTGCATGGTCACATCCAGCTGAAAGGAAGGCTGACAAATATAGTCTTTCCCTGGTAGCCATGTGCACAGATAAAAATTCTATTATTATGAAAGAAGGAGAGAACAGATAACAGATGCAGCTAGCAGCCCTGACAGGCCATTGTAACTGTGTCACAGAATGACTGTGGGAATATGCTCGAATGAGCAGAGAGAAAGGTGGAGAAGAATAAACATCAAGCTCTTGACAGTGATTACCCACATGGGAGGAAATGGAAGGGAGGAAGAGGCGATAAATATCTGTTGAATAAATCGATGATAGCAAGTGGATAAACTCAGTGGTGACAACATTAATGGGGTTGGTTCTCTTTAGTTCCCCCTACCATCCCCTTTCTTTCCTTGGCACTGGCTTCATGGAGAACGTGGGACTGATACTGGACTTAAAAAATGACTTAAAGTGTAAATAGGAGGAAAGAAGGTTAACTTACAGAAATTTTTTTTTAAAATATATTTATTTATTTATTTTTGGCTGTGCTGGGTCTTTGTTGCTGCATGCGGGCTTTCTCTAGTTGCGGAGAGCGGGGACTACTCTTCGTCGCACAGAACAGGCTCTAGGTGCACAGGCTTCAGTAGTTGTGGCTCGCCGGCTCCAGAGCACAGGCTCAGTAGTTGTGGCGCACGGGCTTAGCTGCTCTGTGGCATGAGGGATCTTCTCGGACCAGGGCTCGAACCCATGGTCCCTTGCATTGGCAGGCGGATTCTTAACCACTGTGCCACCAGGGAAGTCCAGAAATCTTTTATTCTGATATCTTTTTGCTTAATTCTCTTGAGTTTTCCAGAGATGGATGATCATATCAACCTACAAATAATGATACTGTGGTCTCCTTTCTAATATTTATACCTACTTTTAAAATTGTATTACACTGACAAAACAATGATAAATATTCATGATGATCAGTAGTTGTCCCCTTCTCTTACTACCTTCTTTACTACGAGTGTCTTTCATGCTTTACCACTGAGTATGAGGCTGGCTATTGCTTTGAGATAGATAATTCTTCATTAGGTTACTAAAGTAGCCTTCTGTATATGATTTGATAAGAGTTTTAAAAATTAACAAGAGCTGTTTTAATATAATTTCCTTCATGTATTTTCTAAGATGTTTTCTTGTCCATTCCAATCCAGTTACACATCATATATTGTTTTTTGGTCTTCTAATTATGATAATTTAAATGATAATAAATCTACTGTAGTGGAGCAGAGAGTTCCTGGAGATAAAAGGAAGTATAAAATCCAGCCCCTTCCATCAAGAGGCTTGTGATTTACTAGCAAAGACCTGGCTATAAATAGATCGATTATAATAGAAGATAGCATATGCTATGAGTGGTACACAGATTAAGTTTTAAAAAATATCACTTTCGGGGCTTCCCTGGTGGCGCAGTGGTTGAGAGTCCGCCTGCCAATAAAGTTCCAATCTTTAAGTACCTTCAGTCAAATGCTAAGTCTTGCCAACTTTATCTCCTTGGTATTTCATTAATACGTTTCATCTTATCCATCTCTACACACAGTACTCTTAAGGCTCTAACACAACAATCTCCATAATGACTTTCCTGTTTCCAGCCTTGCACATCTATCCAATACAAATCAAAGCACCTAAAATGGATCTCAGTTATGTGATTTTTTAAAATACACTTATTTTGGGGAGTTCCCTGGTGGCCTAGTGGTTAGGATTCCGGGCTTTCACTGCCATGGCCCGGGTTCACTCCCTGGTCAGAGAACTGAGATCCTGCAAGCTGTGCAGTGTGGCCTATATATATATATATATATATATATACTTTTTAATTTTCAAAACTTTTTCTTAGAGTATGACATATGTACATAAAAGTGCATAAGTCACAAGGGTAAAATTCAATGAGTTATAATAAATATGATTAAAACTTGTGTAATCACCACTAATAGCAAGAAATTGAATACTACCAGCACCCCAAAAGGTCCCTTTGTGACCCTTACAAATTACTACCTCTCCCTTCTCCCCAAAGGGAACCATCATTCTAATTTCTAACCCCACAGATAAGTTTTTCCAGTTTTTAAACTTTGTATAAACGGAATCAAACAGCATGTAATCTTTTTTTTAAGGTCTTAAACGAAGATCTGTTTTTTTTTAATTGACGCCAATTCTACTTATTATATTCAAAGCCCTTCTAATAAAAATAGTTAAACATTGTTGCTGAGCTATATTCTTGACTGACCAATGGTTAATAATAGGCCTAACTCCTCTCCCTCACTGATCCCTCTTGTACCTGCCATATTCCACTAGGAAGTCAGACAAAACAACTATAATATTATTCATTAATAATATTTCTGATGACTGTGGAAAATCAATGCCACTTTAAACATGCCTAACTAAAAATCTTAGGCACTGAAAAGATCTGGTTCAGCATGTAATCTTTTGTGTTTGATTTATTTTGCTCAAAACAACAGTGCTGTATGTAGCTATTTTATTTCCAATATACAAAGATATCACATTATTTTTTTCCATTCTGTTGATGGACATTTGGATTATTTACATTCTTTGGCAATTATAAATAATGCCGTTATGAACATTCTTGTACTTGTTTTTTGATGCATATATATACGAATTTTTATGGTATATACGTAGGAGTGTAACTGCTAAATCATAGGATATGCAGGTTCTCACTCTAATTAGTTAATAGCAAACAGTTCCTCAAGGTGGTTGCGAGAATTTATACTCCTACTGGCAGTTTTATGATTTCATCTCCTTACCTTCATTTGGTATTTTCAGTCTTTTCTCTCTGTCTCCTTTTAGTCTTTTATTTTGAAATAATTTAATACTTACAGAGACGTTGCAAAGATAGAGGAGAGATCCTACGTAACTAGAGTACAACGATCA
Organism: Neophocaena asiaeorientalis asiaeorientalis; assembly: GCF_003031525.2. Taxonomy (NCBI): domain Eukaryota; kingdom Metazoa; phylum Chordata; class Mammalia; order Artiodactyla; family Phocoenidae; genus Neophocaena; species Neophocaena asiaeorientalis. The sequence goes on from NW_020185317.1 coordinate 5,470,359, forward strand.
AAATGGAGAAATTGACATTGCTGCCAATACCCTAACTAAACCCCAATACAGATCCTATTTGGACCTCACCAAGCTTTCTAACATCCTTTTTCTGTTCCAGGATCTAATCCAGGATTCCATATAACAGTTATGACTCCTTTGTCTCCTCCAATCTGTGACAATTCCTCTGTTTTTCGTGCCCTTAATACTGGTCAGGTAGTTTGTAGAATGACTCTTAATTTAGTTTAACTTATACTTTCTCATGGTTAGAAGGAGGTCATATATTGGGGGAAGAATGTCACTGAGTTTATGTGCCCTTCTCAGATCATATCAGGAAGCACACACATCATATATCCCATTACCTGCGATGTTAATCTTGATCCCCTGAGAAAGATGGTGTCTACTAGGTTTCTCCACTGTAAAGTCACTGTCTTTCCCTTTATAAGCAAGAATATTTGGGAAGAGACACTTTTATGCTATGCAAATATGCCATTTTCCCTTAAACCTTGATTCATTCACTTTAGCATTCGTTGGTTGTTCTTGCCAGCAGCTGTTATTACTGTGATGTTCTAATGGAGATTTTTTATTTTCCTTATCACTTCTACATGTATTAATTGGAATTCTTTTGTACAGAAAAGTTCTCCCTTCTTCCCCACTTATTTACTTATTCGATCATTTATTTATATCAGTATTGACTCACAGATACTAATTTTTTTCTTTCACTTAAAAATCAATATTATTATTTATTTTCTTTCTCAAATTGTTCTATATTTTGCCATTGAGTGTTCTTTCAGGTTGACTTCTGTGGTTTTTTTCTTTCAGGGTGGAATTTGTGTATAATTTATTAATTTCAGCAGAATTTAAAATGTATAAACAGGATAATTTTGCCATGAACTTTGCCAACATATCTGCTAAAATCAATTCTCTCATTAGTTGCTTCATAAACTCATTTTTTTAATTGTGGTAAAAAATATAAAATTTATGATTTTAGCTGTTTTAATTGTATAATTCCATAGCATTGAGTACGTTCACACTTTTTGTACAACCATCACCACCATCCACCTCTAGAACAATTTTATCTTCCCAAACTATGTACACATTAAATAATAACTCCCATCTTTCCCCACCCCGCAGCCCCTGGGAACCATCATTCTACTTCCTCCATGAATGTAACGACTCTATATACCTCGTATAAGTGGAATCATACAGTATTTGTCCTTTTGTGTCTGGCTTAGTTCACTTAGCATGATGTCTTCAAGGTTCATCCATGTTGTAGCATGTGTCAGAATATTTTTAAGGCTGAATAACATTTCATTTCATTTCAATATTCATTTCATACAATGAATATTCATACATACAATGAAAATATATTTCATTGTATGTATATACCACATTTTAAAAAATTTCAGTGTCTCTTTGACATGCTTTATTTATTTATTTACTTAGGAGCTTTGGTGTCACAGGTTGCTCCAGGTGCATCTTATATATTGCCTGCCCCAACACTAGGATCAACTCCTTCTCCAAGGAGCTCTGGTTCTTTTCATTGGATGATGGTATTGAGAAACCACGTGACTGCATTCATTATAATTAGGATATCACTGCTTCCTATCAGTGGACAGAGCAGGAAATGTATGTATGTATACTAACCCATTTAAACATACATATCTAAGGAATTCCCTGGCAGTCAGTGGTTAGGACTTGGTGCTTTCACTGTCATGGGCCCGGGTTCAATCCCTGGTCAGGAAACTAGGATCCCACAAGCTGAGTGGCACAGCCCCCAAAAATAAAATAATAAAATAAAATAAACATACATATCTATATTTCTGTACCTATCTAACTGTATATATACTTAAAAATAAAATAAAATGTGAATTCATACTGATACCTCCAACTCCAATCCAGCATCATGGGATTCATTCTAGCATTCCCCCTTTGCTTATTTATAACTTTTTTCTACCAGTGAGAAATCTGATTTGCATTGTCTACAATATATTTACTTATTTGTTCAAACTCAGTATACAACTTAAAGTAGTTTCAGAGTTGCTCACTAATGCCCCTATGAGAAATAAATTCACCAACTAGACTGCAGTGTTTTGGAAATTTATTTTTTAGTCCTACTCTATCCAGTGAAAACACTGTTTTCCAAAGCTACTTAGGTCAAGCTCCTGTCTTACCCAACCCTTTAATGTGGTCACTGATATGTAATGCAGTAATTTGTAATGCAATTAGAGTCATTTGCCAAAACTCTGCATTTTATCTTGAGTCCCCCTCCTATATCCTGTCTGTTTTTAATTTGCATACAATAAAAAAAACTGGATTTCATATATTGTTCTGTGGGTTTTAAAAAATTCATAGTCATGTTTCTACCATCACAGTAACATGAAGACCTGTTCTATCACCTAAAAAATTCTCTTGTGCTATGCCCCTTTGTAGTTAACTCCCACCATCCCCAACTCCTGGCAACTACTTATCAGTTATCTGTGCCTATAGTTTTCCTTTTCCAGAATGTGGTAAAAATGGAATCATACAAAATATAGCCTCTTAGATCTGACTTCTTTCACTTAGCAATATCTATGTAAGGTCCACTGACATTGTATGAATCAATAGTTCATTCCTTTTTATTGCTGAACAGTATTCCATTGTAGGGACATAGCACAATTTTTTACCCATTCACTGATTGAAAGGTGTTTGGGTTATTTCCGGTTGTTGGTTATTATTAATAAAGCTTCTATAAACATTTGTATACAGGTTTCGAGTGGCAAAATTTTTAATTTACTTGTGTAAATACCATGGGATTGCTGGGGCACATGGTAAATGTATGTTTAACTTTATAAGAAACAGCCAAACTGTTTTCAATGTAGCTATAACATTTTGCATTCCCACCAGCAATATATGGCAACACTTTGTCAACACTTGCTATTTACTGTGTTTTAATTTCAGCCCCTCTCAAGGTACTGTATTCAGTGGTAGATCATTGTGGCTTTCATTTGCCTTTCCCTAATAACTAAAAATATTTAGCATCTTTATATATGCTTATTTGACATGTATCTCTTCTTTGATAAAGTGTCTGTTTAGATCCTTTGCCCATTTTTACTGGGTTGTTTATATTCTTATTGCTGGCTTTTGAGGGTTCCTTATAGATTCTGGATACAAGTTGCCTACAACATATGTGGATTGCAAATGTTACTCCAGGTCATGACTTGTCTTTCATTCTCTTAACAATGCGTTTTTGTAGGGCAAAGATGTTTCGTTTTCATAAAATCAAACTTATCAACTTTTTTATTTTATAGGTTATATTTTTGATGTCATATCTAAAAATTTTTGCCAAATGAATAAAATTAAAGGTTGGTTCTTTGAAAAGATCAAGAAAATTGTTAAGCTTCTAGCCAGATTGAGCAAGTTATAAAGAGAGAATATAGGAGTTCCCTGGCAGTCCAATGGTTAGGACTTGGCACTTTCACTGCTGTGGCCTGGGTTCAATCCCTGGTCGGGGAACTAACCCCACTAGACCCCACAAGGTGGGTGGCCCAGCCAGGAAAAAAAAAAAAAAAAGAGAGAGAGAAAGAGAGAATATACAAACTACCAGTACAAAGAGAGAGAGAGAGAGAATAACTACCAATCCTATTAAAAGGATAAGAAGAAAATGTTATGAATAATTATATGCTAATAATTTGTCAACTTTGATGAAATGCACAAATTCCTTTGAACATAAACTATGGAAGCTACTTCAATAGAAATAGACAACATGAATAGCCAAGTATCTATTAAAGAAACTGAATTTGTAGCTTAAGACTTTTCCACAGTGAAAACTCTAGACCTAGGTGTCTTCATTGGTAAGTTCTACCAAACATTTAATAACACCACTTCTATACAAACGCTTCCAGAGACTGAAGAGGAGGGAACTCTTCCCAGCTCAATTTACGAGGCCAGCATTACTCTGAGCCCAAAGACAAAGATATTAAAAGAAAAGAAAACTACAGACTAATATCCCTAACATCGGTGCAAAAATTCTTAATGAAATTTTAGCAAACTGAATCCAGCAATATATTAAAAACTGTAGTACACCATGACCCACTGGAATTTATGTCAGAAAGGTAAGGTTGGTTCAATACTTAAAATTTAATCAACATAATTCATTATACCAACATAATAAAAAGGAAACATGATTATCTCAATAGCTACAGAACAAATATTTGACAAAATCCAATGTCTATTCAACATTGTACTAGAAGTTCTATTTAATGCAATAAGGCAAATAAATAAATAAATAAAAAGCATCCAGATTGGAAAAGGAAAAAAGTAAAACTGCCTTTATTCACAGATTACATGGTTGTCTATGTGGAAAATTCCAAACAATTTATGATAAAAGCTGCTAGAAAAAATAGGACTAATAAGTGAACTCTCAAGTTTGCAGGATACAGAAATCAATTTAAAAATCAATTGTATTTCTCTGAACAAGCAGTGAACAGCAAGCAATTCAAATTTATAAGACATTACCATTTACACGACATCAAAAATATAAAATACTTATTTTTGACCTATTAAAAACTTTTAGTTAAAAAACTCAGGTTAAAAATTATAAAACAGGGCTTCCTTGGTGGTGCAGTAGTTGAGAGTCCGCCTGCCGATGCAGGGGACACGGGTTCGTGCCCCGGTCCGGGAAGATCCCACATGCCGCGGAGCGGCTGGGCCCGTGAGCCATGGCTGCTGAGCCTGCGCGTCCGGAGCCTGTGCTCCGCAACGGGAGAGGCCACAACAATGAGAGGCCCGCGTACCGAAAAAAAAAAAAATTATAAAACATTGCTGAGATATAAAGAAAGCCTAAATAAATGGAAATGATCCACCATAATACTGGACTACAAAGCTCGGTATTATTAAAATGTCAATTCTCCCCTATTCTACAGATTAAACACAATCCCAGTCAAAAAATCTCAGGAGGCTTTTTTGTAGGAATTGACAAACAGATTCTAAAACTTACATAGAAATGCAAAGGATCTAGCATGCAGACCAACGTTGAAAAAGAACAAAAGGACGTACACCATCCAATTGCAACACTTATATAAGCCTATGGTAATCAAGACACTGTGGTATTGGTATAAAGACAGATATAGAGACCAACCGAACAGAATGGAGAGTCCAGATATAAACTCACACACCTATACAACTGATTTTCAACAAAGCTACCAAGGCAAATCAGTAAAGAAAGAATAATCTTTTCAACATAAGTGCTGGAACAACTGGATCTCCATATTTAAAAAGTGAATTTTGGGGGTTCCCTGGTGGCACAGTGGTTGAGAATCTGCTTGCCAATGCAGGGGACACGGGTTTGAGCCCTGGTCTGGGAAGATCCCACATGCCACGGAGCAACTAAGCCTGTGCGCCACAACTACTGAGCCTGCGTTCTAGAGGCCGTGAGCCACAACTACTGAGCCCACATGCCACAACTACTGAAGCCCACGTGCCTAGAGCCCTTGCTCCACACGGAAGAGCAGCCCCCACTTGCCACAACTAGAGAAAGCCCATGTGCAGCAACGAAGACCCAACGCAGCCAAAAATAAATAAATAAACAAATTTATTAAATAAATAAATAAAAAGTGAACCTTGACCTTACCTCATACCACACACAAAAATTAACTCAAAGTTAGTCATAGACCTAAATATAATAGATAAAACTATAAAACTTCCAGAAGAAAACGGGAGAAAACTTTAGTTACATTTAATTTGGCAAGTTTTCTTAAAGAGAATATAAAAAATCCAAATTATAAAAGAAAATAATCAATAAATTGGACTTCATCAAAATTAGGAACTTTTGCTCTTCAAAACAATGCTATACAAATGTAAAGGCAAGGCATAGAATGAGAGAAATTATTTTCAAACATACATCCAATAAATGACTTGCATCTAGAATATATAAGAACCCTTACAAAATAACAAGACAAACAACCCAATTTAAAAATGGACAAAATGGAATTCCCTGGTGGCTCAGTGGTTAAGAATCTGCCTGCCAGTGCAGGGGACACAGGTTTGAGCCCTGGTCCGGGAATATCCCCCATGCCGCGGAGCAACTAAGCCCGTGCACCACAGCTACTGAGCCCACACACCACAACTGCTGAGCCCACACGACACAACTACTGAAGCCCACATGCCTAGAACGCATACTCCGCAACAAGAGAAACCACTGCAATGAGAAGCCCACACACCGCAACGAAGAGTAGCCCTGCTTGCCGCAACTAGAGAAAGCCTGCGCTCAGCAACGAAGATCCAACTCAGCCAAATAATAAATAAATAACATAAATAAATTTATTTTTAAAAAATGGACGAAAGATTTCAAAAGACACTTTACCAAAGAAAGTATATCAATGGCAAATAAGCCCATGAAAAGATGGCCAGTATCATTAGTCATTATAGCAATGTTTTCAACTGGGTGCAATTTTGCTCCTATCCCCCAGAGACATTTGGTAATATCTGGAGACATTTTTGATTGCCACAACTGCGGTGGAGAGTACCACTGGCATGTAGTGAGTAGAGGCCAGGGATGCACATAAACTTCCTACAAAGAACAGAACAGCCCCACACATAAAGAATTATTTGGTCCAAAATGTCATTAGTAATAAGGTTGAAAAATCCTGCATTAGAGAAATGCAAATCAAAAACACCAGTACACATATGGTTGAATAGATAAATAAGTAAGTAACAACAACAAACAAAACCAAAAATGAACATACCAACTGTTGTAGAGAATGTGGACCAACTGGAACCTCATACAAAGCTGGTGGGATTATAAAATCATTATAATACTTTGGAAAATAATTTGGCAGTTTCTTAAAAAGTCAATCATAAACTTACCCCCAGCTATTCCACTCCTAGGTATTTCATCAAGAGAAATTAAGGTGCATGTTCACATAAAGTCTTATACATGAATATACACAGCAGCTTTATTTGTAATAGCCAAGAACTGGAAACAACCTAAACGTCCATCGATTTGTGAATGGATAAACAAATTGTGGTTTTTGCATCCAACGCAATACTACTCAGCAATTAAAAGAAACAAACTACTAATACATACATTAACAAATATATAAACACACATAGATGAATATCAAAAATAATTATCTTGAGTGAAAGAAGCCAGACACCCCCCTGCAAAAAAAGAGTCCAGTATAATTCCATTTACAAAACTCTTAAAAATGCAAACAGATTCATAGGAACTGAAAGCAGATGGCTGGCTGCGTGGGAATGGAGGTGGCTGGGGAAGGAAGAGGAGAGATGGGATAATTATAAAGGAGTATAAGGAAATTTTGGTGTATGATGGATATGTTTATTACCTTGATTGTCGTGATGGTTTCAAGAGTAGTTTATAAAAACTCATCAAATTATACACTTTAAATATGTGCAGCTTATTGTATGTCAATTGTCACTCAGCAAAGCTGGGGAGGCACGGAGGTTGCAGCTCATGTTCTGTGTCAGTGAGTAAAATCACCCCTTCCCCCCTGGACCACATCTTATTCATAAGCCAAACACAACTCTGCAGTACTGGACTGAAAGGCAGTCAGTAACTCAGAGTATTCTTGCCTTAAAACTCTGCCTAGTAGGAGTGCCCCATGTTGGATGCTACCAAAGGACGCAAGATATTGTATAGCAAATTAGTAAATTTCCCTCCCTTGCTATGTAAAGTTACTGTTTATTTTTATAATAAACTCTCATGACTAAGGATAAGCCATGCATGTTAAGGAGCCGGAAAAGTACACCCACTTACACCCATCTTCCACATGCTTGCTGAAGCATCCTTCCAGAACTTCTAATCAATGAAATAAGAAAATAAAAGGTTGGTTATACATGTTAGAAAGGAAGAAATAAAATCATAATGTTTATACCATTTGATTGTATACCTGGAAAATTTGGGAGAATCAAACTGAAGAACTATTAGAATTAATAATAGGTTTATGTAATATGACAAGGTACAAAATTAATATACAGAATTCAGTATTTCCCAAATACCACTTAAAATACCAGCAATGTAGGATGCGGGAAAAAAAATGACTCTATTCAGACAAGAAAGTCTTCACTATCCTGGTCACTTCCGCTGAATATTTTCTAATTCTTCTGTATCCTTTTTAAAGTGTTATCTTGGGAATCTACTAAAATGTATTTATGGTCATTATGCCTTTCTGGAGTAGCTATCACTGTGGTATCCAAAGTGTCATCATTTCCCCTTGATTCAGTGTAATGCCTTGGTTTCCACTTCATTCAGTGTTCTGCCCTCCACAAGCCATGGCAGGATCCATCTTACCATTTTGTTGTCTGGGAATTTTCTAATGAGTTGATTTACACAAAATGTAAATACTGGATATTTTTTATACTGGATATTTTTCTATATGATGATAGACATTTAATTCAGGAGAGCTGTGTAGGTAAAACAACATATTTGTAATTATAGATTTAAGTTAAATAAACAAGAAAGCAAATATTTGTGTACTCAGCAACTTGTACAAATAGAATTTTAAACTTTTGCTGTATGGTATTTTTAAATATATCTCAAAATAAAAAAAGTATGAAACAATTAAAATATTTTTGATTATTTAAAACCAAATACTGTTTATTATTATAAACATCACAACTGTTTACTGTGGGACCCTGAGTCCTGAGGGCACTGAGTTCCCTCACTGTGTGTAGATTACTGAAACTTTCTAGATATGAGAGTCTCTTTTATAAAATTAATTAACTGAGAATTGGTTACCTTTAAGGCCTCTTTAGCTAAAAATTTTTGTAATTGCATGTAATCTGTATATCTCAAGTGTTTTCATCTTCTTCTTGCTTTTAAAATAGTATGCAGTAAATGTTTCCCTTTAAAGCCAAAAGCCCTGTGCTTTTTCTGTGTGTTGGTATTGTTGAAAATTTGTTTGTAATATCAATATTCTTCTATGTAACCTATTTTTTATAATGTTATTACATGGCACACAGAGGATGTAAAAAGAACCATAATTCTATCTATCTTCACTCAACTAGATTCAAAGTCGAGTTTCTAGTAAATTAATATTGCCAAAATAAAATAGGGATGATGTTTTCATTCTTAAATACCAGGTTATTATTTTTATCATTGATGATATGTAAGTAATTAAAGATCAATAATTTAGCAATTATTCAAATAATATTTACTAGGCATTCAAAGTTCTGGTAAAGTCCTTATTGAAATGGAATGATACAGATCATAGAAAGAACAGGCCATGATATTAAGAATCTGTCAGTCTCAACAGAGAAGAAAATATATTTACAGCATATTTCAAGAGTGTATGTCACAGTTGACCCTTGAACAGCATAAGTTTGGACTGTTTATGCAGGATTATGCTAATGCAGGACATTCCCAAAGGTAGCTATTACCCTCTTTTCAAAGATTAGGTTCCCAAGGAAGCAGACTCTGAGATATCCATAAATTGGGACCAATACTTGTGGGGGGGGAGAGAGGAAAAGGAGGCGAGGGAAAGAAACATGATTAGGCAGAGGTAGAAGTTGGGCTAAATTGCAATCTCAACAAAGTCTTCAGCTAACTCTACAGAGAGCTCTGAAGCTGGCATAGCTCTTCAGAGTTTTTCCAAATTGGGGTGAGGGTCTTTATACCCAGCCCAATAGTTAGAGATATAATCTCAGACCAGGCAGCCCTCTTCAGCTGAGGCACTTCCTAAGAAGACCATTCCTGAAGGGGGATCTTGATGGCACATTCCATGAGTTCTGCTTGGTTTTGAATATTATATAAATGTTATCATATAGCATATACTTTTTGGGTGTTGTTTCTTTCACTCAACATTATGTATGTGAGATTAATACATGTTGTTTCATTCCATTTCTTTGTACCATAAAATATTTACTCATTCTACTGTAGTTGAACATTTGCTTAGTTTTCAGGTCTTGGCTATTATGAATACTGTTGATATAGATATTCTTGCACATGTCTTTTGATGTATATTTGCATGCATTTCTGTTTGGTATATACCTAGAAAAGGGTCATGGAATAAGTATACGTTTAGCTTTATTCACTATTGCCAAATATTTTCTAAAGTAGTCATACAAATTATACTCCCACCAATGAGTATATGTAAGAGATTTAGTTGTTCCAAATTCTCACGAATACTTAACACTGATTCTTAAGTTTTAGTTATTCTGGTGTGTATAGTGGCTCTATGGTGTTGTAATGCATTTTCCTGATGATTAGTTATGTTTACAATTTTTCACATGCTTATTGGCCATTTAAATACTCTCTTTTGTAAAGGGTCTTGTGGCCATTTTTTTAATTGGGCTTTCTGTCTTTTTCTTGCTGATTTATAGGAGTCCTTTATGTCCTTGGGATACAGGTCTTTTGCTTGATATATATTACAAATATCTTTCCCACTCTGTGGCTCATGTTTTCATTCTTTTATGCACAGAAGGAAAACAACTCTAGGAAAGTTGACTAAGATGTCAACAGTAGTCTTGTCTGGACGTTGTTTTTTCCTTCTTTTTACTTTTTCATATTTTCTAGTTCTTTAAGAAGCATGTAATGAAGAGATAACTTAAAACACAGTAAAAGGAATGAGTTGTCTAAGAAAAATGGCATATTTAAAACATGATGATGTAGTTTAAAGGTGACCCATTGGAAATGGTTAGCAAAGACAAGAACTTTGCTACAATTTTCCTTCACTGTTACCTATGTGCCTGCGCAAATCTGCTAGAGCCACCTGGTGGAGAGTGTTGAGAAGTTTACAGCAAATGTTCGAAGATGCTGAAATGTGCTTAGAATGTTACAGCATAAAAGGCCAGCTTACTTACCAGGTGAGAAATGTATGTAAAACACACTCTGGTTCTCTTATCACCTCAGTTTCCAAATAACTGGAAAGACCCTTCAACTCCCAGATGGGGGTAGACCTAGTTCACCAGTGGGCTGGGTTTGACCTTGACCAGCAAACACGACAAAAATTCAGAGAGAACAAAAGACAGTGAGGTTAGGAGTAGAAATGGGACCAGTTCAGGGCTGGCTACATAGTTGGTAGCACCTGGGCAAGATGAAAATATGTAGCCCCCTGTACAGAAAACAGGAGAAAGGCTTCCATTGTAGATACTAAAGTAAAAAGATGTTCCTTCCTTCTACCATCTCTCTCTCTCGACCTGTTGTGATATCGTTTGTCATTCTGGGTAAAGAAAAATTTTTAATTTAAATTATTACTGTGAATTTTACCATTCATATTTATATTGTACAATGCCAGGTTTCAGTGTAAGTATAAGAGTATTTAACTCATATGTGGAATCACCAAATTACACAATTCATTTTGTATAGCTCATACACAGATATATATCTTATTCTTAATAGAAGAGTGGAATTGGAGTATAATTGCTTTACAGTGTTTGCCATGGTTTACAACTTTTGCCATGGTTCTCTGCTAAACACATTCTCTCCTTCAGTTCTAAGGAAAATGAGTGTGGAATGCCTTTTTGCCCCTATAATTATAGATACATAAATGAAATATTAAAATAACTGTTTATGAAGTAGTCAAACAGGATTTTAAGTGTAGGATTTCTTACGGGTTAGTCACGTGTATTTTTTTTAATATCCTTATTGGAGTATAATTGCTTTACAATGGTGTGTTAATTTCTGCTGTATAACAAAATGAATCAGCTATGTGTATTCATATATCTTCATATCACCTCCCTCTTAAGCCTCCCTCCCACCCTCCCTATCCCACCCCCTAGGTGGTCGCAAAGCACCGAGCTGATCTCCCTGTGCTATGCAGCTGCTTCCCACTAGCTATCTACTTTACATTTGGCAGTGTATATACGTCAATGCTACTCTCTCACTTCGTCCCAGGTTACCCTTCCCCCTCCCCATAACCTCAAGTCCATTCTCTACGTCTGCGTCTTTATTCCTATCCTGCTCCTAGGTTCATCAGAACAATTTTTTTTTAAAGATTCCATATATAAGCGTTAGCATACGGTATTGCTAGCACTTATATATTTCACTTCTCGACATGCACACATCCTGCCAATCCTCTCTACCTTCAGCTGTCTGGCAAGGAAGGACAGGAAGAGAAGGAACTATGGGTGGCCCTATCTTTCTCTTTCTTTCCATGCCATCATTTTCAGTGTATGCGGTTTGCTGTAATTATACAGGAAAAAAACCAAACAAACACAAATAAGAAAGGGTATGATAGATTTCGTTGGACCTTTATGTTTCTTAGAATGCCATTGTCATCTTTTGGCATTCCAAGGAAATCCTGGTTCTTGGGGGCTGTCATCCCCCCTCCCAATTAGTCATAAATGTAATACACTTACCTTGTGCTTGCTTTAAGTCTCATTGAACCCCCATACATCATGAGTCCACAGGAATTCTGCGCTCACCAGGCACTGTGAACACTATGTGAATGGAATGGTACTGCAGGGAAAGAGGGTGAGTACATGTTGGACATCGCACCTCTGTTCACACGTGTGCTTCACTCTCCTTTCAACTTAACTTACAAGTTCAAAGATAAAATTTTTGAGAATTTCAAGATGGCAATAGCAGAACCAAGCATGGTGCCTTTCTGAGTGAGAAGCCTTCCGCACCTGCAGAAGTCACAAGCCCATGAAGCCAGCCTAAGAACGGTTCTTTCCTCTTTTTCTTTTTAATAGGTAAAGAGAGAAAGCTCTTAATCCTATATGATCATGGCTCCTTCAGGATCAGGAGCATTGAAAATACAGCTTAGAAAAGAAAGATCATATTTAGAATTGCAGGCATTTTGTACAGAGTCAGAATATAAAACATTTTAAGAAAGATGTCAATGCTAAAAACAGCTACTTCCCCTGGTCGAGTTTCAAAGATCTTTTTGTGTACATACCAGGCTTTAATTGAGTCCCCTGCCACGGAGGGGACATTCACAGTTCTTTAGGCTTGCTTTATGAACCTGTGTTACAACCTAAGTACCAAGCCAGGTACAATTAAAGTGTTAACTATGGCTGTGAAAGGTTATAACTTACTGTTTCTACTCTGTCTTTGAATTTAGCACTTACAGAAAAAATAAGAACAAAAACAAAACTGAGGGACAAGAAGGAAACTGTTGGAAAATTTTGTTTGCTTTTTCCCCCTTTTGGGAAAACAGCAGATGTGTGCAAATGTGTGGAGTGGGCAGGGCTGGTTTTGTCCGGTAGCTGTGTTTAAGGCTGATGACAGTAACATGCTCTGGGCTGTGGATGCAGGACGAGGGGTTACAAGCAGCTGCTGTGTACTGGGCTGAGCAGACTCTTTCAGTGGATGGCTAAGCAACGTACTGAAAATTGAAAGCAGAGACCTGACAAAGCTTGTCTGCATGCTGAGCACTCAACAGAGGCAGAAGGTGTGGTCTGATAAGAGGGGGCAGTAGGCTTCTAGGCAAAGTGCCAGCATCAAGAATCCCAGAGATTTCTCACAGGTCTTAAGACAAGAATAACTGTGTTTATGTTTGTCTTATATTCTCATCTGTGCTTTTACTGGCAGGAAGTTCCCTTTCTTTATCATCTTGATGAATGTATGTATTTATGGCACTTTTCATTCTTTGGAGGATGAAGTGGATAAGTACATCCTAAGTAGGTAAGTGAGTGTAGCTAAGGGCTGGAAAAATCTGGCTATAAATGTCATGAGACCTTAGTAAATAGAACGAGAGATGTGTGATCAGAGGTCAGATGAAGGCAGAAGCCTGGACAGCTCATTTGGATGGGGTAATAGAGATTGCTAGATACCCTCTAATACCTGTTTCCCATCTTCCAGGGTGATAAAATGCCTGTTCTTCAGCTGCGTACACGGTTGCCCAAGATGGAAACTATACATGTAGTCATGTGACTAGGCTCTAGTCAACGATGTGAAAAATCACCTACCCTTCCCTTCTTCTTCGTCTTCTCCTCTATCTTGCTGCCTAAAGTGCAGATCCTGTCGTCTTAGACCTGAGAAGAAGGGCCGTGGTCTGGGGCTGGGGGAGCAGCGAGATGGAGGGAGTGTGACTCCTTGAGGACTTAGGGGTCAAGCCTCCTTTCAGCTCTGGACTGCACACCAAACAGCTTTTATCTTATTTAAGCCATTGTTATTTTGGCATTTTGCCACTCACGGTTAAACCTAATGCTACTGATACAAAGTATCACTGCAAAGTTATCCTGGATGTACTTCTTCCAGACAGAAGGGCTATCTTATGGAATTTACACACAGGTGCACAGTTCTGTTTTTTTATACTCCCATCATTATAACATAGCAGAAAGCCCTTTATAGAATACTTATCCCTTGGCACGTCAAAATCTCATGCAGGGAGCCTATAACTACGGGGTCAGAAGCCAGGGCAAAAGATTGGCAACAAACAAAGGGCATTAAAAGACAATGATTGTTAGGACCCTACTCAACATGGGTGCCAATCCTTAGGAACAGTTGGATTGAGACTGAGGTGACGACGGTAAGTGGAAGCACGTGGCTGGCGTACCGAGTATCAGGTAAAAGGAATCTGTAGAAAATGTTTTAAAAAGCAGATATTGAAAAATTATTTTATTAATTAATTTAGATTTTTTAAATGCAAGCAAAACATGTAGTCAGGAGGAAAAGACAGTGTTATGCCACGGCAGCTGGGAATACACAAATTTTGCTCATTAAATAAATTAATGCAAGTAAGTGTCTAACACAGCGATTGGAGTACCGTGCCCAGTATATGTTAGCTGTTACATGATATTATGTTATTATATTACAGTAGAAGAATAAGCCTATTAACAAATTGTCTGAATGACAGACTGAATAAAGTGAAGTCTCTCTTTTAACTTATTTTGTCATGGTTTTGTTCCTCGATAATGTTTAGGTTGACTACGTTATACATGAATAATAAAAGTATTAGTAGCTATGTTTCACTGAGCATCTACTATGTAAGAGATGTTTTACACACACTATTGCATTTCCTTCTTACAGTAGTCCTGAGAGATGACATAAGTCATTTACCAGATGAAGAAACTGGGTTTCAGAGAGGTTACATGGCTTAGTACCTAACTTAAGATCACATTGTAGGTGGCATTGAACCCAGGTGTGTTAATTCAAAACCCATGCTCTTTCCCTAATACCAATTCTTACTCTTTCCTTGGTAGTAAGGTTTGTGTCAAGTTTCATTTGTGCTTCACTTTGGACTATTGAAACAAAATGGTGGATCAGAATT
This sequence comes from Neophocaena asiaeorientalis asiaeorientalis, assembly GCF_003031525.2. Taxonomy (NCBI): domain Eukaryota; kingdom Metazoa; phylum Chordata; class Mammalia; order Artiodactyla; family Phocoenidae; genus Neophocaena; species Neophocaena asiaeorientalis. Next base: position 5,485,493 of record NW_020185317.1, read on the forward strand.
TTTCCATAGTCAAGTTATTTTTAACAGATTTTAAATCAGTGAAGATACAGTACTATACGATTGCACGAGAGAAGGAATAAATCAGCAGTTATAACATGGGGAATATGAGAAAGAAAACAAAATGTAAATTAGTAACATAGATAGGACCTAGAAACTCAATTCTGACACTGTCTACCTGAGTTAGTGGCTCAGTCCCACAAGACTGCTGCCCCACTGCAGATGTCAGTCACACGTCAGGTTGTCACCAGTGCTCTGACCAATCGACTATAAATCAAAGGTTCCCACTGCCCCTTTTTCAGGTTTGATTAATTTGCTAGAGTGGCTCACAGAACTCAGGGAAGCTCATAGTTTACCAGTTTATTAAAGGATATGATAAAGGATACAAGAGAACAGCCAGATGAGGCGATACGTAGGGCAAGGTCTGGGAGGGTACTGAGCGCAGGAGCCCGTGGAGTCGTGGTGCATCACCCTCCTAGTGGGTGGATGTGTTCACCCACCTGGAAGCTCTCCAAACCTCCCACTACTGGGATTTTATGGAGGCTTCCTCACGTAGGCATAAGCAATTATTAACTGCATTTCCAGTCCCTCTAGCCTCTCTAGAAAAGTTGGGGGCAGGGAGGTGGGGGAACCAGGGCTGAAAATTCCAAGCTCCTGATTACGGCTTGGTCTTTCTGGTGATGTCCCCACCCAGGAGCCATCCAGGAGGCTACCTATTAGAACAAAATATGCTCCTAGCGCTCTTATCGCTTAGGAGATTACAAGGGCTTTAGGAGCTCTGCGCCAGACCCATATATATATATATATATTTTTTTTTTTTTTTTTTTCTTTTATTTCACATAGGCTGTGCAAGGACTTTGGCTTTTACCCTGAGACAGTTGAACAACCATTGGAGGAGTTTCCTTTAAAAACGAAAAATAGAGCTACCATATGACCCAGCAATCCCACTACTGGTCATATACCCTGAGAAAACCATAACTCGAAAAGAGTCATGTACCACAATGTTCACTGCAGCGCTATTTACAATAGCTAGGACACAGAAGCAATCTAAGTGTCCATCGACAGATGACTTGGTAAAGAAGATGTGGCACATATATACAATGGAATATTACTCAGCCATAAAAAAATGAAATTGAGTTATTTGTAGTGAGGTGGATGGACCTAGAGACCGTCATACACAGTGAAGTAAGTCAGAAAGAGAAAAACAAATACCATATGCTAATATGTATATGTGGAATCTAAAAAAAAAGAAAATGGTTCTGAAGAACCCAGGGGCAGGACAGGAATAAAGACACAGACATAGAGAATGGACCTGAGGACACGGGCAAGGGTAAGGGTAAGCTGGGATGAAGTGAGAGAGTGTCATGGACATATATACACTACCAAATGTAAAATAGATAGCTAGTGGGAAGCAGCCACAAAGCAAAGGGAGATCAGCTTGGTGCTTTGTGTCCACCTAGAGGGGTGGGATAGGGAGGGTGGGAGGGAGACGCAAGAGGGAGGAGATGTGGGGATATATGTTTATGTATAGCTGGTTCACTTTGTTATACAGCAGAAACTAACATACCATTGTAAAGCAGTTTTACTCCAATAAAAATGTTAAAAAAAGAAAAACTATTGGAGGTTTTTTTTTTTTTTAACATCTTTATTGGAGTATAATTGCTTTACACATTGGAGGGTTTTGAACAGAGACATGATCTGATAAATGTTGGAAATGGATCACTCTGGCTTCTGTGTTGTGAATAGACGGTATGGAGGCAAGTTAGTTTATTGCAATAATCCAGGTGAGACATAAAGAGGGCTTGACACAGGGTAAGTGTAGCAGAGTGATGAGGAATGGTTGAATTCTGGATATATTTCAAAGGTGGAGCCAAGAGGGCCTCCTGAGTGATTGGATGTGGATTGTAGGAGCAAGAGAGGAGCCAACGTTGACTTGGCTTCCCAGAGACTGCTCTTATTGATGTGCAGGGGGAGCTCTCTTTTTATCACCTTCCATCTAAGCAACCTGGCAGATTCACCTCTCTGCCAGTCTCCTGCAAAACACACTGGCTGATGCACAAGACACTTGATCTTCATGACCAACAGGCTACTCTCTGGAACACCCCTCCATCACAATCCCCAACTCCCATTCCCAACAACTGAGGTGTATGTTTACTTGGAGTGGTTGGCTTCTTTCAAAAACTGTATATTCCGATTGTACCTTTAATAATAGATTAAACACAATGTAAAGTGAGTTTTAAAACAGAGAATTGAAGACTTCAGAAAATAACGATGAGTCTTAAAAATTTACCGAGTATGAGACAATTGTAAAAATGGAGAGAAAAAATTTAAATCCAGAACGATTATGTTCTCAGATTCCATGGCAAATATTTAAAAATTCTTCCTCTAAAGAAATCTGACACAGAGATCATACTCCCATGGGTGTGGTTTATGCAAGAAAAACAGTGCAGACCGATCAGCACACACATGCTTAAGGAAGGGTCTTAGCTTTCCGGCCAAGATTGACAATGGATGTGTACAATAGATGTTCACAGAATATATTGGATTCTCTGTTCTGTCCAATTTTCCCCCCAATAAATTGACCAACTTCTTGTTCAGATCACATTCAAGATGACTTTTCACTGCATGTTACTGATCAGTTACATTCTAAAAATGTTCATGTGGACAACAAATGCTTTTTCTTGAACCAGATTCTATTTCTCCATTCTGATGACTATCATGCAGCAGGACTAGTTTCTGGGTTTTGGTTTTCAATGTGTTTTGTGAAGAATGAACTCACTTTGACTTAAAAATCAACCTTTAAAATTAGACTGTTAGTGGTTAAGAATAAACTGCTTGAGGACCCACAATCACAAAGCACGTGCGGACTTTAAAAACTATAACCCTGTCACTAAATAAGTCATTGAATCTGCTGTGTGCAATGAAATACGATTAAAAAGAGTTCCATTTACTTTCATTTGTTTGTAATTGTAGAAAAACAGGATGCTCCAGAACATATCCTTTGGCCCCCAGAGGGCGCAAGGCCGAAAGAAGTCAGAGGTGAGAGTTTAATCCCTCCAGATGGTGGCGCTACCTCCTCACCAGGGCTGCTAAACAGGATGGGAAAAGTGGTCCCATCCACCTCAGAGGACTTTCAACATTGGATTCTAGTAGTCCAAGGACTGTATATATTTAACTCTACCTCTGGTTTTTGAAGTGCAGTAAATATGCAAAAATTACAGAAACCTCTTTACACTATCCCCTTCTGTCTTACCAACAGAAATGGAGTGTGTATGTGAGAGTATTAGAGAGAATTATTAGAGACAGGATTAGAGAGAATTTGAATGAGAGGGCACATGAGATTATGAATTTGAGAGAGAATATTAGAATGTGTGTGTGAGTATGAGAGGGTATGTGAGTAGAAAGGAGCCCACAGTGCTCCAGGCTTTAATTCTTCTAAGAAATATAATACTGTTGAAAGTACATGAACATGGCTAAATTCACAGTTCTAAGTGTTTTGCCAAAGGCTAAAGCTGCAGAGTTTTCCTCCAGAAGGGAAACAAAACTAAGCTCAACCCCCTCTTGGCTCTCCCTAATACTTCAGTGACATTAACTTATCCCTTAGATGTTTAGAAGAGGTTTACTAATTGAGCAGGAATTTTTCCTGTCTTCAATATTTTATTGAAGTGTTTCAAGCAACATTAATAGCACAAAATCCACTATTAAGAATCTCGCACATTTAACTGCAGCATGAATATCAGTCATTTATTGACATTAACATTACGAACACATAATGGAAAAATGCTCCTCAAAAGAGGAAGGTGAACTTTGACTGTCGATAGGACAAAGCTGTCTTCAAAAGACAAAGAGGTGGAAACTAGGTTCACAGCTGGGTTTCGAGTCCCTGAGGATGGAGCTAGTCTATGTATGTGCATCCACAGGCGCAAGGTGTCGGAGGAGGAGGCTCAGGAATGTCTCCAGCTGCTTCTTTGATCTGTAAGCGATCAGTCCTCCCTTGTTGGCCCACTGGTCCACTCCAGCAGCGCCTCTGTTTCCCACGTGGTACACCAACTGTGGCAAGTCAAGCCCCGAGTTGGGGTTTCTTTCCAAGCACTCTTTTAAGTCCACCATTCCCCCACCCATGGCCCTGAGGATGGCGTGGGCAGCACAAGAGTCCCACTTGAACGTGGTATCTTCTGAGAAGATGTAAATGTCAACAAGGCCGAGGACAACACAGAGGCTCTTGTAACCAGCCCCAGCTGCCCGGAATATGCGCTCTCCACACACACGTGACAGTGCGGCCTTGATGGTCTCCTTTTCACTGGTACTAATGACAGCTGAGAATGGGTGGGAGCATTCTGCCTCAGAGCTGGGGTTTTGGGTCACTTGGCTCTGCGTTTCACTGCTGTTTCTTGTAGAGACGGGAGGCAGAAATGAATGGATATTGGTCCCCATGTAAGAAAGGCCCCAGTAGCACTGTCCTTTCCACCTGTGGAAGAGAACATTCAGTTTGTGGCCGCAGGTTATCCCATTCGTTTTTCACTGCTCATATGGCTTCCCAACTTGATGATATGAAAAATATATAACACAATGGGTCTCAAGGTCCTTAAGCTTAGAAATGGATAACAAGTAGCTAATTCATTTCTAAAAGTTACTCCCGGGCTTCCTTGGTGGCGCGGTGGTTGAGAGTCCGCCTGCCAATGCAGGGGACATGGGTTCGTGCCCCGGTCCAGAAAGATCCCACATGCCGCGGAGCGGCTGGGCCCATGAGCCATGGCCGCTGAGCCTGTGCGTCCAGAGCCTGTGCTCCGCAACGGGAGAGGCCACAGCAGTGAGAGGCCCGCGTACCGCAAAAAAAAAAAAGTTACTCCCTGTGCGTGTTGCTGCCTGTGCTGTTGCAGGTTAGGAAGGCTTTCAGTTTTTCTGTATTATCACACCCATCTAGGACAATGCTAAAATATTTGCTCTGTTCCTGGAGGCCAGAAATCCCGCGAAGTTTCACTGCCACTTTTGGCATTTGAAGTTTAATGGGGGAAAGATGAACAGATAAATAATCTTTTCAATCTGCAAATCTTTCACAATCCTTAAGTTTTTCTTCAGTTGGTAACGCCTTTTCATTCTCTAATTCACTAGCTCCACTTTGGTTTTAACACCAAGAAAGATGGACTCATTATTTTTCGCAACAACAAAAATAGCACCTATCATTTCTCAATGTTTAACTTACTATATATGCTGGATAGTTTATTTACAGAGATGGAAACAGGCTTAGAGAATGTAAGTGTAAGAATGTAAATCAGTGATAGAATCTGCATTCAAACCCAGGAAGTCTCACTCTAGGATCTATGCTACTAACTACTCTGTCAACCATTTCTAGGTCATGATTATGCCAGCATCCAGTCCCACTTATTTTTAACTTCTTAACAATCCTTTAAAGACAACAAACACTTTCAGTTTGGAAGAAGGCAGGGTTAGAAGAAAACTATCAAAATTCCATAGGTGTAGTTTATGCCTATTAAAGAACAAACAATTCTTAGTTGCTTGAAGCAAGTCAAAGTTTAATACAAATATGTAGTTCTAGGACTTCCCTGGTGGCGCAGTGGTTAAGAATGTGCCTGCCAGTGCAGGGGACATGGGTTTGAACCCTGGTCCAGGAAGATCCCACATGCCGCGGAGCAACTAAGCCTGTGCGCCACAACTACTGAGCCTGCGTGCTGCAACTACCGAAGCCTGCATGCCTAGAGCCCATGCTCCACAACAAGAGAAGCCACCGCAATGAGAAGCCCGCTCACTGCAATCAGAGAAAGCCTGCGCGCAGCAACGAAGACCCACGCAGCCAAAAAATAATAATAAAAAACAAATAAATTTATAAAAAAATATGCAGTTCTATACAAGTGGAAAATAATATTATCTATTTCAATAAAATACTGAAATCACAGGAGAAAAGCTGCTTCTTCTTGGCCTCTGCCATGCCCTGGAGCCCTGCAAGCATGGGCCATGGATCAGAGCAACTCTGCCCTGCACATGAGTTCAGGGGAGCCTGAGGAGGGAGGAGGCAGAAAAGGAAGTGATGCTGGCAGTTCTACCGGGAGAGCACCCCAGAGCCAGGTCCTAACCCTGGCTGTATCTACTCAGCTTTTCATTAGAACATTGTCACATTTTGCTGCGAGACCCAGGGCTGAGAGTAAAAAGAACGTTAATTCAAACATGCAGATTTTTAGTAGGAATACCAAATCTACTGAGTCATGGGAATGTCACGCGGAGAGATCATCTTGACAATAAGCAAAGCTGAGGTTGTAAATTCTAAAAACCATAATATACCAAAAATTTTCATCTTTTACCTGAGGGTGTTTAGGTCTTGTGATACAAAAGGTTGGTTGATGACTCCCATCAGGGGCACCCCTGTCTGTATGTCACAGACACCAATTAAAATAGTGACACACTGAAGTCCACTGGGGAAGATTCCTTGGTTGGATTTAATGTCAGCAGAACCTTTTATATACTGATAAGTTGAATCTGAAAAATGAAGCAACATTTGTTAGGATTATTTGAAATGATTATTTAGAAGACGATGATGAATACATCTACAAACCCTGTACTATATCGTTTCTCTCTTCTAATTTGGTAACTGCTATGGTCTGAATGTTTATGTCCCCCCAAAATTCTTACCCACAAAAGTTGATGGTATTAGTAAGTGGGGCCTTTGGAAGGTACTTAAGTCCTCAGTGTGGAACCCTCATGAATGGAATTAGTGTCTTACAAAAGAGGCTCCAGAGAGATCTTTAGTCTCTTCCAGAATGTGAGGACACAGTGAAAAGGTACCAATTATGAATCAGGAAGAAGGACCTCACCTAATCATGCTGGCACCTTGAGATTGGACTTCCCAGCCTCTAGAACTGTGCGAAATAAATTTCTGTTGTTTAAAAGCTACCTGTCCATGGTATCCTGTTATAGCAGCCCAAACTGACCAAGATAGTAACCAATCAGTTTCTACCTTTGGGTGCCACTTACATTGAATTATTTTTCGACCTCTTGTACTTCACTTTTAAGCTGCTTGTGTTTCATTTTCCCAACTATATAGTCTTGGAGAGAAAGGACACGTCTATAGTTCCTATGGCAGCTAGCACAGCACCTTGCAAATAACAAGCACTCAAATATCCATCACATGTCAAAATTATTTAAAAGCTAATAGCTCAGGATAACCAAGGGGCTTCCTTAGAGCTCTTACTAATCAGAGGACAAGTCCAAGGTGGATGGGAAAGCCTCCTTCCAGGAATCTGTCAGGGGTGGGATTACCTTTTTGTTTGTTTTTGTCCCTCAAATTAGGAGGAAGGAGACAATGATGGTAGTACAAGAGGAAGAAATTGATGGGAGTCCTGAGAAAAAGAAGCCAAGTAGCTAGGTTTCTTCTTAAAAGACTGTACATGCCAGCAGCTGACTGCCAACATCTAATGAGTTAATGCCCAGTTAAGGATGATCCAGAGAGCTAGCTAACAGAATCAATTCAGGATAGAACAAGAACACAAGGTTTCTGTCCCTCAAAAACCTTAACTGAGGCTGATTTACCTTCAGGCAATAAAAGATTCTGGAAAACATTCTTAGCTTGCATATACAATCCATAGGCTGAATATGCTCTAATTCTCTGATGACTAAAGGCATTTCTATCATTATTAATGTGTTTGTAGGATGGGGAGGGTGGGAGGAATCTGCCTGTTCAGCCTGACTGGTCGTAGTTGTACTGGGTAGTATATGCCAGGAAGGTTAGGGGAAAAAGGGGGACTTCCGAAGATTAATACCTAGGGCATTATATTAATAGCATCATTGAGAGAGGCCTACACTTTTTAAACAATGAGCTACACGTTATGGTTCTACCATAATCATGACCACAAAATTCATGGTGAGGTTTACACAGGACTCACAAACCGACTGCTAAGAGTCACATTCAGCTGTGTTTTGCTTGGCCTGTATAGTGGTTTTGATTGTTTGCTTGTTTAACTGAATTAGTAGCCAGCGGTTAAATTGTGAGATCGCACATAAAAATCTGGATTTTGATTTTTTTTAAAAAATTTGATGAGCTGGACAGCATTCCCAGATGGCAATAATCTGCTGGTGCTGAATGTTCCTAAAATGGCACGTGTGCTCAGTTAGTTATAGCTGCTATCACTTCATTCTTCTCTCTTATTTAGCAGTCTGGCCCCTGAGGTCTTTCAAAAATGAGTTAATTCAGCTTTGTATATGTGCCTGTGTGTGTGTGGGTATGTGTGTACACACACACATATGTTATAGATATATGTGATAGATATATGTATATAACACACACCTCAGCTCTTCGTTTCTTTTTGTTTTGGCTGCACCGCACGGCTTGTGGGATCTCAGTTCCCTGACCAGGGATTGATCCCGGGCCACGGCAGTGAAAGTCATTCATCATTTTAAAAATTCAAAACTTTTAAAATAAAACTCCTAGGAGAGTTAAACCATACCCTCAATTTTTATTTTTCTAACCCCCCACCAAAGAAAAAAAAAAAGAGGATTATTAATGAAAGCAAATAAACAAAAGCAAACACTCTCTCTACTTACCTATAGGATCCACCCAAACTCCCAAAGTGTCCTGTGGAATGTTGATCTCTATCGCATCCAGAGCTGGGTCACTAAAGACAACGTCCTGATGTACAACCTTGGCTAACGCTTCAGATGCCAACTTGTTACCATTAAGGACTTTGTTGAGAAGATCTACTGTTTCTTCCTCTGTTGGACACAGTCTCATGATAATCTTTTCCCCTAGAGTAAAGACAAACTAAAGACCATTACATCTCAAGTTTCAGGGGAGAAAGAACAACAGAGGGGTGGGAAGAAACAAAAGCTGTGAGGGCACCTCAGACTAGATGAGGGCAATACAGCCATACCAGTGTTTCCTAACCTGGCTGATTGCCAGAATCACCCAGTGGCCTTCATAAAGTCATAGCTGCTCAGTGGTCAGTCATGCACCTAACAGTGAGGAATGAATTCCAGGTGTCAAAGGACCTACTCTCCAGAAAAATGTCCACATGGGCACATGCACACAGTTTTTTGTATCTAGTTTAAGGGAGCTCATGGACCAGTTAAGAACCCTGAGTCCTTGATAACCAATCTTTTATATTTTTTGCCTTTTGCCTTTTAATATACTGTGGGTCACCCTATTCACATTTGAATATGTTATTGAAAAGAATGGAGTTCTTATCAGTACAAAGAAGGGCTTCTACCTCCCTAAATTGTTTATGCTCAGTAAAGTAACATAAGATGAAGTACATTAATCTTTAAATGTGGTAAAGCTGTAGGACTCTAAATGACATACATAGAATAGCTCTCTGTGAAACCACTGGAAATCAGCATGTAAGCAAAGTTGTTTCTGCAATCGAAATCCCAAGTTACCGAGTCCAGGTGCTTTACCGTCACTTCAAAGACACTTCTTAGACCCTTGCCTAATCTGGCTTCCAGCCCCCGCAAAAGTAAGAAAAGAGGCTGGCAAAAACAGGCAAGTTAAGAGCAACAGAAAGTCACAGCAATGCAGAATATAAATTTTTTAAAAATTAAGAAAACATGGCACTTTGGAGGTTTTGTGGTATACAGACAAATACTCCTAGCTAACCTAGCCATTCCAAGAACAGCAGCATTTGCATCACCTGAGAACTGTTAGAAATTCAGAACTGCAGTCCCCATCCCAGACCTACTGAGTTCTAACAAGATCCCCAGGTGATTCATGTGATCCTTAGAGTTTGGGAAGCACAGTGTGAGTCTATTACAATGATGATTCTGAAACAGCAAGAAACAGTCAATTACATGTAGTTCAATTCAATTAAATGAGACTGTTAAAGTTGGGGAATAATAATGCTAATCACTGCCACTTGCTGAGCACTTACACTAGACTCAGTAAAAGTCATGGGATCATTCAAGGCAGCAAATCATATCACATTTCTCCTTTGCTTAAAATTTGCCACTGAATACCGATCATGCTCAGAGGAAAATCCAAACTCCTTCCTTTGAACTTCCACTGTCTCACCTCACCTCATCCACCAGCCCCTCCCCTTCACCATGGTTCTCTGCTGAACACATTCTCTCCTTCAGTTCTAAGGAAAATGTACATGGAATGCCTTTTTGCCCCTATAATTCTAGATACATAAATGAAATATTAAAATAACTGTTTATGAAGTAGTCAAACAGGATTTTAAGTGTAGGATTTCTTACGGGTTAGTCACATGTGTTTTTTTTTAACATCCTTATTGGAGTATAATTGCTTTACAATGGTGTGTTAATTTCTGCTGTATAACAAAGTGAATCGGCTATGTGTATACATATATCTTCATATCACCTCCCTCTTAAGCCTCCCTCCCACCCTCCCTATCCCACCCCCTAGGTGGTCGCAAAGCACCGAGCTGATCTCCCTGTGCTATGCGGCTGCTTCCCACTAGCTATCTATTTTACATTTGGTAGTGTATATATGTCAATGCTACTCTCTCACTTCATCCCAGCTTACCCTTCTCCCTCTCCATGTCCTCAAGTCCATTCTCTACAACTGTGTCTTTATTCCTGTACAGGTGGGTTTTTTAATCTTAAGTTTAAATGAGATTTTTCCTTCTTCTTACTGAGTGTCATAGAATTAAGTACATTTTAACACACTGCCCATGAAGGAGACACAGTTTTCTCCAGAGTTAATCCAGAAATTAGTTTTCTTTGTAAACATGCCTCTAGATGTTTAACTATTTGTCACATGATCAGTGTTTAAAGTTCACTATTTTAATCTTCTACCATTAAACAAACAAAAACCCAGACAACTAAAAACAGTTTGTTTCTCTAAAAAGGATCAGCGATTTTGATATTTTCCTCTCTATCACAAGGGAACTGGTGGTCCATCAAACGAGAATTTGGTCCACAGGAAACTTATTAAATAAAACTTGGTGGTAAAAGGAACCTTTTTGGTTGTCCAACTCCCTTTACAGAGGTTCTGAGACCAGAGAAGCCATGAGGTGATTTCAGGGACAGGGCCTCCTCTACATTCTCAGCTAAGGTCTAAGGACTCCCTAGGAGGTCCACAAATGGGTTTACTTGGACTTGAAATTGCCTGCAAAACTGTGTAGATGTGCATCTTTCTGGGGGCATCTGTAACTTCCATCAGATTCCCAAAGGGCCAGGCAACTTTCCCAAAGGTTAAATCATACGTTATTCAAATGCTACAGATTTATATCCAGAATGATACATGTGGACTTGCTACATAATCCTAAGACGCCACATCTCCCTATCGTAAATGGCATGATATTCTGAAGCACTGAATGAAGCTTAACATTCAATTATGTATTTATGTGAAAGGCCTCCAAACATCCATCTACTTCATGATGTAAGTTGAAAATAAAAATACCATATGATAATTAAGTTATAAAAATACATTAAGACATTTATACTTACCCAAATCATTTGTAAACTCATTGGATTCTTCTCCAAAAATTTTTTTCCCCAAGCCTGGAAACTGAATGATTCAGAGTATGACAAAAATACAACAATAAAGAAAAAAAAAAACCCACATTTATGTTCAATTCTGAACAGATTTTCATTTTATACTTCAAATTAAATAGCACAATTAGATCTGAAATTTACAATTCCAGAAATCAATCCAAGTATAACAAGTATGAAAAGTGAAGTCAGCTTGGTTCAGTACTTAGTTTTCTAATATTTTCCTGCTCCTTTGCCCCTTTAGAAAGTCCAAATCATGGTAGAAGTCTGGTTTCCTTATGTTCTGTTGAGTCTGCAGAAGTACTTCTAGAAACTTCATCCTTCTAGTTAAGGGCCATAGAGCTAGAATGTTTGCAAAGGAGATGTTTTAACTGTTGCTCCTAAACAGGACCTAAGTAGCTTATACAAGTTAATGTTATTGACCAAGTACCTTAGATGATTATTTGAGACTGGATAGAAGGTATCAGAGGATAACATTTGATTTTGTTTTCATTTTCAGGTGTGTTTTCTGTACCTGCTGGAGGTATCAATAGCCATCAGGCTAGGAAGGTGATATAGCAAAAAAGGGGAAACATTTTATTTGCCAACAATTTATATGCCAATATAGAATTAAAAAAAAAAAAGCTAAATAGGAATTTTCTCTCATCTCTGTATGACCAGGAAGCTTTCAGACACATTTTGCTTCTGATTTTCTCTGCAGTAAAGATAATTTCTCTCAAAATATGTGCTGAATTATGATATGAGTATGGTTCTCAAGCAATAAAAGCAAGGAAATGCTTCAAATATTTGAGCTCAGTTATTCACAGATGGCCAGTAGCTTTAATAATGCCCACAACTACTTGTTATTTTTAACTCTTTTAAAGAACAATGCAAGTCGGGACTTCCCTGGTGGCGCAGTGGTTAAGAATCTGCCTGCCAGTGCAGGGGACATGGGTTCGAGCCCTGGTCTGGGAAGATCCTCAGGAGCCCTGGTCCGGGAAGATGCCACATGTCTCGGAGCAATGAAGCCCGTGTGCCACAACTACTGAGCCTGCGCTCTAGAGCCCACGTGCCACAACTACTGAAGCCCTCGAGCCTAGAGCCTGTGCTCCGCAACAAGAGAAGCCACTGCAACGAGAAGCCCACGCACTGCAATGAAGAGTAGCCTCCGCTCACCGCAACTAGAGAAAAAGCCCGTGCACAGCAACGAAGACCCAACACAGCCAAAAATAAATAAATTAAATTAAATTTAAAAAAAAAACAATGCAAATCAACACGGGCTGGCACTGAGCCGATTTATCAATTCACCCAGGGCTGAAGCTCCAGTCTCCCACAACCTGCCTAGAAACCCTTTCTGAGGCTACAGTATAGGAGAGTCATGAAACTATTTTATACAAGCCAAAAGTGAGTATCATTTATGTGTTCATAAGTCCTGGCATATACTTCATGAATGAACAACTGCCTGAACTTGTTATAATGCTCTGGGGCAAATATTAGGCCACAGAACTTAACGTTGATACATTTCTAATCCAGTTGCACAACCATCCCTTCCACCCAGCTCTTGATCAGTAACAAAAATAAATTTGCTTCCTTTTTAGTTTATTGGAGCCAGATATTATAGGACATGAAAAAGTACAGTTTGTAGAAATTTCAAGGGGTCATTTATTCTCTCTTCCTGCCTGTGGTCAAGAATTCACTTAAATGATTCTAAATGATTCCTAATATTTTGAGAATTTTATAGAAATGATTCTAATATTTTGTAGGGCTTTCCGACATAAAATTCTATCCTCCCAAACCTAAAAGAAAAGAAATTATTAGATTACCATATAAAAGGCAATATAGTATTGCAAAGAGCACAGACTCGGTCAGCCTGGGTTCAAAAACCAGCCCTGCCATTCACTTGCTGTGCAACCTTAGGCAAGTTATTTAACCTCTCTGTGTCTCCCTTTTCTCATCCATTACAATGAAATAATTGTTCTTACCTCATAAAATTGTTATGATTAAATTAACATATTTAAAGTCCTTAGAACAGTACCTGGCTCATAGTAAGCATTTATAAGTGTCTGCTAATGTTATTGTTTTGTTATTACTACTTATGAATATAATTTCTTTTCCCCAGTCAGCTTAAAAGACCTAGAATTACAATCATTGTTAGTTATAAACAATGTTTTCCTACTCAAATAAAGGGAGACTTTAAGTCTCCAGGACTCTATGAGCCCATAACTAAGGCAACCATTAGATAAGTGATTATGTCAAAAGGTGGGACTTAATGTATCAAGTTAAAAAAAGTTATAAAACAGTATGTTCTCATTTCTTTTGAAATAAATTGTGTGTGCCATGTACACACACAGAAGGAAAATATTCTAACAATATTTAGCAAAACAGCTGTGGTTTTCTCTAGTGGTAGGATTAAGAGGATTCTTACTTTTCTGTATTTAAATTTTTTTTCTGCAGCACACATTTTGGTAATATTGTAGTCAAAACAAGGGGAAAAACCCAAGTTGTTTATTAGAATCCAAGGTGTTAATAATGGGGGTAAGGGTGGCGAGGAGAAAGGATGCTATTCTATAGAGGAGAAAAACCACAGGGGCAAATATTTTGCAATTACATTGGCTGGGACCTTCTTACCTTGTTCTCCATATTCTGTTTTATAACTTCCTGTACCAGTACATCAGCCAGGGTCTTGAAATCAACTGCAAACTTCTTGTTCTTTTCTCCCTCTTTCTTTTCTTCTATCAGCAGCTGGAAGAGGGCTTCCTGTTGCCTGCACGCCCGGGCAATGTTGGCAGCTTTCTCAGAGACACAGAGCAGCTCCCGGAGGATACCTGACATTTCTGAACCTGGCTTTTCAGTTGCAGCGTCTGGTGGAATCGGCACCCACCCTCCAGGCCGTCAGCTGGAAAAGTACAAGAATGTGAAAGAGAAAGCAGTTCAGAGAGTGATGTCAGGGTGCCTCGGCACTGCTAACAACCCATCTGGCAGTCAACCGGTCAGCATGGCTGAACAGCTACTATAGATCACAGTCGCATCCTCCAGGTGGAAGACTAGATATCATCTAAAAATTGAAACTTATTTTTAAAGATCAAAAGATTTATAGTCTCAAATCCATTATGCAAAGAACTGAATTCTCAGTGAAAGAATTTGAATGAGAATCTACATTATATTTACAAAACCCTAGACCAATAGGCAGGTGGATACACGAGCACAATGTTAAATTAAAGGAAAAGCCAAGTTCACGTAATGACCTTCGAATGAGCACACAAGCTTAGCAACAACATTATTAAAGTAATGCTCTTTCTTTCACCCTTTCCCCTAAAGGAAGAAGGAAGAAGTGAAAGCCCGTTTATCCCATCAGTTTGGGGGCAACTTTCTAAAGTACCAAGCACACCAGCAAGCATGTTTGTGTCCTGCAGGACTCGGGTCACACTGAGCTAGCAATCCAGGTGATCTCCCAACCCCAATCACCTTTTTTTTTTTTCTATTAAAAATGTCCCACTAGCTGTGCTGCTCTTCTAGCAAGTTTAAATAATAAAGTGAATTCAAACATGCAACTTGTTGGGACTTGAAAAGTTCTGGCCTCTAAGAGGCATGCTACCACACCTTGACATACCTATCAGGTAATTAGGAGAGAAACATTTCTCAGTTTCAATAGTAGCTGCATTTTACTGAATGCTTTAATAATTCCTATCTCAGTATTGTGAGAATTATTGTGAGGATTATCAGCCCTGCTTTACAGTCAAGGAAACTGAAGCTTAGAGAAGTTAAGCAACTTGTTTAGGGTTACACAAGACTAACTGGCAGGGCTCACACAGAAGCTCATGCTCTTTATGGGAACATATGTATATGTATAACTGATTCACTTTGTTATAAAGCAGAAACTAACATACCATTGTAAAGCAATTATACTCCAATAAAGATGTAATAAATAAATAAAATAGATCTAAAAAATAAAATAAATAAAAAAAGAAGTTCCTTTAATGGACTCTAGGAGGCTGAGAATTAGTACAACAATGAAGATGTCAATGCAAAGGAGTTAATTGTGAATTGTCATAGCCGTTTTGTCTTAATCAGGTCTGCTTTAAAAAATATATGCTATTTTCTTAAGATTATGGGTCAACCACCCTAAGAAAATATGTCCAACCTCAACAGTAATAAAAGGAAAGTGAATAAAAACAATGAAACATCCTACTCCACTATTAGATGGACAAAACTGGTTTTAAAGTTAATTTTCGTTCTTGCAGATGTGGTGAAACAGGTGCTGATACTCTGCTAATGGGCGTGCAAACAAGTGGGTTTCCACAGGGCAATTTGAGAAAAATGTATCAAGATCCTTAGAAATGTTATTACCTTTAGCCAGTAACTCCAGTCTGGCCCTATTTTGTGTTAAGTCACAGTTGTGTTAAAATATTTCCACAGAAGAAGGATCAGTATTATTGACAGCAGCAAAAAGTTAAAAATAATCTTAAACATTGGTGCAATGTAAGATAGACTACAATGTAGTTCTTAAAATAATATTTTTGAAGAATATTTAATAGGGATATGTTAATGTTATAATATTAAATGTATATATAGTATCATAGTATGTTCCTAATTTATGTATATACACACATGCGCTCTGTTTATACATATAGAGAGAGCTTGAAAGCCTAGTAGGTGATGTGTTAATGATAAACAGACGTTTAATGGTAATTATCACTGGGTACTAGAATTGTGGAGGATTTTTTTCGTTATGCTTTTCTATAATTTTCAAATATTATACAATAAATATATACTGCTTTTCTAATAAGAAATTATATTTTAAAATATCTTGGAACAATTAAGCACAAAGGACAAGAATTCCAATTCCTGGAGATAACTGTCCAAACAAAGTGGTACTGTAGTGACAACACAAATATCAGGTAGTAGAGATGATAGAGTTAAAAATTAAACACCTGCCTACCTAAATGCCTTTTTCCCCCAAGGATTGAATAATATGTTAAAAAAATTCACTTTGGTTGACTTAAACCTCAAGAAAAATGGTTATATTAATACAGCTGAGGCACTGACTTAGAAACAATTTATGGTATCTGTATGCTCTAAATTATAAGTTATATATAATGTATACACACATGGATACATACATATCAGTAGAATACAGAAGCTCCAAGTGTATAAATTCAATAACTTTGATTATTTTGATATCTTGGTACATGTTATGAGGTTATTGCAAGTAAAGGAAAAAGAATCAATGAACTAACAGTACCTAAGCAGCTTTTTATCTTAAAAGCACCATGAAGATTTTAAGGAGTCCAGTTTGAAAACTTTCTAAATTAACAATACCAGTATTGTCTATTTTACTCAACTTTGTTAAAGTCAGTTTTTTTTTTTTTTTTTGGTAAAAGTAACACCGTACCACCACACCATTGGATAACCAAGAATCTCTCCCTATGACGCCCTCAGAACACTCAGGTGAGTTACTCACACAGGCTACAATCTCCAGGCACCACTACCACCCTTCTCACACGGAAAACTCACCAACTTAGTCCTGATAAGTTTCTATACAGCTGCACAGAGATCTGGAGTTTCTCACCTTTGAACCTGACCTTTATTTCCTCAATAATGACCATTCTCACTTCACCTGAGCACAGCAACTTGACCAATGGGGGAAAAAATAGCAGCTCTAAACTTTAGTCCTGTAATTAACAGGTGAACAGATTTTAAGAATTCATCATAACACAGTAAATTAGATTTTTCAGTTCCAAAGTTATCCCAGCACTCAACCTTAATCACCTTTTATTCTGAACCTAGAAAACACTACGGTGTCTTGTCAAGCTCCAGGTTGAACACGCAGTTTCAGCTTAGGACTAGGCTTTCTCCAGCCATCCTACAGAACCCAGAACTTCTTTAGCTCCAGGGTCCTAACCCCCTAAAAAAAAAGTCTCTCACAGCTATCAACATGTACATGCAAGACTTTCTAACTAATTTGCATAGCTAGCCTGCTACTTTCTGGCTGAATGGACTATTTCCTCCAAATGAATGAGCCACGGTCCTCTGTGCTTCTCTCTGTAAGCTACTTCCGTATCTCTTTCTCCATCTGTCCTCAATTCAATTCACTCAGCCAGGCCACAACACTCAAGGGCATAATGGACAATTTGCCCTCACTTTGAAGGACTCAACTTGAGAGAAACTGAGGGCTACATCCAATACAGAATTTCTTCGAGTTTATTAATAGCTTGTATTAACACTCATGGAAATTATCATTCAGATGATTTTTGAAAGCAAGTTTATATATGCGTTATTGGGCTTCCCTGGTGGCACAGTGGTTAAGAATCCACCTGCCAATGCAGGGGACACGGGTTCGAGCCCTGGTCCGGGACGATCCCACATGCGGGGGAGCAACTAAGCCTGTGAGCCACAACTACTGAGCCTGCACTCTAGAGCCCATGCACCACATCTACTGAAGCCCGTGTGCTCTAGAGCCCGTGCTCCGCGACGAGAGAAGCCACAGCAATGAGAAGCCCACGCTCGCTGCAACTAGAGAAAGCCGTGCACAGCAGTGAAGATCCAACACAGCCAAAAATAATAATAAATAAATATAAATAAATAAAATTTTAAAAAAATTTATATATGCGTTATTGACCTAAGTTGGCTTTATTTAAACATTTCAAATACTTTAAATGAAAATTATTATAGATTCATGATTAGTAAGTTATGACATTTACCATAATTTAATAGCTTTGAATATAGAAGAAATTCCTTTGGATTAGTATTTAATAGGTATTCTGGCAACCACGTGTTAGAATTACCTGAGGCGCCTATTAAAAAGACAGATTTCTGGGGCTCCATCCCAACTTAGTGAATCAGAATCGCTGGGGACAGGGTCCAGGAATCTGTAGTTTTGTCAGCCTCATAGATGATGCTAAACACTGAGATTTAATAGCTACTGTTCTTTAGGCTGTTCATTCATCTTTAATACTATGCTGGTAATTTCAGGGGGGCTGGCACCTGGTGTTCAGATATCTTGGTGAAACCATGTGCTAACAGTTATTCATATGCAGAGAAAAAGCCCAAGTTAAAATAATAATCGCTAACATTTATTAGGTACTTACTATATGGCAGGCATCCTTCCAAGCACTTTACATATGTTTTTACATATGTTAATTCGTTTAATTCTCACACAACCCTACGGAGAAGGTACTATTACCTCTATTTTACTGATAAAGAAACTGAGACACAGGAGGGTAAATAATTTGCCCAAAACCACACAGCTAGGAAGTGGCTGGGACAAGATTCAAGCCCAGGTGAAACAGCAGAAACCCAGTTTTATTGACTAGAGCACACTGTTAGCCAGTGCTCTAGCCAATAAAATCCTTTCATAAATTGTTAGATGTTAACTAAGGGAAGAAATGAGCAATCACTGGATAAATAATCACAAGAATATTATTATTATAAGGTATATTATATAGCAAAAAGGAGAGAAACACACACACCTCCCTGATAGCTGTCAGTAGTTTGATTATTAAAAAATCACTATTTGATACTCACTTTCCTTCTGCTCTCAGGAAAACCTTTCCCCTAGCTGATCCTCAGTCTCAGTGTAAACCATCTTTGCTGGATAATAAAAGCTCATCTATGTTCTACTGATATCTCTCTTAACTGGCTGTCTTGGCATGAGGGGCGGGGTGGGGGTCAGCTCATGCCGAATACCTAATTCCTCTTGTATTTGTTTGCTAGGGCTGCCATAACTAAGTGCCACAGTCTGGGTGGCTTAAACAACAAATTTATTTTCTCACAGTTCTGCAGACTGGAAGTCCAAGACCAAGGTGTCAGCAGGGTTGGTTTCTCCTTGGCTTGCAGACAGACTTTCCTCTGTGGACGAGCATCCGTGGGAGTCTCTCCCTCTTTTATAAAGACTCCATTCAGATTGGATTAGGGCCCACCCATATGACCTCACTTAACCTCGAACTGAGTTAAGTTAAAGGCCTTATCTCCAAATACAGTCACATTATGAGGTACTGGAGAGTTAGGGCTTCAACGTACAAATTTAGAGAGAATACAATTTAGCCCAAAGAGACCTTGCTAATCTTAGCAAATGCCAACCCAATCTATTCCTTTGTCTTCTTTTTTTCTGGCCAAACAGGGAACTGGGGTAGGGTTCTCTTTCCTGTTTATATGGTCAATAAGTTTAATTCTGTAAGACAATCTTTCCCACTAGGAGCTACTCACTTTAACAGCCAAATCATTCATGATCAGTGAACATTGAAATACTCTTATAAGCCTTATTTTGTGACAACCCATTTCAAGTCACATTTGAGCAGAACAGGTTTAAAGAAGTTACATTCCTCACCATCTCAGACCAAATGTATATCTACATGTTTACATAAGATCGTGTCACAGCGTCAGATAGAAACAGTCTCTTTAGCTTTTAGGGAATTTTCACATCTATTAGAGAAACACTGAGTAAACTGAAGTAGGCCAATTAGAAAAAAAAAGCTTTTAAGACTTTTCCTGGAAGCCCAAATCTCTCTACAAAGACAAAACTCAATTTTAATTTCTGATCATCTCATCAGAACACCAGATATTAAAAATCATATCTGAATAATATACACATATTTCAGACGTGATAAACAGTAAAATGGGAAAGACATAGGCTTCGGAATCAGATAGACCTGGGTTGAAAACCAGGGCTCTGCCATCAACTAGCTGTGTGGCGTCTGATAATTTACCTACCCTCTCTGAGCCTCTCTCTTCATCTGTAATATGAAGATAATACAAATCTTGCAGGGACATTGTGAAGATCAAAAGAGGTATTTCTGGAAAAGTACCAAGCACAGAGCCTTGCGTATAGTAGATGACAAATGACAGCTATGACTATTAAATACAACTTCACAGAACCCACAATCACAGTCCTTACTTGAAAAATAAGAAGTTGGCAACTTTATAGGGGTCACTGAAATCTTTTCTGAAAATTTACTACTCCATTAAATCTAAAAGGCTGGAAACTACTTGTAATTCTTTGAATGACCCAGAAAAAAGTTCCTTTATGCAGGCCAGATCTGATTGCTTCAGTTTCTGGGTGTCTGGGTGGAAACTTTGGCTCCCGGAGGCTGAAGACTACTCTGGCTTCATGGTAGACCATCTACAGATGGCTCAGGAGGGTCACTATTCCGTCAAGGGGGATATTTTGTCGGGAAATTTGTGGAGATTCTAGAGCCAAGGGTGTCTGTTTTTGTGTGATGAGCCTGCTTGTACCAGAACCTGGCCATGCCCTTATGTTGCTCACGGTGACAGAAATGTGACAACATAGATAAGGGCCCTCAACAAAACAGAACTGCTCACTAATGAATAGGCATAGTAGGTCAAAGCATTTCTGTTGACATTCGTTTCTTCCTGCAGATAACCTACTACTTTTACAGAGCCCACATTTTTGCCCATTAGACAATGACTCCACCCTATCCTCACAATTCATAAACTGAATTCAGTCTGTCACTCATCCTCTGAAGACTGGCAATTTGAAATTACTGTGTGGTGGCCCTGCCTGACTGCTATTGCTGTTGGGGTCCCACTTCCATGAAACACCTGGGTGCTTTACAAGAAGTGTTTTTGGTGACCTCTCTCAAAGGGGTGCAGCTGGCCAGGACTCTCCCTAGGTGGGCACATGCTGCGGGGCTGGCCAAGGCTCTAAATTAGCTCACATTGCTATTGTAGGCAAAACAGAGACCTTGTTCCTCTTCCCCTTCCAGGTTAGGGCTGCTTTAGGGAGTAGTTTAAAGAATGGAAGCTGCCAGAAAGGATGGGGAACAGAAGTGGGCCCACACAAAGTATGTAATGGGCTCAACTGGAGTAACCAACGATGGCTAAAGTGCAACTTGCTAACAATAGCCTCCCCTGACATCCCTAGGAGACACTCATCTACCCACTTGGTTACCTAGGCCAGAAGGAAAACTGTACCACAAGCATTAACAGGCATTTACAAACACTACCTTTTAGGTCATTGGAAACTGAATTGTCCTTCCAGTGTATGAGCTTTGCTCAACTTTCAGATATTTGATCATCACACATTTCTCAGAATCCACTAAGTAGTACGGCATGGGACTGCCTGTACTTCCTTAGTGCTGTTTCACTTTGATCTCTGCGATGTTGCTGTCATCACTTCATAGTCTCTGATTAAGTTTAGCATTTTAGTGGCTGATTTCCCACCATCTGTCCATTTACTCCCATGCTCTGGGCAGATCATTAATTTGCACATGCTGTTCCCTCTGGCTGACATGCCCTTCCTCCTGCCTTATGCCTAATGTCTACTCACCTTCTCAGAATCAGTTCAAGGGCAAGAAACTTGAACAGATACTTCATAAAAGAAGATGTTCAAATGGCCAATAAATATATGGAAAGACAGTGTAACTTGTTAATAATCAGGAAAATGCAACTTAAAAGTTGCAACAGGGTATCACTGCATGTCCAACCGAATAGCTAAAAGTAAAGATTGAATATGTCAAGGTTTGATGAGGATGTAGAGCAATGAGACTCATACTGCTGGTGTGAATGAAATTAGTACAACCCTGTTGGAAAATTGTTTATAATTTGTTGAATATAAGCATAACCTATGACCTAGCAATTTCTCTTATAGCCTTGTACTCAACAGAAATTCCTGCACATATACATTAAAAGACATGTACAAGATTATTTATGATCAGCATAATTTGTTGCAGTAACCTCACACTAGAAATAACCCAAGTGACCATCAACACTAAAATGAAATAAACTGTGGCATACTTGCAAAAGAAAATACTATACAGCAGTGAAAATTAATGAATTATTGCTATAGGCAGCAACGCGGATGCATCTCACAAAAACATACTGTTGAGTGAAACAAGTCAGACACAAAAAATATACGTGGAGCAATTTAATTTAGTTGAAGTTCAAAAAAAGGCAAAACTAACTTATGGTGTTAGAAGTTGCAGTGGTGGTTACCCTTGGAGAAGGAGGGATTATTGATGGGGGTAAATGATGGGGCTTTTAGGCACTGGGAATGTTCTAGATCTGAGTGATGGTTACATGGGTGGGTTGACTTTGTGTACATTCATCAAGCTACACCCTTAGGACTTGCATACTTTTCTGTATGTATTTCTATTTAGATAGAAAGTTTTTTAAAGGCTGTGTGTGTGGAGAGAGAGTTGGCTCCTCCAGGAGCCATGCCTGACCCTCCATCTTGGTTACCTGGACCATAGGAGAACGGAGGCAGGACAAATCTCTATCCCAGCTCTCCAACACACTGTACATTGGTTTGCTTATCTATGCCCTTGTCTGGCAGGAGATTTAAACGTGCATGGTTTCTTATGACTCTTAGCGCATACCTCAGGGGTGTTCAATAAATGTTGGCTTATGAATTTTCTCTTAGTTTGTAAATATAGAATTCATCTTTGTCATATTGTTTATTATACGTGTATTTTATCAGCATTACCCAGGTGCCATTAGGCACGTGGGCCCATATTTATTTATATCAAAGTCTACATATATTCTACATTCATTTACAAAAAAAACCAAAGCTGTATCTGGATGACTAGCAACTGAACCACATTTTTGAGCACCAAATTGGAATCTGATATTATGCTCTGACATCTGGAGGTGACCTATCTTGATTAATTTTGTTGATTAAATAGCCAAAAATGGTAAGTTTAATTTGGTTTTGTTAGAGAACACATTAAATATGGGATATGTAAATCCATCTATTTAACCTTCACACTTCTCCCTCCCTTCTTCCCATTCTTCAAACAGTGTTGACATAACATGCCCATTTCTAAGCTGATCAGTCTACCTCACCCTAGTAAGGCTACTGTTGTACCACCTTAGCCCACATTTTTGCTCACTGCTGCTGCTCAAAGCAATAGACCACAAAGAAGTCCTCTATCCTCAAATATTGTTCTGGTAGCTTGTAAATGGGAGCTTGTGCTAAAGTAGTGTCTCCCAAATTAGTAAGATCAAGAATCAATTGAAACACTCATTAAAAATACAGATTTTTAGACTTTTCCCCTGGAGATATTGATCCAGTAAATCTGGGTTGAGGACAGGCAACGTCACTCATCTAATTTTTATTTGACAATTTAAGGGAACACCAGGTGCAACAGTCAGCTCTGTCTCACTAGCTATTCAGGAGCAGAACAGGGAAAGCTATAGCTACTGCAACTAAGAATAATGGCCTTGGTCGGCTAAGTGTCAGCTATATTGTCTTTTTTGTAACAAAAATTAAATGCTGGAAAAAAAATGCAAGTTGACCTACATAATAAGTATTCCACATTAGCATAATACTTGCCTAAAGTATACATTTCAATGTCTTCCCAGAATGCATTTGAAAAGTATGAAAAAATATTCCATTTAGAAATACTTTTAAATTTGTTAGTGGCCCTTTTTTCTCCTCTTCTCGGGAGTGAGAAACACTTTCACTAAATAGAAACTCTTTTCTATCTGCTGTCTTCCAACTATATGCTTAAACTTTTATATGCTAAGAGATATTTTTTAGCATACAACCGAGGTGTCACAAATGAAACCTGAAATCACATAGAATATAAAAAAATGGAAGAAGATTCGGTGGAGCTATCTTAACTGTGGGAAAGAATAAATATTTTTAAAATACAAATTTAATGCCTAATTCAAGGCAAAAAGAAAGATGTATGGCTTGTAGAAACTTTTCCAGCAGAATATTATTTACAGCTTTGATAATTGTTAATGTTATCGTTAATTGTATTAATCTTCAAATCCATTTTGAATGTTTCCTTTTGCATGTAACGTTTTTCAGTCATTTTTTCTTTTCTTTTGAACTTTTGCAACACTTACTTTCCGTACCAACTCATTTAACACTTGCCTTTTATGGTCTACGTGGGCCACCGTGGGTGTGTGGTAGAAAGAGCCTTGTTTAGGCCACAGGGGAGCTGGTTCTTAGGCTCTGCTTGGCCTTTAACCAACCAGGTGTAAAACCCTGGCCACAAGTGTAAGCTCTCAGGGACTTGTTTTCCTCATTTCTGTAAACATAAAAAAGGAAAAGAAAGAAGGGACAGAGAGGTTGGAGGGAATGATTTCTATGGTCTGTCCCAGTTCAAAACTTCTCTATTTTTTTATATCCACTTTCCATATAAAAGAGGTTGGGGGGCTTCCCTGGTGGTGCAGTGGTTGAGAGTTCACCTGCCCATGCAGGGGACAAGGGTTCGTGCCCCAGTCCGGGAGGATCCCACATGCCGCAGAGCGGCTGGGCCCGTCAGCCATGGCCGTTGAGCCTGCACGTCCAGAGACTGTGCTCTGCAATGGGAGAGGCCACGACGGTCAGAGGCCCGCGAACCGGAAAAAAAAAAAAAAAAAGAAAAAAAGAGGTTGGGGACTATTATTCAGCCTTAAAAAGGAATGAGATTCCGGTACATGCCTCAACATGGATCAACCTTGGAAACATTATGCTAAGTGAAAGAAGCCAGACTTAAAAGAACAAATATTGTATAATTCCACTTATATGGGGTACTCAGAATAGTCAAATTCATAGAGACAGAAGGTAGGACGGTGGTTACCAGGGCTGGGAGGAGGTTATGGGGAGATATTGTTTAAAGGATCCAGAGTTTCAGTTTGGGATGATAAAAAAGCTCTGGAGATGGATAGTGGTGATGGTTGCATAACAACGGTAACGTACTTAATGCAAGCGAATTGCACACTTGGAAATGGTCAAAATGGTAAATTTTATGTCATATATATATTTTTTACTACAATTTTTTAAAGGGTAAAATACAAATAAAATTACAGGTTCAAAAAAATGTACATTTTTAAGGCTTTTGATGTTTATCATCTACCTAATTTGTTGGTTGAATGAAAAAAAAAGTTGGGGCGGGGTCATGAAAATTAAGTTGAAAGAGGGCACCAGGCGCTTTGCCTTGTAGTTGATTTTGCACTGCAATCACGCTGGTTTTTATACTTAGTGTGTGTTTATAGGCTACAGCAGTTTGGGTTAATGAACATTATTAGGAAGGCCTAAGCCCCACCCCCCCATGCCCGCCCTTGGGGCACCATTGTTCTCTCTCTAATAGGCTGTAGGTTCCCTGGGAGCAGGATACACAATTTTTCCATCTCCTCATGATACACAGTGGGAGTTCTGTAACTTAATTGACTGATTTTCATGCCATTAGAGATAAACATGTTTAAAAGGATTTTCTTGCACTAAAATTAATCTGTAAGGGATTATTCATTATGCAAATTTTAGGATGATAACTGTTAGGAAACATGATTCAAACGAGTTCTTTACAGAACTTCTTAGAAGATGGTTATTATTATTTATTTCTGCAGTGATAAATTACATGACCTAAAATATATTCTCTGAATATTATAGCAAGAAAGTAAAGGTCAGTGATCACACTGTGTATCATTTTGGCAGGCTGGGATTATGGCAGCATATCTCTTATCATTCTACTTCCATTTTGTAGAGGTAAATGTTTATTTTTAACAGATATTGACAAATGTTGACTACAACAATACATAATACTGAATGTAACATATGCCTTCAAAGGACCATAAAGTGATAGAAAAATATTTATAGTACCTTTTACTTGAAAAGGTCTAAGTACCAAAACGATATAAATGGCTCACTAAAGCCACTTCAATATACAAATACACTCAATGCTCTTGCATTCTTGCTAATGCTGCAACCATAGATTAATGTCTAAGCTACTTAATATTTACCTTTTTGATCTGAGTTTTCATTTCTATTTCCCCCATTCTTTGCTATTCATGAAGCTTACAATCAACCAATTTTTAAAACAGACATTTCATGATTCCCAGATCAAACTGGGATTATATGTGGTTATATGTGATTCTTGCAAATTCTCAGGAATTAACTAGAGGGGTTTTCTAGAACTTGGAAGATAAGATCCTATTTTTAAAACTACTGATGATAAAAAAAATCTTTTTAAGTACATTAGGATTACCTTAAGCAATATTAAATAACATTTTCCTTTGGTCATTTGAATTTAATCCTGTGCAATTTGTTACAACTCTCATTTGCATCAAGGGAAACCTAACCATCATCACTCTGTAAAGAAAACAAATTTAAGTACCTATTTAAAAAGGTAGTAAATATTTACATTAATTGAAACTTGGATAATTAAATTAAAAATTTTTTAACATTTAGTTGATTAAAAATAAAAACAAGAAAGCAAAACAACCCTTCTCCACCCCTAAAACAAAAGAAAAGCAAAGCAAAAGAAAAGAGAAAAAACAGGAATGGAGAGAGAAAGAAACTGATACTTTCCATTGTGGTAATTCATCTTAATGAATTATTTTATAGATTAATACTTTATTTTGTCAATTTGTTTTTGTATATAATTGACCACATTTAATGCTGAAATAAAGTTTTTTCTTTTTTAGATGGTGTTGGGTCATTTTAATAAAAGTTATACATAAGTTACTGAAATTTGCATTCTGGTCTTCCCTGATTAGGAACACAGAAAAAGTAACAAATAAGTCTGTTACATGAAAGAGAAATGACCAGGCACAATATTTTGCTGTAGATTACTATCACAGTAATCTGCACTAAAAATCCATTAATAAAATGCTCTTATAACATTAAAGGACTTGAATTAAGATTGCCTACCACAAAAAAGAGACTGAACATGTAAAAATGTTTGCTGGGCTTCCCTGATGGCGCAGTGGTTGAGAATCCGCCTGCCAATGCAGGGGACATACATGGGTTTGAGCCCTGGTCTGGGAAGATCCCACACACTGCGGAGCAACTAAGCCCGTGCACCACAACTACTGAGCCTGCGCACTAGAGCCCTTGAGCCACAACTGCTGAGCCCACGAGCCACAACTACTGAAGCCCGCACGCCCAGAGCCCGTGCTCCGCAACAAGAGAAGCCACCACAATGAGAAGCCAGTGCACCGCAACGAAGAGTAGCCCCTGCTCGCCACAACTAGAGAAAAGCCCGTGCACAGCAACGAAGACCCAATGCAGCCCCAAAAAAAAGCAGAAGTAAATATACAATGAATAACTTTATAACTTTTGTTTCACAGGCCTTATATGTCAAATAAGACATGATCATTTTTTTTCAGAACTACCACAAGTATAGCTATAATTTAAATCTCTAATAAGATATTCCACATCAAATGGCATGAGTCCAAGCTGCAGTTTCCAACCAGGTGGTGATTTAGTCCAATAACTTGAAAAGAAACGGTAGCTTTCTCTATGAAAAAGTAAAATATAACTTTATGCCTTTTACATAATTTTCTTCATGACTAAGAACTAACTGCAATAGTATAAAAATCCACAAAAGCTTAAAAATAGATTCTAAATAAGAATGCAAACAAATATCTGCCTTGAAAAAATGAACTCTTCTATTGCCCCTTTTCCCCCCTTCTATAACCTATTTTAAAAGGTAAAAAATGAGGTCACTTAGCTAATTCATCAGTCAATAGTAGTTCGGTGGATTATTTTCATCATTAGACTATTATCAGGCTGAGCAGGGCTGATCCTTACCAACTTCTTTGGTTTCAAAGCTAGGAATCACAGCAAAACGGCCAAAAAATGTTTTATTCAACATGTGGGATGCACTCAAGTGGTCTATCCACACAGCCTTAACCCACTGTTCTTTTGAAGTGAACGCCATTCACACAGTGGGCAAACTTCTGCTTATTCAACGCCTTAAAATTTGCTTTAAAACGGAAAATCTCCAAAGTACACACCTTGATTGTTTATATGTATTCTTCATGAATGTACTAAATAATCTAGGGATTTTTTTCAAGCTCTTCGTGTCTAACGGTATACACGATTCGGCCAAACCCATGTTAAATATCTGCATCCCCCAGCCCCACTACTCTACTCTGGCCACACCAACTAACTCTGCACGTCTCACCAGACCGCCTTTCAAAATGTAGTGAATTAAAAGCAAGGAGGCAAAGACTTTTCTAAATATAGTCCCTTCATGTTATTTTACGCTCATCTAGTAGGTCACTAGTGGCAGCCAACAGCAATGGACACTAACAAGCATCTCTCAAAGCAAAAACCAAGGGGCGCTTGACAGCTATGCCATCTACGCTTTGAACCTGGGCCACTGCTCTCGACAACTGTCAGATCAGCTTCTTCGACCTAAAAATGCTGATCGAATTTAAAAAAAAAAAGTGTTTGCCAATCTTTCTTCCCACCGTCTACTTCTTTCGGGTCGTTTCTGCGGAGCCCAGGGAGCCGCAGGACTCGAGAGCTCCTCCGCCCGGCTGGTTGCAGCAACGATGTGGGCCGGGCCGGGTGGCAGCCTCGCTGCAGCGGACAGAGGTCATCACAGGCCGGGCGGAGAGGCAACGAGCCCTGCTGGCCCAGATTTACTCACCTACCTTCCGGAGAGGCGATGGGTGCGTGCTGGTCGCCCAGCCCGGGGACCCGGATCCGAGCAGGAAGGGAGGCTGTGGCGCCGAGGAGAGGGGGGTGTAAAGAGGAAAGCGTATTACCTAAGCCGGGATGCGGAGCCCAGAAGGAGGCTGCAGCCTTTCCCTCCAGAAAACGGAAGAGGCGGGGGAGGAGGAGGAGGAAAAGGCGGAGGAGGAGGTGGCCGGGCGTAGGAGGCTAGCCGAGGGGCGCCGGGCGTCTGGCCGCAGGCTCAACCAGAGGGCGAGGGGCTGGGAGCAGGGCGGTGGTCATCGGAGGGCGAGGCGCAGCCGTGCGGCGCGCGGCCACGCTCTCCCGGGATCGCAGACCGCAGCACTCGCCAGGCCGCCGCCCTCTTGTTTCCCCCCGGACCACTGCGTGGAAACGCGCGGTGACGCCTCGAGGCTCCCGGGGCGAACGTGGGCATCCCACGCCTGCCTGCAGGAGCCCGGAGTCTGCAGCGTCGCAAGTGGAGCGTGATGATTCAGAGGGGAGTGCCAGGAAGCAAAGGGTTCCGAGGTCACCTCATCCACTGTTTCTGTTTTCTTCTTGTAGCCGCCCGCAAATTCGCTTTTAATATCTTCCTCCTCCATTCTTCCGTACTCTTTTTTGAGGATTATGGTTTTGATACACGGGTTGGCAGCTGTGACGATGGACTTCCTGCCGGTGGCAATCGGGTCCCATTGTTCTAATAGGAATGTCAAGCGTGCTGATTGTGCTGCAAACCCTAGCAGTGTCTCCTGGGAGCTTGACTTACAAGGTGTGGGCCTAGAGCCACCTTGACCGGAAACATACCGTGGGTAGTGCTTCAACCCTCTAAACTGTGGGATTCAGTATACCTTAAAGATGGCTTTGAATGGGGTGGGTAGTGATAGGAATGGGTGATGATGGGGGGATAGGTAGACATTTTTAAAGGGCAACAGAGTGTTCAACAGGAGGGGTCTGGCCGGTGACCCAGTAGGCTGGATGTTGTTTGTGAGCACACCGGGCCTTCTAAAGTCCTTCACACATCCTTTCACTTCATGGCACACCTAGGAAATAATCTTGTCTGCAGGACCCCAAGTGGGGCAAACAGAGGAGGCTGCTCACGCAGGAGGGACTGGGCCCTTCCACCTTGGAGGGCAGAGGAGACCACTATGTACATATCTATAACTCATTCCGTGGTGTGAAATTAGGAAGCTCTGTTTTAATGTTCTAGCTAGCAGGTTTTCTTATCTACATTTCCCCAAACCTCCTGAGTTGTCAAGTCTTGGTCCTCAGGGCAGTGGGGAACCACCAGGACAGGGGCCTGGGGGTGATACTCAACTTGTCATAGTCCAGGAATTGGTGCTTAAAACTTTGCATCTCCCTGGCGGAACTCATCTTTCTGCTCCCGGCCTGCTTCTATGGTCTCTGACTGAGACAACGCCTCCTTCACATCCCACCCCACCCCATTATCAGGCTTTCACTCACTAGCAAGTCCAGCTGATCCATTCTGTCTTCTCTCTCAGATTCATTTTTTTGGTCCATCCCCTGTATTATTGTTTATTAATCAGTCTAATAATTGTATCTAGTCTCATTTCTATGATGGAAAGATCAAGAAATAGTTTGAACATAATCAGCTATACTCTAATATAAAATTAAAAAGTTAAAAAAATAAACAAACAAAAAAGAAACAGTTTGATATTTGGAAGTAAAGAGATAGCAGATACCAGAAGAGTTAGAATGCACAAAGAATTTGCCCCTAGGGAGCAGGAATTGGGCGAGAAGGGGGGTGGCACAAGAGACCACTGTTTTTGTGACACATCAATATGCCTCTACAAGCTAAATCTGGTCCACTTTCCACTTTGCTGCCACGGAGATGATTCTACATCACACCTCTCAATAGGTTGCTTGCTTAAAAGCTTTCACTGGCTCCCGGGTCCTATCAAGAGCAAGCTCCTGGGCATGGCTTTCAAAGCCTCTCTCCCCCTCGCATCTGTCAATCCTGCCCTCTCACACTTGACATGCCATTTTACCACACCACATCTAGTTTCCTAAATGCACAAACTAGTTTCATTCCTTTGTGCTTTTATACATGTTATTTGTTTTGCCTGGAGTATTCTCATGCTGCTGTGATGATAGCTAATGGCACGAGGCTAAGTGCTTTTTGTGTTTTATAGCTGTTCATTCTTATATCAACCCTGTGGTAGGATTACTGTTATCTCAAAAAAGAATAAAACTGTGACTTAGAGAGGTTAAGTAATTTACTCAAATATGTAGCATATGGTGAGGCCAGATTTGAACCCAGCTATATGACTTCAGGACTCACATTATTTTACCTGTTCATACTTTAAAAACTTTTCTCAGACACTAAATTTGAGCAGGATTTAAATTGTAAAATGTTTTAAGTCTTCAAAGTACAAGGAGAAAATATAAGTGAATTGCTTTTCATCTCAGAGTAAGCATGGAACAAAGGACAAAATTACAAAGGAAAAGTGACAGATTTGACTATAGAATTTTTAACTTCTTTCAGCAAAAAGGCCCATAGAATAAAATTAAAAGACAAGTAAAAATTATCCAAAAATGTGCAATATATATGAAAGATAAGAAAGTAACATCCTCATTTAATAAAAAGGTCTTACAAAGAAAATATAAATACCTTGTTTTTAAAAATGGGCAAAAATGTAAATTAGTTAAATCATGAAAGTAGAATGCAAATGGCCAAACATTTTTAAGGGAAGTGAAAATGTAAAATGATAATGCACCTTCAAGTTGACTGAGAATAAAAGAATAGTGCTAGTGATTTGGGCCAGTGACCCTTGAGGCAAGATGTATGGCAGATGAGCAAGCTCAGTGCTGAGAAGGGCATAAATTGCTTCAATGTTTCTGGAGGGCAATTTGGCAGAATGCAGTAAAAGCCTCAAAAATGCTCACACCCTTTGACTCAAAAATTACATTTCTGGGAATTCATAATGCAGGGATTGACAAATATTTTCTATAAAAGTCCAGATAGTAAATACTTTAGGCTTTGCAGGCCACATATGTCTTTCTTGCTTTTCTTCTTTCGTGTGTGTGCTTTTTTTCTTTAACCCTGAAAAAATGTGAAAGCTATTAGCTTGAGGGCTGTAGAAAAACTGGTTGTGGCCTGAAATTGGCCTGAGGTCAGTAATGTGTGCAATGTTGACTGCAAGAAAGTTCATCACAGTGGATTTGGTAATAGCCAAAAGGATAAAGCAACTAAATGTCTGGGATAGAAATTAGTTACAACCAGGTGTGAAACAAGTTTTTTTTAAGTTTTAAATGTTTAAAAAATTTTCAGAATGATATTTATTGCATGAGATAGTATTCATGATTTGTTAAGTGGAAAAATAACAGTTTACCAAAGAATA
The DNA here is from genome assembly GCF_003031525.2 of Neophocaena asiaeorientalis asiaeorientalis. Taxonomy (NCBI): domain Eukaryota; kingdom Metazoa; phylum Chordata; class Mammalia; order Artiodactyla; family Phocoenidae; genus Neophocaena; species Neophocaena asiaeorientalis. Next base: position 5,517,638 of record NW_020185317.1, read on the forward strand.
TCTATGTTATCCCAAATACAACATCATCATGTGTATATATGCATAGGAGAAGAACTGGAAAGATATAAACACCATAAGATGTTGATAGTGGTCTTGGGGTGGGGGTGAGATTGTAGATATTTGGTTTTTTTGGTTGTATGTGTGTGTTTCCAATAGTGAATATGTATTGTTTTTGTAATAAGTAAAAATACAAGAAACTTTGCTTGGGCAGCAACAAGGCCCTTAGTTGTCAGTTTGAGAAAATCTTCCCCAAATTCACTTCCCCTCTCTCTGTGTGCTCCCTGAACACATCATGATACTTTTTTTTTTCCTAACAAAATGATTCTTTTATTGCTATTCTTTTTCATAACGATCTTTTGACTACCATTATTTACTTAATTGAAGAATGGTTAATACCTTCGTTTAGTTATGCATTCCTCTATTATTGGACATCTGGGTTCCCAGCATTTCACTATTGTAAGTATGCTGGTTATTTTCTACTTGCTGTCTGCCAGATCCATTTTCCTTCCTTCTCTGCTGGACTCTGTGCCTCAGAAGGCAGCACTTTCATAGACTATTTTCTCTGGGTTCTCTTGCCGGCTGGTTTCCCGTTAGATTGACCAGTGGGTGATACCAAAATCAGGTTGGAGAGTGGAAAATGGAAAAAGGTTGGGGTATTTCTTCCCACCTCTTTTGCTGCTGTGGGCCTCTAAGGCTCCTGTAAGGCAGCCCCTACCGCTTTGCTAATTTGATCTCCTCCCCTTATCCCTTCAGTCCTAGCAGCGGTAACAGCTTCTTACTGTTGCAAGAGGCTGAGTACCTTCACATCGAATTGTTTCCCTTCACCCAGCCCTAAACGTAACCCAAAACTTATGTAAATAGTTCAATAAAATCTCTTCTGTCGAAACACCTAAGTGGAAGTTGGTTCCTGTTAGGACAGACTGATGTATTAAAGAACACTGGTGAGGGACTTCCCTGGTGGTCCAGTGATAAAGAATCCGCCTTCCAATGCAGGGGACGCAGGTCCCATCCCTGACTGGGGACCTAAGATCCCACATGCAGCGGGGCAACTAAGCCCCTGTGCCTCAACTAGAGAGTCTGAGTGCTGCAAACTACAGAGCCCACGTGCTCTGGAGCCTGTGCGCCACAACTAGAGAGAGAAAACCCGCACCAACTAGAGAGCTCGCGTGCCACAACGAAAGATCCTGCATGCCGCAAAGAAGACCCAACGCAGACAAAAAAAAAAAAAAAGAACGCTGATGCACATCATGGATCACAAATCTTTTATTTCTTATGCAACAGGCCCTGTATTCTCACATTTTACATCTGAGCTTTTGACTATTTGCAAGGTAATTATAGGATGATTTACAAGCTTCCTGAAGCAGGAATTTGAATTACGGTGAGGCCAGTGTTTGGGAATGTAACATTTTGACTATTGTTCTCCACTTCTCCAGACACTTTTTGAGAAGTAAGACTCCATTGCATTTTATTGAAGAAATCATATACTACAATATAGTGATGTTCAAATTTTGATGTTTTCAGTGGAATCCATAAGAAAATATTCGTAAATATCAAGCCTAACATATAAGTGAGATAAAAGTCACATACAGATTTGGGGGAACCTTCTTTCTCATCTTTGAGGCAGACTTAGGACATCCCTGCAGAATTCCCGGGCCCCTTGGAGCACATTTTGAAAATACAGATTTGGAGAGTCCAAGAGTCTGGAAGATATATCCTTCATAAATATCAAGTGTCTATTATATTTCTCTATGTTAGAGTCCTAGAATTACATGGTCAACCATATGACTTTGCCAACTGCCCTTCAAAACACTCTTCACTGTGAATGATGTTGCTTTCCTCATTACTGCATCTATTATCAAATACACACAAACAAAAAACATTTCCTAATTTCTCATCATAGTTTTAATTGCATTTTTATTATTTTTGAGAGTTTTTCTTTCCTTGTCTATTGGTCATTTGTATTTCCTTTTCTCCTCTTCCTTCCCACCTTTTTTTAGCTGCCTTTTCATGTTCGACCATTTCTCTATTCATTCAATATACATTAATTCCTTATATCTGGGTATTATGTTAATGAATTTAAATGACAAACAACACAGTTATGCCTCTGCCCTCATGGAGCTCACAAACTAGCAATATTTGAGACTTACTATTTATCTTGTTTAATTCAATTAACAATACAGTAGTATGGCAACCCTTTGTCACTTTTGTTATGAATAATTTTCTTAGTTTGCCTTTTATTGAAGGGTGTTTATTATTTACAAATTTAAACATTTTTAATGTAGTCAAATCTATGGATCTTTGTTTTTATGCCTGGAAAATCCTTTTAAAACCAAAGATCAGATCAATATTCACTTATATTTCTCCTGATATTTTTTACTATTTGAATTTTTAGATTTAAGTCTTTAATAATCTGGAAGTTATTTTGAGAAGCTCTAAATTGATTTCCCCCCACCCAAATATCTAAATTTTTTTCTAATATCCAAATAGCCAATTTTCCTGACATCATTACTGAACAGATATCCTTTTCCCACTAATCTCTGATGACAAATACATCATGTATTAAGCTCTTTTATAACCTAGGCTATATTGGGTCCTCTATTCTCTTTCATTCATCTGCCTTTGGATTACTGTGCCAATGGCAAAGTTTTTAATAGCAAATGGGTAATTCTCCACCAAAATTCACTCTTTCCAAATATTCAAAATATTTATGTTTTCAGATGAAATTTATTAACTAACTTCTTATTATAAAAGTAATGCATTATGAAGACAAGTTGTGGAAACTTTGAGAAAACATGAAAAAATATAAAGAATGAAACAAAACCCATACCAAATTCTATGACCATGAACATTTTGGAGTATAACTTCCCATCTTCTCTGTGTGTTTATGTATATATTATTTCTACAAATGTTACTAAGCATACTGTTTTGTAAACTGCTGTTTAATCATCATATATGAGCATTTCACCATGTCATTAAATATTCCTTTGAAATATGATTTTTAATGACACATTAGCCGAGGCTTCTAGCATAAGGGTCGATGGCAGAGTGTCAGCAGGCAGCTCTCACAACCTCCTAGACTCAGTCATATCCTTTACTCAGTCATAGCAAACTAGCACTGAGGTCACCAATTGTTGTCACATGGATCAACATTGCATGCCTGCCACTGTCATACCTCACAGCTTGAAATCAGCTGTTGGAAACTTGAAATTGGTTTTGACTGTAATTCACTGGATTATGAGTTTTGGAGCATTTGCCACCTATACCTCATCTATTAAGCATGTGTAAAAATGACTCAACCATAAGATATTAGGTAGCTAACAGATAGGCAAAACTGTAGGTTACTCACACAAGAACTAAATTTGAATTGATTTAGTTGTAAGAGATTCCTAGCACCATATTGCACAATCTTACTTTTGTGTTCCTTTAAAAGTAACTAGGGCTTCCCCAGTGGCGCAGTGGTTAAGAACCTGCCTGCCAACGCAGGAGACATGAGTTCGAGCCCTCGTCCGGGAAGATCCCACATGCTGTGGAGCAACTAAGGCCGTGCGCCACAACTACTGAGCCCACATGCCCTAGAGCCCGTGCTCTGCAAAAAGAGAAGCCACCACAATAAATGTGTGCACCACAACGAAGAGTAGCCCCAGCTTGACACAACTAGAGAAAGCCTGCGTGCAGCAACAAAGACCCAATGCAGCCAAAAATAAATAAATAAAACAAATAAATTTTTAAAAATCATTAATATAACTCGTTTATACTTTCCTTAGAAAAGACTGAACAACTCTCATGAAAACAAAGCATATCCATGATTTTCTTAAAGATTTGGGGGAAGAATCCTTAACATTTGTGATAGAATATTTAAAACTCCTTGAGTTTTTCTTAAATTGCAGTGCAAATTTACTAAACTATATAAACTAGGGAGCTTTGAGCGTGGTATTGAGGGCTACATGTAGCTGAGATCCCAAGAAAGCAAAGGGTAAATTTCTAGAACAAGTCATGCAGATATATTTATAAGCACTTTCCAATGTATGGGAACATAGGCTTATCTCTAACAAAGTTTCACCAGGCCTGAGTGTTTATCTTTACTCTCTCACACCCTATACACACAAACACATACACACGTAGTACATATACTTAAAACTTCATAAAATAGGAATTATCTTTTTTTTTTCACTTACCTTTCCACAGAAGGGTTGCTTACTGAATTCCAAGATGTAAAATATAATAAATGCCAAAGCCTTGAAGTATATGGTTACTTAGGATCTGAGTTTCCCTCTGTTTCAAGGGAATTAAAAGCTGGAATCTGAGAGCAAAAAGCTCAGGGAAGGGACTCTGGATGGACTTCCCCCGTGCTTCATCTGAACACTTTTTTAGTAAACTGCCCAGCCCAGCCCCTACTGATTAGGTGTAGAATTCTCTGCCATTCAGTACAAAGTTTTTCCTCTGGAACAAGCATATTATCAATGAGTCATTTCCTCCAATTGTTAGACTTTCCTGAATATTTTCTTGTTTACTTAAGCCATCCATAGAAGACCCTAAAATCAACTTATGTTGGAGACTCCCTGATACTCTTTAGTTTGTAAAACAATTTCCTGCATATTTTGTTATCTTGAATATTTATATCCTCATTGCTTATTCCTTTTGTGTATTTTGCTTTGGAATACATTTGCCTAGTTTATTTTTAGAACTGCTAATTTTGTAATCTATCTTTTGGATATTACATGGTAAGTGTGAATATGACACTAATTTCATAGGGAAAAGTGCATTAAAATTCTTTAAACTTCTTAGGCATTCAAAAATAGTACTTTAAGAAGCTTGTTTAAAACATCTAATATGCAGAATCAAATTCTTTCCCAAAACCACACCCTCCATACCTCATGTTACCAAATTATTCTGGTAAAAACTTAAGCCAGGGCTTCCCTGGTGGCGCAGTGGTTAGGAATCTCCTGCCAATGCAGGGGACACGGGTTCGAGCCCTGGTCGGGGAAGATCCCACGTGCCGTGGAGCAACTAAGCCCGTGCGCCACAACTACTGAGCCTGCGCTCTAGAGCCCACGTGCCACAACTACTGAAGCCCACGTGCCTAGAGTCCATGCTCTGCAACAAGAGAAGCCACCACAATGAGAAACCCGCACACTGCAACGAAGAGTAGCCCCTGCTCGCCACAACTAGAGAAAGCCCACGTACAGCAACAAAGATCCAACGCAGCCAAAAATAAATAAATAAATATTAAAAACCCCACAAAACTTAAGCCAGCAAGAGACTGGAAAGGCAAGAGGAGACAAGAAGTAGATCTTTCATATGCAAATTATACTGTGTTTTTATTTTGTTAAGTAACTTCCTTCTATGATACATAAAGTTCATCATTATTTAGGTAATCTTAGGAGACAAATATATTTTGCCAATGGGGTCGTTCTATTACTCCTAACACCTCACAACTTAAAAATAATTTTAGCTTTCATAATGTCGTCACAGATATTGAACTTTTGATCATAAATGCTTTTCACAAGTTTTTTCTTACAGAATGTACTGACACTGAAATGTTTACTGAAATGTTTGCTTATTGTGATTAATTTCGAGTTTCCACAAATGAAATGTTATAAATGGGAGGAAAACATTGGAAAATTAGAAACTTGTCTCCTGTTTTTGTTGTTGTTGTTCACATAGTTCTTTTTTTTTTTAAACACTTAAAAAAAATACTTATTTATTTTGGCTGCCCGGGTCTTTGTTGTGGCATGCGGACTTCTTAATTTCAGCATGCTTGCAGGATCTAGTTCCCTGACCATGGATCGAACCTGGGTCCCCTGCATTAGGAGTGAGGGGTCTTAACTACTGGACCACCAGGGAAGTCCCAGTTCTTTTCGTCATAGATATTTTTCCTCTCCTTTTTTCACAAGAAAAGTTAAATATATTACCTGACATATACAGTTAAATTTTATCTTGGAAATAGCAACAAATGTGGTTCAGCTGATGCTTCTGTGAGGACCAATGAGTTAAATGAAAGTTGCAGACTATTGCTTGACACCAAGATGAGGAAAAGGACGCTAATTCCCAGTCACCAAGCACCTCTCCACTGCCATTTCTGGTCTCCTGCCCACCATCCCTTTAGATAGTCTTATTACGGAGGTTTTGTCCACAACATACTCCAGGGTCTAGGAGGAGATGTGTACAGCAGCAGCTGTCTCTCATTTGTTGTTGTTGAAGTCACAACCTAAAACTTGAAAAAAAGCAATCTTTGATGTTATCATTTACCATAAATTTTTCGTCAGCTGCAAATTATTTCCTACCTCATCCCTGAATCTTAAAAACACATGAAACATTGTCTTGCCTTGCACTGTCTTTTCGTTTTAAGTGAGTATTTTGCTCCTAAATATAGGCAGAAATTTTACAAATTTCGATTGATCTTACCACTAATAACATAGGATGTGTTGTTTTGGTTTTTTAATTTAGGATTTGGAGGCCAGGGTCTCAAAGGAGGGTTACTGAGCATTACAGCTGCACAGAACACTGATATTCACATTTTCTCTTTCCTTACCCTCTATCTTTATCTTCCATCGGGAAAGTGAATATAGCATTAAGAATAGTAGCAAGCCTCACCAACCAAACACCAGAACAATACAAAAGTGACTCTGAAAAGGACTCAAAGTCTTCCCATATGAGTGGAAAAGCATACTATTTCGACAGTCATTTGATTTTATTTCTCCTCCTCCAAAGAAATAGACATGCAAATAGACATTTGTACTATTATTATGTACCAAGGTTTACGTTTTTTGAAAATACAGAGCTTTATAATATCAATGTTATATCTTATGCTGTGTGTGTAAGAGTTATGCATGTATTTTAACTTTAATTATTAAGGACACAGTTTTTGCATGCAAAATCAAGCAATGTATGAAAGTTTTTTTGTAAGAAATCTGTTTTGGAGGCACTACCTTATGGAAAAACGTAAGCCTTTCAATCTTCTTTGATGCGATACATTCATCACCTGGTGGCAACTTACTAGAAACCCAGTGCACGTAGTAAAGAAAAAACTCACCCCAAAAGTATTTTGAGAATTACCTATAAAGAAAAATGTGGTAGGTTTTGTGTAATTTTTTAAAAATAAATTTATTTTATTTATTTATTTTTGGCTGCGTTGGGTCTTTGTTGCTGTGCACAGGATTTCTCTAGTTGTGGCGAGCAGGGGCTACTCTTTGTTGCGGTGCGTGGGCTTCTCATTGCGGTGGCTTCTCTTGTTGTGGAGCACAGGGTCTAGGTGCACAGGCTTCAGTAGTTGTGGCACGCAGGCTCAGTAGTTGTGGTGCGTGGGCTTAGTTGCTCCGCAGCATGTGTGATCTTCCCTGACCAGGGATCGAACCTGTGTCCCCTGCATTGTCAGGCAATTCTTAACCACTGCGCCACCAGGGAAGCCCTGTAATATTTTTTACGTCCTTAAAAATCACTTTTATTTTTGTTACAAAACAATTATTTACTCTCAAGAGAAACAATAGAAAATATAAATAATAATAGAGAAGTAATGAGTCTCCCCTATTTCCACCACCAGCCAAGGATAACTGCTGCTAACATTTTGGGTATATATTCTTCTAGAATGTTTCTATGCATACACATACACATTTTTTTCTAACAGAAACCATCTTTGTTTTTGAAATTTCCTATTTTATTAATGCTCCTATCTTTATCAGCTGTTCTTTGAATCAGTACACTGGGCATGGATACTGGTTGATGATCTGAGAAAGAACCCATCATTGCCTGCCAAACCCACCTAATCTTGGAACTCATAAACATCCCCAGTATCCAAATAGATGGTTAAACCCCAGGGCCTCATGATCCAAGGTGACCCATTTATAGCTCAAAAAAGTTAAACCAGGCTAATCAGATTGTTACGCTGAGTTCAGAAAATGAGAAACAGATGGGCCAGTTAGTAAGTTTGACAAAAGCAAAATGAATAAGTAAATAGATAATGATTTAAAAGCGATATTGTGAGATGCTGTCACGAAGTAGAGTTGGGCTCAAACAAACCAAGGCAAGTCAAAACCTCTTAAAAGTCAAGTTAGTATGAAGGTGTAGAAAAGATATAGGAAAGGATGTGGGGAGCCAGACAAACTGGCCATGTTTCAAAGTGATACTGATAGAATTAAAATCTGATTTTGTCATGTTTCTGCTTAAATACCCGTAAGGTAGCTTCATAGACCCTTTGTGATCTGATACCATCCTGTCACTTCTTGCCACTATCAGAATGCTGGAGTCATGTTTTGTTTCATCTGTGCAGAGTTTTCCTATATCTAAAACAGTCAGTTCTTCTGAGCAGCCTTCACTGATTCTTAGACGATGACAGGTGGTCCTGCTATGTGCTTCCATAGCACCGTGTAACCTCCAAGACTGCAGGGCCCAACACCTAACATAGCACCTGGATCATAATAGGCCTTCAGTGACTATATAAAGCACCAAGAGAGAAGCAGACATTCCACAAGTCTGTGTGAGATTCCATGTGACCAAAGAAAGAGGGCAATGAAAAGAAAGGGCACCCAGATGTGGCTCATATGTAATTAATATTAAAAAAAAATTTTTTTAAAGTACTGGTTCAGTTGTTAAATTTAAATTAAAAATAATTCAGTTCCTCAGTTGTACTAGACACATTTGAAGTGCTCGATAGTCACTTGTGTCTGATGTTGAACAATATAGCTATAGACAACTGTGAGAGTTTTTAGCAGCTAAATAAAAAGTCAAAAGTGGCATCCTAGGAAGATTTGTTATCAGTAAAATACAGAGTGAATTGAAGGATGTGAGAGAGAAGAGAAAGGCTAGATCTGGAATGAATTACATGTGGGTACTAGAATGGTAGCAGCGGGGTGTTAAGAGGAGTGGGCAAATCTGAGAGATGTTTCAAAGAAATAATTCGTATGCCTCGATGACTGGCAATGAGAGAAGAAAAAAACTATTCAAGAGTGGTAGCCAGGGACTTCCCTGGTGGAAGTGGTTGAGAATCCATGTGCCAATGCAGGGGACACAGGTTCAATCCCTGGTCTGGGAAGATCCCACATGCTGCGGAGCAACAAAGCACACACGCCACAACTACTGAGCCTGCACTCTAGAGCCCACGAGCTACAACTACTGAGCCCGCGTACCCTAGAGCCCGTGCTCCGCAAAAAGAGAAGCCACCGCAATAAACCCGCGCACTGCAATGAAGAGTAGCCCCCCCTTGCCGCAACTAGAGAAAGCCCGTGTGCAGCAACGAAGACCTAATGCAGCCAAAATAAAAAAAAAAGAGTGGTAGCCAGCCTCCAAACTGACCTCAACGATCCTTGCCTCCTTGTATTCACACCCTGGTGGGTGTAGTCCCCTCCCACACTGTACTGGTGTAGTATGTGTGACCTATAGAATAAGGCAGTAGTAATGGTACATCACTTCCAAGATTAAGTTATAAGAGATATGGTCTTGGTGGTTCCGTCTTGGTGGTTCTCTCTTTTGGATCACTTACTCTGGAAGAAGCCGGCTGCTATATTGTGTGCAGCCCTATGGAGAGACCCCTATGGCGAGGGACTGAAGGCTGCCAACAAGCTTGTCAGTGAGTTTGGAACTGGGTCCTTCTGCCCCAGTTGAGCATTCAGATGACCGCCGTCCCAGCCAACACCTTGACTGCAACCTCAGCAAAGACTCTAAGCCAGAACCACCAAGCTAAACCTCTCTCTGATTCCTGAGTCTCAGAATCAGAGAGATAAGAAATGTTTGTTGTTTTAAGCTGCTAGACTTGGGGTAATTTGTAACAGCAATTGATAAATCCACCAGTTAGACATATGGGTCAACTTTTCAGTGATTATGAATAATGCTCCTATAAAGATTTGTGTGGATTATGTTTTCATTTCTCTTGGGTGTATATCCAGGAGAGGAATTGCTAGGTCTCATGGTAACTCTATGTTTAACCATTTGAGGGACTGTCAGACGTTTTTTCTGAAATGGTCATAGCATTTTACATTCCTACCAGCAGTGTATTCAGGATTCCAAATTCTCCACCAACACCTGTTATTTTCTGTCTTTTTGATAGCCATCCTAGTAGGTGCGAAGTCATATCTTATCTTGGTCTTGATTTGCACTTCCCTGATGGCCAAGCATGTTGAGCAGCTTGTCATATGATTATTGATCATTTGTACATCTTCTTTGGAGAACTGTCATTTTTTTTTCATAAATTTATTTATTTATTTTTGGCTGTGTTGGGTCTTTGTTGCTGCACGTGGGCTTTCTCTAGTTGTGGTGAGTGGCGGCTACTCTTCGTTGCGGTGCACGGGCTTCTCGTTGCGGTGGCTTCTCTTGCTGCAGAGCACAGGCTCTAGGCGCACGGGCTTCAGTAGTTGTGGTGCAGGGGTTTAGTCACTCTGCAGCATGTGGGATCTTCCCAGACCAGGGATTGAACCCGTGCCCCCGCATTGGCAGGCAGATTCTTATCCAATGGGCCACCAGGGAAGTCCCAGGAGAACTGTCTTTTCAATCCATCATCCATCTAAAAAATAGGGCTATTTGCCGTTTTTTATTATTGAGTTGTAATAGTTCTTTACATATTGTAGATACTGGCTCCTTATCAAATATATCATTTGCAGATTTGTTTCCCATTCTGTGGATTGTCTGCAACTAGAATTCTTAGTCCAAAATAATACAAACATTTTTGAGAAAGGTCCTGGGTTACATAATTTGCCCAAATTCACTAAACTAGCACACTAAACGAGTGTGCTAAAGGCAGGTCAGGACCGACATAATTTGTGGGGCTTCGTGCAAAATGAAAATGCAGAGTCCCTTGTTCAAAATTTATTACAAGCAGAGCATTAAACCAAAGGCAGATTCCGTCTAAGCATGGGGCCTTGTGAGACACAGGTTACACACACATGAAGCTAGGGGGACAGGGAAGATTTGAATCTTGGGCTTGCAGGAAAGCCCTTGGTCTTTCCAGTAAACCATGCTGATGATTGTTCATTTTTTGTGCATGCTGAATGAGGGTGACGTCAAAAAGCAATTTCCCACAGCAGGTTAAAAACTGAATTGTAGGTCAGGAGTTCTTTCTGTGATGCCAGTTTGCCCTCTGTTCAATGGGTATTTGGATAATTATATTTGAGTAGGTAGAAAGGTAATTTTTGACCAAAGGCTTGACAGTATATTCTCAGATGTTAACTTGCTGAGGCTAACTCCTTTAAATTCCCTCTCTCTGAAATTCTTCCCTGAATTCCTCCTTCCTGATAAATGTGTCAGTGGTTCAGTAGTGATGAAATGTTTGCTGCTGGACATCTCGGTGTATCTGGACGCAGAGGAACATTCTTCTGTATCTACATAATAGTTGATACTAGAGGTTGAGTTAAATTTTAGTTTCATTCAAGAGTAGGCTACTTTCTAGATGCAATTTTATGCTTTTGCTGATAACAGTAACTTTTAGTTTAGTTGAAGACATATATATCACCTCTTAAGGAGACAATTCTTGTCTGTCATTAAGGAAGATTGGGGAACTATAACTTTTCCAAAAAACCGGAAATATCTCAATCCTAATATGAAAGAAATTCTGCTATGTTAGGCTAGGAATAAATTACAGTAAATGTCCTCCTCTTATCACGTGTATTTCATCTGCTTGATTCTCAGAATAGAATACTAATCTTAGGGACTTCCCTGGCGGTCCAGTGGTTCGATCCCTGGTTGGGGAACTAAGATCCCGCAAGCCGCACACCACAGCCAAAAAAAAAAAAGAATACTAAGTTTACTTTTTAAATGCTGTTTGGCCGCACCGTAGGGCATGCGGGATCTTAGTTCCTCAACCAGGGATGCAACCCCTGCCCCTTGCAGTGGAAGAGCGGAGTCTTAACCACTGGACCGCCAGGGAAGTCCCAAGTTTACATTTTTAGTTTTAAAAAATCTTAAGATTCCAGAAAAGTATTTCCTGTCAATCTCTGCTAGTCAAACTGAGCTGTCTAGGTCACTTGGGTTTTTCCCAGGAGAGCCCCAAGCGAGCAAACTCTTCCCTCCGGTTCAGCCCGCCTCTGCTCTCTGACCTCTCCTTCAGCCCTGCCCCGCCTCGCCCACCGCCTGCACCCCGGCCCCGCCCCTCCCCAGGCCACGCCCCTTCCCACCTCCCATCTCCCTCAACCATTTCCTCAGTCGGTGGCTCTCGCCCCGCCCCTCAGCGACGCGCTGCGGTAAAGTCCTGCCCTAGGTCTCTCTAGCCCCCTGGAGGACTTGCAGTCTGTGTCCGGCGGCGCCGGGCGGCGGTGGGCGGGTCTGACGTGTGGCGTGAAGAGCCAAGCGAGCGGGCTGCCGGGTCAGGGTTGTTTTAGGCTCGAGTGTTTTGACGATGGGGCTGCGGGAGATGTGGAGACTCATGTCGAGGTGAGTGAGCGAGCGGTCTAGGGCAGGTTCATCGGCTGCGCTCGCCCGGGTGGAAAAGGTCAGGGCGGTGGGGACTGCCTGGCCTTGACGTTTCGAGTCGCCGTTGGAGGCGCAGCTCTCAGACCCGAGTCCCGACCCGCTTAGACCACCCTCAGCCCTCTGCTGGGTCTCGGTGTCACTCCTTTTAGCACCTTTGCAGCATCACCTTCGTTTTCTGCCTCTCTGGCTCTTAATGCAGACTTGACCCCCGTTTCTTTCCTTTTTCAAAGTTGAGTAAGTTTGGGGGACACGCAGGGTTTCGACTTGGGGGAATTTTGTGGCATGTTTTGTGCTGCTAACAAACGCTCGTGCTTTGCCAGTTGTTATCTGTGCTTGTGGTGTGATTGTTTTTCAGCTGTGTCGCGTAGTTCCAGCGTTAGTGCAGCTGTCTGGAACTTTGAGGCGAGTGTTGCGGCCGCACAGCTTGGCTTGGGGGAGTATGTGTGCAAACGTGTTTAACTTTTGAAAGTGCTACTCAATGCAGCTTGAGCTCAGCTGAGGAAATCTGGTAGCAATCACTGTAGAAAGTTAGGCTGGAGCAGTCTTGAGGCCTACCGCCTGCCCCCATGCATTACCAGGTATCAGCTCAGGCTGCTGGAAGGGAGAACCGGCTAATTGCCTCACAGCTGAAATTCCTGGGGGTTTTTAGTCTTGGATTTTGCTTTAGGGCAAAGGGATGGGAGTGGTTTTTTGATTTAAGAATACTTTCAGTTTTAGGGCAGTGTGTCTAGTTGTTTTAGCCTTGTATCCATGCACCTGGTATTCAGTATTTGAAGAAAAATCGAAGAGTTGCTTTCCTTCTTCGTTTTTTTTTTTTTTAATACCTTGAAATTAGTTGTCTCTGTGCCTCTAACCAGCTCACAGAGGAACTTGGCAGATATAAAGAAAATCGGTACACATAATCATTGCTGATGCTTTTTTGAAGCTGTGAGCAAATACCGAATTAATTGAGAAACAAATTGGGAAGACATGTTAACTTTGTTAACAAAATTAACTGACTTGGGAAAGAATCTGTCATTCCCAGAGTTCAGATTGGCTTTGTTGCACGCCCAGTTGCAAGGCGCAGACTGATTAGGCGAGTCCTGGACTGGTTTGGGGGCTTTGGTCAGAGATGCCTTTTCCAGGGCCAGCCCTGGAGTGGGTATTACCCTGGCAAAGCAGAGACCTGAGGCCAGTATCATCCAGTCTTAACAGCCTAATTACAAATGTACTAAGGAACAGGGTGCCACAGTTTTCTGAGAGGAACTAGGGCCCCTGTGCTGTGGTTGACATTGTTGGGCAGTCCTTGAACCCTGGCTTCCCTTGGCTTTTCTGTCACTGTCTTGCTTTCCTACTACCACTCCCCACTACTTATCTTGCCCTAGTGCCAATACAGCCCTTGGAATTTTTTGTTATTGTTGTAGTTACCCAGTAAAGTACCTCTCTCTGAAGATAGCTCTCAAATTTGTATGTCTAACCTTGATTTATCCTGAGCTCTAGTACTAGTCACAACCACCTGAATGTCTCTTTTGCACCTCAAATATACATTTGCACATAAGTGCAACCCTTATGCCTCCTCTGCACTTTCAACTTCATAGCACTATCTATTCTTCTAGATTCCTAAAGTTATCTAAGTTCTCCCACACTCCCAATCCTTATCTCTTCCTGCTGATTTGAATTTGAACATTCCTCTCATTTATCACTTGTTCTTTTTGCAGAAACTTGATTAATGGACTTATCTCTTCCCAATTTGAATAGGTTCTGCACGTGACTGCCAGATTAATCTTGCTGAAGTTTACTTCAGTGCCTTCCATTCCTCCGCTCAAAAGCTCTTAGAGGTGTTCTCCTACCTATGGAATTAAATAAAAAGTTCCCAGCCTGGGTTTCAAAGATTAGGCCCCAGTTTAGTTCATGAATTCAACAATACTTACTGTCCTGTTACAGCTCCTGGGAGATAGTGTTCTAGGCACATCTGTTATCCTGTAGCCAACCTCGACTACTTGTTTTTTTTTTTTAAAAAGATTTTTTTGATGTAGACCATTTTTAAAGTCTTTATTGAATTTGTTACAATATTGCTTCTGTTTTATGTTTTGAATTTTTGGCTGTGAGGCATGAGGGATCTTAGCTCCCCGACCAGGGATCCCAAGGGTCGAACCCACACCCCCTGCATTGGAAGGCAAATTCTTAACCACTGGACCGCCAGGGAAGTCCCTGGACTACTTGTTCTTATTGTTTTTAACTTCAGGTCATTGAAGTTCGAGGAGATCAGATGAGAAACAAATATTTAAACAAAAGTAATACCTAGTTATCAAGTCTGTTAAGTGTCTTAAAGGAAAAGAGAGCCAGGTTTAGAAAGGAAGAAGGGCTCAGGGAGCCTCTTCAAAGAGACTGATCTTTAAGCTGTTAATAGTGTTTATTCCCTTCTTCATCTCCTCTGTGTTGTGCTGAGCTATATTGTTTTGGTTTGCTTCTTGGGCTGCCTGTCTTCTCTTTCTTTTACTTCTGTGTAGTTGTTTCTGAAGGCTCAATATTTGATTCTCTGTTATTATTTTTTAGTCGAACAGTCACAAACCCAAATGCAGATGCCGAGAGGGAATGGTGCTGGCTAGTGGCAGCTGTGGGGATTAGTGGGGAGCTAGTGAGCAGTAGAGAACGCTCTCTCTAAAGGCAGCTTTTCAGCCTGGGTGTCGTTGCCGTTGTAGAGTGTAGACCCAGGGTTTCCAGAACTACCAGTTTGTCTGGAAAAGCTGGAAAGCTGCGTTTTTAAGTGAAATCTCTTGATTTTAAAGTGTCTGTCATTTTAAAACACTGCTAACCAAACAACACATTTGTAGGCTCAAGCGGCCTTCAGGCCATAGTTTTCAACTGTAGCTTTCTCACTTATTCCTCATAGAGAGCTTAGAGGTTCTTAGGCCTCAGTGATTGTCTATACACGTGACTTCCTGAAATGTCTTTAGTTGTAACTTTTCTTTCAAACTCCAGTCTTTCTTCTCCACTCACTGTTGAATATTTCTACTTAGGTCATTACAACCTCAAATTCAAAATGGAATTCATATTTCATCCTACAAACCAGCTAGTTTCCTTCCCAAGCTTTTCAGTACCTATTTCTCCTAGCTCTCCTGGCATGAAATCTTGTAGTCGTTTTTGGCATAATTCTTTTTCTTTTCCATTGAGTTTTTACTTCGTAATAACTCAGTAAATCATTGCCTTGTTTCCACAGCTGGTGTTCATCAGTTCATGCCTGAGTTACTTGGCCTTGGACTTGATTTTCTGTTCTATTCACATTCTACCATGCCTAGTTCTGCTGTAATAATCTTCATTAAGTACTATTTTTATTATATCGTCATCTGAAACAGTTTCATGAAAAGTTAATTTTGTAAGCCCATGTGTGCTTTATTGGATAATCAGAAATCTTCTAAACGATAAGGTTCTCATCCTTCTAAGACAGTCGTTTTTAGCAAGTATGAGGATCACCTGGAGGGTTTGTTAAAAATAGATTTATGAGCCTTACCCCACTGTGTCTGATTCAGTAGGTGTGGAATGGGGCAAAGCATTTGCATTTCTGACAGGTTCCCAGGTAAACTGATTGTGTAGGTCCAGGAACCACACTTTCAGAACAACTGCTGCAAGCAGCCAAGTTGACCATCACCTGAAGGAAATAAGCCTGATAAAGTGAATTAGTAAATTAGTAGTAGCTGGAATGTGCATGTCTCTTCCCTTCCACCAGATGGCACTTTGAGAGTCAAAAGGAAGGAAAGAGACCATAAATTAAGAATTACTTGGAGACTCTGAACATGCAAATACATTTCTGAGATATAAAAGTTAATACCAGATTTTAAATAATAGCTGAGCATAAATCGGAACATATAGAAGGAATATGATTATATAGAATCTGGCAGGGAACTTAGTTGTACTTAGGTTTGTTTTCTATTTTGCTTTATAGTAACTGGTCCAGAGATTTTTTTTTGACCTGTAAATGCCATACACAGTGGTTCAAACTTGCGTTTGGTAGGTTTACATTAACTTTTCTGAGTGAAATAAAATTCTATCTCATATATAAAACTGGGACTTGAAGCCAGGCCTTGTGTTTCTCTTTGTTTATTCTTTATGCTGCAGGTAGTACTTAAACTGTTACATAAAACCTGCCAATCTGGCAGCATCCTCATTAGCCTTGAACTGGCATTTGGGTATTGGCCATTAAGGAATTCAAAGTTATTCTGGATCTAAAGAAATTCGTGCTTAAATTTTTTGATACTTAATTTTTCTTTTAGGAAGTTTTTTGAGTTAAGTTGAAAAAAATTTTAGAAGTGGTGCTTTAGGGTAAGTATAGTTCAGATTGTAAAGTCTATATGAAATCTCTATTTTAAAAATACCCCTAAATAAGAATCTGTCACTTCAGGTTAACTTTTTTTTTTTTGAAGTGGATCATTTTTAAAGTCTTTATTGAATTTGTTACAATATTGCTTCTGTTTTATGTTTTGGTTTTTTGGCCGAGAAGCATGTGGATCTTAGCTCCCTGACCAGAAATTGAACCCACACCCGCTGCTTTGGAAGGCGAAGTCTTAACCACTGGACCACCAGGGAAGCCCCCCCAGGTTAATTTTTATAAAGTATTGATTTTAATGACAACTTGTCTGAACTTTGGAATCTTTTGGGGAGCTTCAAACAAAATATCTATGTCTGTGTCCCATCTCCAGAGTTTGATAATTGGTCTTGGATGTGACTGGGGCTTTGGAATGTTTACAGTAGTCCCAAGTGATTCTACTGTGCAGACTAGTTGTGGAATTACTGGCTTAGGATAAGAATATTTTACTTGTGGTAAGGCAAATTCAAAATACGCTAGTCCAGGAATGTGAAGTGTGACTGACTTAAATTAGTGATTTTCCTCTTTTTTTTGTAGTAGTATTCATTTTGAATGTAATAGAAAATGAAAGTAATACAAATTCTGAAAAGTAAGTTAGATTACAAATATTTTTATGAATTCAGTCAACTAGAGTGTGGTTACAAGTGGTAACAATGGTCATATTGCCCTTTTTCTTAATGTCTCAGCTAAACTTTTGCCCTTCAAATAATCTCAAGGTATCCTTGAAAAATTAATAAAATTAATAAGTTGGCAGTTTATCAGGTCCATCAGATAGTATCTGTGTCTTTGCATATGCACAGCTCCTGTCAGGCTGCTGCTGCTACTACTGATCTCAGCTTTGACCTCTCTCCATATATCTTAAATCTAACTTCTTGTATCCCAGTACAGGTTTCCCCTGCTATCTGAAAGTAGAGCATTTCTGTGAAACCTCGCATAAGCCGAAATGGTGTAAAGTGAAAAGCAATTATCTTATGACACGTCTTGCTAATGGATGTACAAAACAAATTGAGATAAAGCACAGAGGCTCCCACAGTTCAAGTCTTTGGTCACTTGGTGCTGAGATGCAGAGTGCAGTTACTGCGGAAGGAGCTCAGTGGTGCCACTCTCACTGCTCGGGGTGCATGCTGCCTCTATAACATCTCGCTTCAAAACAAACAACGCTCTTTCTGCTCTTCACCTTTTTTCATAAAAGTGATAATCCTCTTTGGATTTCTTTGGATTAGTGAAAACAGGTGCTAATGTAGGTCTTTGGAAAAAGCAAAGTGGTGTAAAGCGAACTTTTTTTTTTCTTCTGTATGTGGGCCTCTCACTGTTGCGCCCTCTCCCGTTGCGGAGCACAGCCTCCGGACGCGCAGGCCCAGTGGCCATGGCTCACGGGCCCAGCCGCTCCGCGGCTTGTGGGATCTTCCCGGACCGGGGCACGAACCCATGTCCCCTGTATCGGCAGGCGGACTCTCAACCACTGCACCACCAGGGAAGCCCTGTAAAGCGAACTTTTGAAAAGCAGGAGATGCCTGTATCTTCCTAATTATGGTATTTTTATATGCATCTCTCTCACTAAACTTTGAGTTTCTCAAAGGCAAGAACGATGACTTTTGGGGAACTTTTTTAAAGACCCAAAGCTTAAAGATACAATTTGATGGATTTTCATGAACATACTCATTTCAGTGGCACCTGGATCAAGAAACAAGATAGTACCAGCATCTAGAAGCCCTCTTTATGCCCTCTCCAGTCACTACCCTCCCCCGTGTTGCTTTGCTTTTACTTTTACTTTAATTAGAAAGTATCAATACACGAAGTACTTAAATGTACTATATTTTGAAGTCTATAGTGAACTTTTATATATGTGAACAGTCCTGTAACCATCATGATAGAGACAACTTCCAACACTCCATGTTTCCTCATGCCCCTTCCCAGTTTCCCCCACCCTCCACCATTCTTACTTCTGTTATTATTGATCACTTTTGCTAAGTTGTATCTTAAGCTTTGTATTCCTAGCCTAGCAAACACTTTTAGAATAACAGACTTAGAGTTGTATTGTATTTGTTTTGTAGCCAGTTTTCTTTTCGTAACTTCTGTCATGACTATTTTTCTATGTCATAACTATTATTTAAATATTTTTAAATACATATATATTTTTGGCTATGTAATGGTTTTGTATAGATGACAGTTTTAAAAATATTACTAAATTGTTAGATACTTTGTTTCCAGTTTTTTCCTTATGTAAATAATTGTTGCAGACATCTTTGTAAATCAAACTTTGATTGTGTCTGAAGTTTCCTTAATACAAATGCCTGTGAAATTACTAGGTCTAAGGGTATGATCATTTTAAAGATTGTGGGTCCGTATTTCCAGTGTGCCTACTGGAAAGGCATTACTGATTTATATGTCTCACAGCAATGTCTGAGAATGCCTATTGCATCCTTATCAAACTTTTTTTAAACTAGCAGTTTTCTTTAACTTCTTTTATTTTTATTTTTTTAAATTATTTTATTTTTGGCTGCGTTGGGTCTTCGTTGCTGCGCGTGGGCTTTCTCTAGTTGGCGGCGAGCGGGGGCTACTGTTCGTTGTGGTGTGCGGGCTTCTCATTGCGGTGGCTTCTCTTGTTGTGGAGCACAGGCTCTAGGTGCACAGACTTCAGTAGTTGTGGCTCGCGGGTTCTAGAGTGCAGGCTCAGTATTTGTGGCACACGGGCTTAGCTGCTCTGCGGCATGTGAGATCTTCCCAGACCAGGGCTTGAACCCATGTCCCCTGCATTGGCAGGCGGATTCTTAACCACTGCGCCACCAGGGAAGCCCTTAACTTTTTTTAAAAAAGCAGTTTTAGGTTTACAGAGAAAATTAGCAGAAAATTTTGACCAATGTATAATGACAAGTCTCTACCATTACGACCGTACAGACTAGTTTCACTGCCCTAAACATCCCATGCGCTCCACTTGTTCTTTCCTTTCTTCTGCCCTCCCCTAACCCTGTGATATCCACTGATCTTTTTCCTGCCTCCATAGTTTTCAGAATGTTCTGTGGTTGGAAGCATACAGTATATAGCCTTTTCAGATTGACTGCTTTTGCTTAGCACTGTGCATTTAAGGTTCCTCTTTTTTTTTTTTTTCTGTGGAAAGATAGCTTGTTTCTTTTTATTGCTGAGTAATATTTCATTGTATAGATGTACCACAGTTTGTTTATCCATTCAGCTATTGAAGGACCTCTTGGTTACTTCCACATTTGGGCTATTATGAATAAAGCTACCATAAACATTCATGTGTAGGTGGACATAAATTTTCAACTACTTTGGGTAAATACCAAGGAGTGCAGTTGCTGGGTCATATGGTAGAAGCGTATGTTTAGTTTTGTAAGAAACTGCCAAATTTTCTTTCAAAGTGGCTGTACCATTTTGTGTTCCTACCACAATGCATGAGAATTAAACTTTTTTTAAAAATACTTTTTGTTTTAATAACTTTTCAAAGAAACTAAAGCAAACAAAAGGGAATGTAGTATTTATACAGTGAAACATGACTACCCACATTACTGTGTTCATTGTATTCTACATTTGTTTCAGGTTTAATTCATCCAGACGGACTAATATCATACTGCAGCATTTGGTAAGCTTGGACTTTGTTTTGCTGGCATTATTAGATTATAAGGTGCAATTTAAAATGTTCTTGTTAGGGAAGTAGAGAGATACTGGCAGATTTCATTGATCTTGGTACACTTTGGTTTCCAATTTTATAGTGTCAAAACTTGACTCATATAACTTGTTGGAGGTGGCATAGGTTATGGATAAGAGGATGGATCTTCAAGTCAGAATGCCTGGGTTTAAATAATGGGTCCACTACTTAATCTTGGGCAGATTACTTGGTCTCTTTCAGCCTCCTTTTTTGATATATAAAAAATGGGGATAATAGTATCCATCTTAGAGTGCTTATGAATAATAAATAATTCATTAAAAAATCTAGCATAGTGCTTGGCGTATAATAATCATTTTATACATGTTAGCCACTATTGTACTAGTAGTACCATTCCAAAGCTTAGATGGTATTAGTTTATCACACTGCAAGGAAGAAATGATTTTTATTCATTTTTCTATATCTTTGCTATAGACTGAATGTGTCCCCCCGAAATTCATATGTTGAAATCTAATTGCCAGTGTGTTGATATTTGGAGGTGGGGCCTTTAAGAGGTGATTAGGTCAGGAAGGCAGAGCTCTCATGAGTGGGATCAGTGCCTTTATAAAAGAGACACCAGAGAGATCCCCCACCTTTTCTGCCTTCTGAGGGGGGATGCAGTGAGTAGACAGCCATCTATGAACTGGGAAATTGGACTTAACTAGACACTGAATCTGCAGACGTCTTTTTTTCTTTTCTTTTTTTTTTTTTTGTGGTACGCGGGCCTCTCACTGTAGTGGCCTCTCCCATTGCGGAGCACAGGCTCCGGATGCGCAGGCTCAGCGGCCATGGCTCACGGGCCCAGCCGCTCCGCGGTATGTGGGATCTTCCCAGACTGGGGCACGAACCTGTGTCCCCTGCATCAGCAGGCGGACTCTCAACCACTGTGCCGTCAGGGAAACCCTCTGCAGACATCTTGATCTTGACTTCCCAGCCTCCAGAATTGTGAGAATTAAATGTTGTATAAGTTACCCAGTCTGTGGTATTTTTTGTTATAGCAGCCTGAACGGACTAAGACACCCTCATCTATGAAGTAGGTCCTTATTACTTATCTAGTTTATATATAGTGGTGTATATGTATCAATCCCAATCTCCCAATCTGTCCCTCCCCCCTTACCCCCGGTAACCATAAGTTTGCCAAACAACTTACTTTTATTTCAAAACTTCAGTAAAGTCAGAGAAAAATATTAACATAAAGTCTAAAATTTTTCATTCCTATGGTCAGAAAAATTGTATTTTACCCATAAATGGTAATAATGTCAGTAACGGCATAAGTCTCTCTGTGTCTCTTCTTACGTATTTTAGGATTCAAGTGTACAATACTAAAAATTTGTAAGCATTTACCTGCATCTCTTACTCCCTGGACAAATTTCTGACACAGTAGACTTAAAGTCTGATACCGAGATGTGAATGTGGTCCCTAAAGGATTAGAACAATGGCCTGGATATCATTATAGAATCATGTTATTGTACGATAATTCAGAAATTTCTTGGTTCAGCGTTTCTCAACAGTGTTTCTGTTAAGTGCTTTCAATAAAAGAGTTGTATAGTCAAAAAAAAAGACACTCTCATGCAGCCTGACAAGTACCTTGCATGTAAAAAGGACAAGTCACTCAGATACAGCACTTATGGTATTATGCCAGGTGCTATTCTAAGTATTAGCTCAGTTGATTCTCATAGTCTTACAGAGCAGATACTACAGGTCCTTTATCTGCAATTCTGAAACCTCAAAATCATAAGTTTGTGTTTGGTTTGGGGTTAGTTTGTGGTAAATGCATTTGATGGCAAAATATGATCTGAACATACTTGTGAAACTCTTTTTGTCCATATCCTAACTAGTGTTTAATACTCATGGTTTGGTGCAGAAGTAGTAAAGCATTTGGTTACAGTGTACTGAACCAGCCTCCACTTAGGATGTTTTATATACTATGTAATATGTACTGTGTTACCTTTCCAAAATCTAGAAAATTTTCTGAATTCTGAAATGCATCTGGACCCAAGGGGTTTGGGTAAGGGGGTTATGGTCTTATCCCTATTTAATGGATCAGAATTTAAGGGACAGAGAGGCTAAGTAGTATGCCCCAGTGTCACACATCTGGTAAACAGGAGGTGGGATTTGAATCCAGGTTATCTGGCTCCATAGACTACCTACTGCACTCTACAGCCTGTGGCAGAGTGAACACTATGTAACTATTGCATAGTGTTTCTCAGTTCAGCCTACACGGAGATGGGCGTATGAAAACTGGAATATCTTACCCTTATTTATTTTAGTCAGCTGATATACATGGGAGCTGAGGAATTTCCTGGAAAAAGAACTTAGAACAATGTTATTGTTCATATTTAGATTCATATTTAGATATGCGCACAAGTGGAATAGAAAGACATGACAGTCCAGATTCCATGGGGCTGTGTGACCTGGGGCATAAACCACATTGAAGAAAGAAAGGTAAACTGGACTCTCATCAGGGCCTGAAGACTGAATGGTTCTAGCTCCCAATGTTGGCTTTTACATGTGCTTCAGAGATTGAGAAGCTGTACCCCAAGAATTCCTCCTGTGACCCTTCTAAGAGAGCTGATAGAGCAAGAGCCTTTTTTACTTCAAAGCGGAGTGATGGAAATATGCCATTGATGGCAGAACTGTAGGCAGCGTTATGAGAAATGGATAGGACTGACTTGTGATAGTAGTGTGACATTCCTTGTGACCCTTCAAATATATTAGATGGACCTGAACCTGGAAAGGAGGCAAAAGTTCTGCATTTCTGCAGATAGTTTGTCAAGCTAATGCAAGCTAGTAGGACCTATTAATGAAGTCTCCTTTATATTCATAGGCTGATTTGGACATATTTTTACAACAAAAATATTCATAGAAAAAATTTTTTTTCTTTTTCCATAATGTTTAAAACTCTTACACAGTGTTTAATTTAATATGCAGAAGCTCATTTTTTCCATATAATTCTGACCTGGACATGGAGAAGACTTTTTTCCGTCAGAAAGTAGTTCTTTTCAGTATGAAGGTATACTGGTTGGACTGCATGAACTGAAACTGCACATGTCATTTCATGACAGCAATCATGTTCATATTCTGTATGTGCAGATGATCTAGAATCAGTATCAACCAATTTATAATCTATGCCTTTTGAACAGACATACAGTAAGTGCTTGCTTTGTATATGCAAAGAACTTGACTGATGTCGACTTTGTAACCAGTGAAAGCTTACTGGAGCACAGTCATTTATTTGATCTGGGCCTTGAAGCATGATTAGGGTTTCAATAGGTAGAGATGGGAAGTAGTGAGAGTTCATATAGTAACACTAAATGTGGTTCTGTTATCTCCGTTTTGTAAACACAGAAGTTGAGGCTCTGAGACTAGCTTGTCTGAGGGTGTATAGTAGTAGTGAGTGGCAAAACTAATGTTTGAGTCCATCTGACTCCAAAATCTGTTTTCTTTCTATTATGCAGTATGTTTATTCCTGTGGCAAGAACTGTGAGATAGGAGAATAGAGGCTACACTCGGCTTTCTGAGTCTCCATTGTAAGGAGTGCTGTGCAATGGTGGGTCTGGAGAGTTTACCTAGGATCAGATGTGGAGAGACTTGAAGGCCATGTCAAGTAAAGTTGGATGTTTTTGAAATTAATGGCAAGTCATGGAACATTTTTTAATGGGATTAACAAGATTAGAATTGGGCTTTAGCAAAATTTCTCTGAACGCAGTGTGAAGGATAGACCGTCTGGCAAAAATTCTGGAAATCTGCTGAAAAGGAAAATTATAATAATGCCGTATGGCTAGGGCAATGAGAGTAGAAAGTAATGGATAGAATCATTTTAGAACTAGTTTCTCTGGTATTTGGTAACTACTTCAAGTTGTTGGCAGAGATGGGAAGAGAACAGTTAGGAACCAACACCAACATTTTGTGCTTGGTTGACTGAGAAAATGGTAATACCTTTACCTAATGTAGGGAACAGAGGAGGAGAGACAGATTTGTTGGAGAGAAATTTCTTGGTAAATTTGGTTTTTAACAAATTGAGTTTGGGGTGCCACGTAGGTACTCCTGTAATTGTAGCAGGCATTTGGAATAAGGGCCTGGGCCTCTGGAAAAGTAAAGGTACAGATGCAGGTTTGAGCCAGCTGTTTAGAGGTAATAATTGAAGATGGGAAGTAGCTGATATCACAGAAGGTGAGAGCTAGAGCACAGCTGAGGACAGTTTGAGAGATTCTCTATAAATCACTTCCATATGGAGAAATTTACTGACTCAGTTTGAAGTCAGGAAGGATTGAGTGAAGCTTGAGTAATCAGCATTTATTAAACGTTTTTTGATTCTATGAATCATACTTATATTGTGCTTTGGTGTCATATTTGTGTTATAATAATTTAAATTTAATGGCATTCTTTAATATTGGCTGGAAATGGATGACGTCAAAATAAATCATATTCTGCAAAAGGTAGGATATTTCCCTGGGTGTGTCTTTCAGTTGTTACTTAGTTCAGTGGCAGTGAATGTTACATATAGTGAAAGGTATGTGCTTGAGATTGGGATTTGGGTATCCACAGTGTGAAGCTTATTTTAGGCTTGTGTTACAGCAGGACTGCATTAGTAGAATGAAGGATTATTCATTCAACTTATTAAACATTTTTTGGATACCTGCTATGTGTCATGCACTTGAGTTTCCTCAGAGGAAAGGCTCATTTCTCTCAATGTTTGTGAAGTCTCTGACTGTGTTTTCCAAAATGTAACCTGAAAAATACAAGTCCCAAGAGATAGCTGTTCCATGAAAAATAAAAAGTTCTTTAATCAAGTGAGAACTATGCTGCTCATTGTGTTTTAAAAGTTTACATTGCGTATTTGCCTATTAAAGACTGAAAAGTCTTATAGGAATTAAACTTTATATTGGTTTAAGTTTTTCCCAAGCTTATTTGACCATGGGCCATTTTCTCCTTCAACATAGATGCAGTAAACATCTCTTTGCACACTTTAGGAAATATTGCTACTATGGATTTTGCCAGAATAGTTCCATGTTCCAGCAGAGTGGGTGTTCTAAGTTATTTATTTATTTTTAAAATTTATTTATTTTTGGCTGTGTTGGGTCTTCGTTGCTGCGCGCGGGCTTTCTCTAGTTGCGGTGAGTGGGGGCTACTCTTCGTTGCAGTGCCTGGGCTTCTCATTGCGGTGGCTTCTGTTGCGGAGCACGGGCCCTAGAGCATGCGGGCTTCAGTAGTTGTGGCTCGCGAGCTCAGTAGTTGTGGCTCATGGAGTCTAGAGGGCAGGCTCAGTAGTTGTGGTGCATGGGCTTAGTTGCTCTGTGGCATGTGGGATCTTCCCGGATGAGGGCTCGAACCTGTGTCCCCTGCATTGGCAGGTGGATTCTTAACCACTGCACCACCAGGGAAGTCCTCTAAGTTATTTTTGTCTTAGGGATATTATTTTGGCAGACTTCATGCATTCAGTTCAGCACAGGGCTGTGTGTTGATGGTGTCCATGCATTTTAGCAAGTTTCCTTCACATATATCCATTAAATGGATGTTCTCCTTACCCCTTCTATCCCACCCCCCACCTCCAAATTTGGGTTGTATGAGAAGTTCATTTCTGACTCTAGTCTCTGTAATCTTTCCTAATATGAGAAATTTCTCTTCATAGAAGCCTTTTCTAGGTTTTAACTAAAAGTTAATGATATTTTTGGAAAAGAGATTTTTTTCTGCAGAATTAATTAACATTCATAAATGACACTAATACTGCAGACTTCATCTTTTTCCCTTCTGATCTTTTGTGTGAATTTTTTTTTTTTTTTTTTTTTCGGGACACCGCCGCAGAGCACAGGCCCCGGACGCGCAGGCCCAGCGGCCATGGCTCACGGGCCCAGCTGCTCCACGGCACGTGGGATCCTCCCGGACCGGGGCACGAACCCGTGCCCCCCGCATCGGCAGGCGGACTCCCAACCACTGCGCCACCAGGGAAGCCCTGTGTGAATGTTTTTGATTAATGCACCAATAGTTGTTTTCAGGTTTTAAGAAGGCCATGAACTTTTCAGGTGGGGGAAAAAAGATCCTTTGTTCATTAATTTTACCATTCTAGTGGCTTTTTTTTGGGCCATGCTGGGTAGCATGAGGGATCCTAGTTCCACACCAGGGATGGAACCTGCACCCCTTGCAGTGGAAGCGCAGCATCTTAACCACTGAACCGCCGGGGTGGTCCCGCTAGTGGCTTTTAACAGACGATTATGTAATATTCTTTGCTCAAAGTCTGGCCCTCTGTAAATGTCCTGCAAAAATACTTCACCTAAGTGCTGGAAAGTCGATGCTTAAAGATATTCCTGCATCCATTATAATAGCAAAAATTGTAAATGACCCAGTGCTAATCAGTAGGGGACTGATTAAATTGATATCTAAGAATGAACAGCTGTTAAAAATAAGTGGGTAGGATGAGTGTGCAATCGGCAAAATCCGTACTAGGAAATTCTGTAGGTTAAAAGGCCTGTTTTTTTTCAACGAATTGTGAAGAAAAGAAAGGAATGGAGGCAGAACCTTTAGATTTTAAAAGACTTGAAAGATATATCCATTAAAAAAAAATGGATAGATGATGTTTATGGATGTACACTTTGTGTTTATCATAAAAACCAAGACAGTTGTTACTTTTGAAGGGAGGGTGAGGGCTATGATCGGAATAGGGCAAGTGGGGGGCTTTCGGTCTGGCTAGACAACGTTGGGTCTGGGATAGGATTTTACCCCAATAACAAGTTAGTAGTTAGCTTGTTACTTCTCCATGGATGCTGGCAACAGATATGCAACTCTTGAATTAGAGACAAAGGACGTCGTTATTAGTTACCCAATTAGCAGCATTGAGCTTCAGGTTTGTATTGGTTCCCTTGCTCCCCAAGTCCCACAGGGGTGACAGAAGGTCCAAATGAACGCGTTCATATGCAGTGGGTTGCATTACAGGACAGCAGTACTGAATTTGGGGAACCTGCGGGTTTGTAACACACTGTAGGCAAGCTTGCTCTCTGTCCCGGAGGGAGACTTTACATTTTCTTCAAAGTTTCTTGCAGCAAATACAGTCCTGAAAAATGACCCAGGTGAAGAGCCTTCAGGCCTTTGGATCCATGAAATACACAGCAGTAAAGTGCAGGGAAGCCTCAGGACCCATGGTAGATCGTTTCTCCCTACAGACAGTCAGCTCATTGCAGATGTAATTAGTTAAGATGAGGTCGTACTGAAGTAGAAATTACTTGGGTAATTCAATATAATTTATCCTTATATAAAGGGAAAATTTGGAGACATATATACACGGAGAATGCTGTGTGAATATTGGAGTTATGCAGCAACAAGCCAAGGAATTATCAGAAGCTAGGAGAGAGGCCTGGAACAGAACCCTCCCCTAGCGCCTTCAGAGAGAGTGTGGTCCTGCTGACACCTTGATCTCAGACTTCTAGTCTCCAGAACTGAGACAATAACTTTCTGTTTAAGCCTAAACGTAGTTTGTGGTACTTTGTTATGGTAGCCCTAGCAAAGAAATACAGTTATCATGTTACATTTGTCAAAATTAAGAACATTGCTATATTAGTATTAACTTTATACTTTTTGGATTTCACCAGTTTTTCCATCAATTTTCTGTTCCAAAATCCAGTCCAGGATACCACATGGCATTTCTTTGTCATGTCTTCTTAGTTTCTTCTGGTCTCTGACAGTTTATCAGTCTTTCCTTATTTTTCATGACGTTGGCAGTTTGGAGGAACACTGGCCAAGTAGCCTGTAGAATAGCCTCTAATCTGGGCTTGTGTCTGTTTTTTGTTGTTGTTGTTCTGTTTTTTCTTTTTTCTTTTTTTTTTTGATGACTAGCCTGTAGTTAAAAGGTTTCTGGAGAGAATATCACAAAGGAAAAGCCCCTTCTCATTACGTATCAGGGAGTATCTGTGGGTTTTGACATACGCCTTAGGGAGTACATGACATCCTCATGACACAGCTGGTGATGCTGACCTTTATCACGTGGTTAAGGTGGTGTTTGTTGGGTTTCTCCTCTCTAAAGTTACCATTTTTCCCTTTTCTACTCTGTTCTTTGGAAGCATGTCAGTAAGTTCAGCCCACAGTCAGACGGTGAGGGGGCTAAGCTTTACCTCCTGGAAGGGGGATTTCTACATAAATTATTTTGAATTCTTTTGTGGGTAAGATCATCTCATCTCCCCCATTGATTTATTCAGTTATATATATCAGTGTGGACTCGTGGATATTTATTTTATTCTTTGGGTTATAATCGAACAGCACATTATTTATTCTGTTACTCACATTGTTTCAACTTTGGCCATTAGGAATTCCTTCATTTTGGCTTCTTGTGTTCCTTTGATATGACCTTTTCCTTTTAATTTTCAATATTTTAAAAACACCTCACTACTTTCTGTTACTGGAAGATGTTCTCTGGCTCTGGAATCAGCTATTTCTCCAAGGAGCTCTGGTTGCCTTTATTGGAAAATTGCATTTAGAAATCAAGATCTGAGTCTGGGAATGCCCCTTGCTACTGGGGTGTCACGGTTTTCTCTTGGGGATAGAACTAGAGTAATGTATATATCTGTAGTAGAATACATATGCTGTATACTGTTTACTGTCCCATGTATACATAAATAGTGATAAGTGTTTCTGTGTTTATCCTCTGTTATATTAATATATATCCTCTTAATATATATTAAGAAAACATGTTCATACTGCTGTCTCTGACTTTAATCCAGTACCATAGGGCAGGCTTCATTCTAGCCTTCCCTTCTTGCTTGTCTCTAATTCTCCTCCTGACCAGTGAAAGCCTGGTTCTCACTGACCACCGTCCATTAGTTGTTTTTTTTTTTAATTTTTTAAATACAGTATGTACCTTTTTTAAAAAAAATTATTTATTTTTGGCCGTGTTGGGTCTTCATTGCTGTGTGTGGGCTTTCTCTAGTTGCGGCGAGTGGGGGCTACTCTTTGTCGCGGTGCACGGGCTTCTCATTGTGGTGGCTTCTCGTTGTGGAGCACAGGGTTCTAGGTGCACGGGCTTTGGTAGTTGCAGCACACGGGCTCGGTAGTTGCAGCACACGGTCTCAGTAGTTGCAGCACACGGGCTCAGTAGTTGTGGCACGCGGGCCCTAGAGGGCATGGGCTTAAGTAGTTGCGGAGCGTGGGCTCAGTAGTTGCAGTGCGTGGGCTCTAGGGTGCACGGGCTTCAGTAGTTGTGGCATGCGGGCATCAGTAGCTGTGGCTCGTGGGCTCTAAAGCACAGGGTCAGTAGTTGTGGCGCACAAACTTAGTTGCTCCGCGGCATGTGGGATCCTCCCAGACCAGGGCTCGAACCTGTGTCCCCTGCATTGGCAGGCGGATTCTTAACCACTGGACCACCAGGGAAGTCCACATTACTTGCTTAACCTCTTTTGAACAAATTTACTAACTAGAGCATTGGTTGACATACAGGTTTTTTTGTATATTTCCTTACAGCTTGCAATCAAATGACTGTTTTCTAAAGTTACTTAGGTCAGCTTTCCTGCCACCATCCTCACGATTTCACTTCAGTGTGCTTGTCATACGTGTGTGGTTTGGTTGCATTTATTTGCCACAGTCTGCATTCCATGTTGGAATCCCCTGACACTGGGTGATTTTTAAAATATATATATAATTTGTATACATTCAGGTTCACTCTCTGTACATTTCTTTGGGTTTTGACAGATGCATAAATCATGCATTCATTACCCAAAGTCCATGCAGAACAGCCCCATCCCCCTAAAACTTCTGCTGTCCTTCCCCTCTGTAGGCAGTCACTTCTCCCGCTCCCCAACACTGACCTTTGTTATGCCCCTATAGTTTTGTTTTCTATAGAACATCATATGAATGGAATCATACAATATATAGGCTTTTGTGTCTGCATTCTTTCACTTGGCAAAACGCATTTAAGATTCACCTGTGTTGTTGCGTGAACTGATAACGTAGTCCTTATAGCTGAATAGTATTCCATTGTTTGGATATACCACAGTTTATTCATTTCCCTGTTGAAGAGCATCTTGGTTGCCTTCAGGTTTTAGTGAGTAAGAATAAAACTGCTACACCTGTTTGTGTACAGGTTTTTGTGTGAACATAAGTTTTTAATTCACTTGGGTAAATATCTAAGGGTATGATAGCTGGGTTTTATGGTAAGTCCATGTGTAACTTTATACAAGTTTGCCAAATTATCTTCTGTAGTGGCTGTACCACTTTGCAGTTCCACCAACAAAGAATGAGTGTTCCTGTTGTTCTGCATCCTTGGCAACATGTTATTGTCTGTTTTTGGATTTTAGCCATTTTAATATGTATGTAGTGGTAGCTCATTGTGGTTTTAAATTGCATTTTCCTAATGAGAAATGATGTTGAGCATTTCATGTGTTTTTTTTGCCATCCCTATATTTCCCTTGAAGCGCTTCAGTTTTTTTTTTGCCCATTTTAATATTGGGTTGTTTGTTTTCTTATTGAGTTTTAAGAGTTTCTTATACAGTTGACCCTTGAGCAAGGTGGGGGTTAGGGTCACTGATTCTCTGTGGAGTTGAAAAATCCGAGTATAATTTTACAATCAGCCTTCTACAACTGAGGTTCCTTCTCTGCACCTGTGGATTTAACCAGCTGGGGATCATGTAGTACTATAGTATTTACGATTGAAAAACATTTGAGTGTAAATGGACCTGCACAGTTCAAATCTGTGTTGTTCAAGGGTCAGCTGTATATTTTGTATGCAGATTCTTTATCAGATATGTGATAGGCAAGTATTTTCTTCTAATTTCTGGTTTGTCTTTTCGTTCACTTTATCTTTTGCAGAGCAGAAGTTTTAAATATGATGAAATTTAGTTAATCAGTGTTTTCTTTTGTGGATCATGCTTTTGGTGTTGTATCCCATTAATCCTTAATGTTTGGAAGGCACTGTGAACCAGAGTCCAGGGGTGTGGCCCTCATAAGTGTTCCTGTCCTTTCTCTGGGGGTGGGCTGCCTTTTTTCCCCCCTTTTCCTTTGTCCCCTGTTCCTTTTCTCCAGCTGTGATTGGTAAACACTAAGGTCAGTAGGCTATGGTTTTGAAGTGCTTCTCCCTTGGGATTAAGGGTCTTATTTTATAGGCCTCCATCCCATTTCCCCACTGTGTTGGGCCTCCACCAGGACCCTATGCTACCAGCTTTGAAGGCTCTCTCTCCCATGAAGATTTAGCCTTTTGCTCTGTGTGGAAGATGAGGGGAAAGGATTTAGTTGTGCCTGCTGTTTCCCTCCCCCAGCCAGCACCACACGGGGGAGCTTTCTCCAGTCTTCCTTGGGAGAACCTGCTTGGGTTCCAGGAGGAAAAGCCAGCAAGAATGGGAGCTCCCCCCATGACTGTGACACCCGCCACCCCCAGGAGCTCCACACTATCACACTTGCCCACACTTGACCTCTAGCAAGTCATTAAAAATTCTAGTTAATCTTCCTTAGGGCTTCTGCCTGAGCTAAGCAAATACACTGGTCTTGCATCTCCCTGAAGGCACCTGTCTCTCCAGATTTTATTACGGGGCTGTTTGCCCTGTGACCTCCTGTCTCTGCCTGAGTTCACCAAAGCCATTAATTTTCAGTCTGTTCACCTTTTTTTCTTGTTACAAGGTCAGGAGACGCATCTTTTCAGCTCTCAACATCTCTGAGCTGAAACCAAATAATAGAATTTTAAAGGATTGTCTCTGATATTAGGTGATAATTTATGTGAAGTTGTTCGGTGGAAACAGTCATGAAACTTTTTTTGTTTTTTTTGGGGGGGGGCTGGCAAATCTGACTTGGTTCAAGCAAAAAAGAAATTTAGTTAGTATGGAGAGAGATGAAAGTTTATTAATACTTGTGTGTAACATGTTTGTATAATATGAGATCTGTTTTACTTTAAAATTTAGAATGATGTAGGTATCTGAAAAGTACAGCTTTTTAGTCTGTCATCTGTCTTTTCATATGAGTAAGGGTTTAATCAAGGAAGTAGAACCACTGAGTATTGAAGGGGAGCAAAATAAGCCACTCCAAAATGTGCCCCTTGCCTCACTCACCATGGTGCGTGAGGCCCTAAGAACTGTATAGACAAGTTCTTCACAAGTATATGCTTTCGTAAGCTCATTCTATAATCTGGCCTTAAACTACTTATTCTGCCTACTTTCCTATCACTCATTTTCTCAATCAGCCTTTATTCCACTCATGTTTAATATCTTAACATTTCCAGATATTCGCTGTTCATGTTTTAGAATGTGTTACTCTCCAGGATTTTCATCCCTCTTTTTCTTGGCATATATCAAGGCCTAGCTCAAATATCACCTTTCTTTCCCCCAAGTTGTTGGTAGCTATTGTAGTCAGAATTATTTGCCCTCTCTATTCATCTTTGATTTCCAAGTATCTAACATATTGCTTGGTATACAGTAATAAAGATTTAAGAGTATTTCATAGTCCAAGAAATTCTAGGACTGGGTTCTATTTTATTTTTATTTTTTTAGAAACAAATTTTTAAATTAATTAATTTATTTTTGGCTGCATTGGGTCTTCGTTGCTGCACGAGGGCCTTCTCTAGTTGTGGCGAGCGAGGGCTAATCCCATGGACTGGGTTCTATTTTAAATCAGTTGACTAAGTTCACTCAGAAATAAAAATTAAGAGATTTAAGAGGTATATGTAGTTTGCTTTGGAATTGTCTATCTACAGAGTCCAAATAACTTTAGAAAACTTTGTCAGATGTACTGAGTTATCCATTCAATTAGCTAACCTTAACATTGTGTGAAAGATTTGCATTTAATGTATGTTTTGATGTTGACTTGTGACAAAAACTTAATGAATTTTATCCTAAAGTTATTCTTTGTTTACACAGAGAATGTCTAAGCACACAGATGCAGCAGCAGAAGTCCTATTGGAAAGAAAAGGTTGTGCAGGAGTGATAACACTAAACAGACCAAAGTTCCTAAATGCACTGAATCTTAGTATGATTCGGCAGATTTATCCACAGCTAAAGGTTTGTAATTTTCTTAAAGCAATCATATGGATCCTTCTGAAAGTATATCCTTAGAGAATATTTCTGATATTATCTCCCATAGAATCACTTGACTGTCTGGGATCAGCTTCCAAGCCCCATCGCTTATAGAGTCCTCAGCGCTTTCCTAAGTGGTTTTCCTGGAGCACCCCTACTGACAGGGAGTTCACTGCCTCAGAAGACAGCCTCTTCCACTTTCAGAAGGCTCCAAGTTTCTTCTTATGTTCTGCCCCTCTTTATTTTTTTTTTCCAACCTGATGATATATTAGGCCCATATTTTTTCACCTTGGTCTCAAAGTTGTCGTGGCAAAGATTTCAGTTGCCATCATCAAACTTGGATCACAGAATGCACTCATCTAGCAACTTTGTTGGGATAGCCTCTAATTTATGTCAGAAAAGAAAATGAAGTTGGGATCCATTCTTCTGGATATGTTTTATAAAGCTTATGCCTTATGCTTTGTATATATCCACATACGTCTATATATACACATGTGTTTACGTGCGTGTGGATATATCATTAATGAGTTTGTATTTATGATATGCTTATACCATCTTCTTTTACATTTGGATAGAAGTGGGAACAAGATCCGGAAACTTTCCTGATCATTATAAAGGGAGCTGGTGGAAAGGCTTTCTGTGCTGGAGGTGATATCAGAGGTAAAAACTTTTTTCCCTTCTCACCTAAATGCTTTTTTCCCCCAATAAAACTGATAAGGTATTAGCAAATTTTTGTGGTACTTTGTAACTTGCTTTACTTTCTAGAATTGTTTTTTGTTAAACAGTTAATACATTTTTAGTGTGGTTAACTTAGAAAAAGAAAACATTTAAAGACTTACCTCTTGTAGTTAATAGAAAAATGAGAATAGCAGCTTTTTTTTTTTTTTTTAACTACATACGTGCCCTTCAGGTATCTTGTCTCTTTCCCTGAATCATCCTGAACAAAATGTCCAGTTATGGTATGTGATTCTGCTGTTTATTTTAGAATAGCTGTTATTAAGCAATTGTTTATCACATAAGCCTGACAACCTGGCCATGTTGAGTGACTTGTCATTCTCCAAACATGACATGCTCTCACATATTTCCATGACTTTGTGCTTTCCCATTGTTCATGATCCCAAAGCAAGAATGCACTTAATTGTAGTATTTATCCTATTATCAATATTTTTTGTGTTTAAATTAACATGCTGAGATAAATAAAAAGATTAATTCTCCTTATCTTTCTAATTATTTAGGTCAATCTGTACATATTTAACTATTAAAAACAAAAGACAGAGAAGAAATGTTATTACCACTGGTTGTCAGTATTTTATATATACTGAAAACTTTTCAGTATTTATATATACTGAAAACATTTTGAGTTTTGTTTCTTATGGAATTGGTAGTTTCCTGGGATGGTTTTTTTCTTTCTGTTTTACTTTTTTATTTTTTTATATTTTTTGTATTGTGTTAAGATGATAATGTTCAGGTTGATCTATTTACCATATTTATAATCTTATGTAAACCATTACATTTGAAATAGGAAGAAACAAGCTTGATTCAGGACATCATTTCAAATATCTATTAAATTTAAAATAACTGAGTC
This sequence comes from Neophocaena asiaeorientalis asiaeorientalis, assembly GCF_003031525.2. Lineage (NCBI taxonomy): Eukaryota > Metazoa > Chordata > Mammalia > Artiodactyla > Phocoenidae > Neophocaena > Neophocaena asiaeorientalis. The sequence goes on from NW_020185317.1 coordinate 5,552,596, forward strand.
TTAAAATTTCACTTTAAAATTTTCAGTTGCTTCGACTGACTTGTTAACTGAATCATTTTTTGAATTTGTTTTGCCCACTACTTAAATATTTTTAAAACATTGTTTTTCAGCGTGGAATTAATCTTTCCTCAAGAGCTGGGCTTTTGATCTTGTCAGTTTACAGATGGGCAGAGCCTTATGTATTGATTTCAGCTTCTTCTGACTGTGAGCTATTTTTGCATATAGGCCTAACTTTACATTGCTGTTTGGAAATACAGTTAAAAATTCTAGAATTATTCTAGTTCACATGTATAAGCAACAGATTTCAATTCTAGGAAATTTAGTTTCTTTTAAACATCATAGTCCAAGACAGTAAGTGGGCACTCTGAAAAATAAAATTTCTTTTGTAATTTATTTATTTTACTTTTGGCTGTCTTGGGTCTTCAGTGCTGCCCACGGGCTTTCTCTAGTTGTGGTGAGCGGGGGCTACTCTTCGTTGCAGTGCGCGGGCTCCTCATCGTGGTGGCTTCCCTTGTTGCAGAGTACAGGCTCGTGGCTCACGGGCTTCAGTAATTGTGGCTCACGGGCTCCAGTAATTGTGGCTCATGGGCTCTATAGCACAGGCTCAGTAGTTGTGGCACATGGATTAGCTGCTCTGAGGCATGTGGGATCTTCCCAGACCAGGGCCCAAACCCATGTCCCCTGCGTTGCCAGGCGGATTCCCAACCACTGCGCCACCAGGGAAGCCCTGACAAAAAAATTTTAAATGATGTTACTAAACATCATTTAATTTATATGGAACTGATTGGTTAGAATAAGATTAGAAGGAAATCTCAGAAGATTTCTAAGATAAAAGAGATTTATTCCACAGGCAATACAATTTGCACTCCTTTTCTTTTAGTACTGGGGAGAAATGATGAAAGATAATAGATGAGGGTTTTAGGGGTTTTATCGGTGAAAGCCTCAGAATGACAAAACTACATATCAAACCTTTTTTTATTTTTAAAATATTTATTTATTTGGTTACCCCATGCGGCTTGCAGGACCTTAGTTCCCCAACCAGGGCCTGAACCTGGGCCACGGCAGTGAAAGCACTGAGTCCTAACCATTGGACCACCCAGGAATTCCCCAAACCTTTTTTTTTAAAAACCAAGAAAAAAAGTCAATATTTGGTTGGAACATTTTGAAGGAAGCTATATCAGAGTTCTGAAGTTAGTCTAAAAATCTATTAATAGTCAACAATTTTTATGTAACTCTTTCCCATAAAAGAAGTAAATGTATATATTATATATTTAATTTGTATTTTAGTAGGTAATTCTCATAGGACTTAGACAAGAAAAGCATATGAGCTTGAAGTGTATGGAAGAGAGGTTTGATGGTGGTTTTGACATTGACTATAGTAGGAGTATAGTAGATTAGACTATGGAACTCTGGATAATAGAAAATTGCAATAGAAATGAAACTATTTGATTGTTATTTATTATTAAGATATTTACTGAGCACCTGCTTATTAAGACAGGCATTTGTATGCTGTAGCAATATCTTTGAGAGGTTATATTTCCATTGATATTAATAAATAAGGATATTACTATCTCATTTACCTTCTTAGCCTCACCTTTTACCATTCTCCTTTAGTCTTTTTTTTTTTGCGGTACGCGGGTCTCTCACTGTTGTGGCCTCTCCCGTTGCGGAGCACAGGCTCCGGACGCACAGGCTCAGCGGCCATGGCTCACGGGCCCAGCCGCTATGTGGCATGTGGGATCTTCCCGGACCAGGGCATGAACCCATGTCCCCTGCATCGGCAGGCAGACTCTCAACCACTGCGCCATCAGGGAAGCACTCCTTTAGTCTTTTAAAACTACATATTTCTTGATTTTATTCTTCCTTGCCTGTGTGCCTTTGTAGGTACTCCTTTCTCTACTCAGAACTTTTCACTTTTCAGAACTTTTCATTTTTAGGAAATCCTTACCTGTTGTTCACATTTGGCTCAGAGTTCTCTCTTCTGGGAAGCCTTCTTTTTTTTTTTTTTAATTTTTTTTTTTTTTTGGGTGCATCGTGTGCCATGCAGGATCTTAGTTCCCTGACCAAAGATCGAACCTGTGGCCCCTGCAGTGGAAGCATGGAGTCCTAACCGCTGGACTGCCAGGGAAGTCCCTGGGAAGGCTTCTTTTAATTACATCTCTTATGCTCACATTCCCACGGCACCCCAACCTTAGAGGGGGCATGACACAAGGAGTGTAGCTCAGTAGTCTGTCTTACTAGTCTGAACTCCAGGGCAGCCGTCTTATATTGCTGTCTTGTTATCTACAGCACTGAAAACAGTGCGTGGTACCTGGTAGATGCTCAGCAAATGCTCCATGGTGAAATGAATGTGGCAGAAGTATTTAACTAGATGGAGTATATAGAACTCTGTGTGTGTGTGCATGCACATGTGCATATATTTCTTTGCGTGTATATGTATAATGTACTTTGTGTTAAGATATATTACCAAAGGAAACATGTATCCAGCAAACATTCATTTAGGTGCTACAGAAAATAGTCAAAAGAAAATGTATTTTGTACCAATATATAACTTATAATTTAATTATAACACTTTGTAAGAAGTTCTGAATAAGAATTTTTGCATTGAAGTTTTGACATTGGACTATGGATTTGGGGCTAACTATAGTATGTCCGTGGCATAGGTGACTTCAGAACCTTAACAAACCATTCTAGACTTTCCCCCTGGTACTTGCTATCACATTATTTAAAATTTTTCTATTTGACTGTATTGACTGGAAAACACTTTTTGTGATTTGTAATCCTTCTTTTTTCTTTTTTTATTGTAGTGATCTCAGAAGCTAGAAAGGCAAATCAGAAGATAGCTCAAGATTTCTTCAGAGAAGAATATATGCTGAACAATGCTATTGGTATGTGTGCTCTGCTGAGAGCTTTGAAAATGGAATCAAGACATAAGCTGCACAGTATGAATTGTTAAAATGTAATCAACGGACACTCTTGTTTAATCTTTTATATACTTTGTGCCAGGAATAAACTTGATTAAAGTAGTCTGACTGCTCATTCCAGAACAATTCATACTTGATTATTAAATAGGGTATACTTAACTACTATTTGCCATATAATCAATATGGAAACATGGATTCTGATCATATGGTTGGCTTTCTTGGAAAACAAAAAACTTGGGTGCCAGTTTTCTCTATAAAATGAAGTGTCATTTCTGAATTCTTGAGGAACTCTGGGATGAAATTTCTTTATAGTCATCATTCCAGATTTCATTGGAAGTGACACAGTAGTTACATTTATCAAGCATGTGTTTCAAATGTTAAATTACAGGGAATAATATAATAAATACTTGTGTACCCACCAGCCCAGAATGAATAGACCACTATATTTTATTTTTGCTTGATGTTTTGAAATTTATTTAAATTAAATAGAATACTATGAGTTTTAAAATTATTGTTCAGTCTACTTCATTGCTTGCTTCAGTGCCATTTCTTTCTCTTCAGAAGCAACCAGTATCCCTCCTCAGAAGCAACCATTGTCATTAGTTTTTAGCACATCCAGTTAGACTGTACTTTATATTTTTACTACATATTTATGAACAAAAGTAGTATTACTTTATGTTTTTGAAATTTGCATAAGTACTTTCTTACTGTGTATACCATTCCATAAGTTTTTGATAACATGGAATGTAACTGTTCTTATATTATTCAATTACCCCATATTAATCTGTTCTATATTAGTGGTTATTTTAGATTATTTCAGCTTTTTACTAATACAGATTGTTACACCCTTATATGTACACCCTTAGTGCCCATGTGCAAAAATTTATAGAAATAATAGAAGTCGAATGGATGGATCATAGAGTTTATGTATCTTCAGTGTGTTTCCAAATTCTTCTCTAAAGTATAAGACTTTATTTTTTACATGTCCTTTCTATCATTTTTTGTTTTTAAACTTTGCATGCTTTATATCTTATTGTGGTTTTAATTTGTACTTCATTGGACGCAGGTAAAGTAGAAGGTGTTTATGTTAATCATTTATATTTTCTTTTCAGTTTCATCCTTTGTTTATCTTTCTTTTGGATTGTCTTTTTCTTACTGATTTTATAGGTCTTTATGTATTCTGATTCTTCACTTTTGTAGATCATATATATTATAAATACACTTCTCAGTCTGCTACTTTATCTTTTGGTATATACAAGTTTTTGTTTGAGATGAAATGTATTCTTTTCCTTTATGATTTCTGCTATTTGCATTTTAAAAACGCTTAATAACATGGAGGTTTTTAAGATGTTCTTTTATATTTTCTTTTAATAGTTTGTTTCTTTATACTCTAAGTCTTTAAAGTGCTTGGAATTTTTTTGCATGTGACATCATCTAACTTTTACTTTTCAGCTAGAAAGCCAGAAGTTGTAATGCCTTTGATTGAATAGTCCTTGTTTTCCTCACTGGTTTTAATGATACTTCCATCATATATCAAGTTCTTATATGTGACCGGGTCTGTTTCTGGGCAACTTTGTTCATTGGCCTATTTGTCTGTACATATGGTAAAACTACAGTGTCAAAATTATTATAGCTTTAAGATATGTCTGTCTCTGATAGGACAAGTTACCCTTGTTTTCTTTCAAGATTTTCTTGGCTACTCTTGGACTTTGGATTTTTCAAATGAATTTTTTTTTTGGTTTTTAAAAATTCAAATGAATTTTAAAATTATTTTGATATTTAATAAGCTTATGCAGTCATCGCCATTAATCTGTTTTAGAACATTTTCATCAGATTGACTTTCATGTCCTTTCATAATGTTTTATAATTTTCTCCATAAAGAAAAAAAAAGATTTTTTAAGTGTTATTTTTAGACAGCTTATTTTTTTTGTTACTACATTTAATAGTAATTTTTCTTATTACACTTTCTAATTGACTATTTCTAGCATGTAGAAATGCTTTTGATTTTAGTATTTTGTTCTTACATCCAGCAACCCTGCTGAAATTTATTATCAGTTCTAATGATGTTTCTGTAGGTTCTCTTGGCTTTTCTACATTGGTAATTCTACCATCTACACGTAATTTTTTTCATCTCTTTCCAGTCTGTATACTTATGACTTTTCTTGTTATATTTTGGCTAGGACCTCTATTATAATGCTGAATGATTGTGGTGTTGTCTTATTTCTGATGTCCATGGGAAAGCTTTTAAAATTTCATTCTCTAGTATATAATCATTTTATAGACACTTTTTACCAAGTTACAGATGTTACTTCTGTTCCAAATTTGTTAGGGGTATTTTCTTTTGTTTGTTCAGTTGTAGTGGTCCAGTGCTTAAGCATCCACTTTTCTGACTTTTTCTCTTCCTCTCATGGGTAGGAGCTTACTGAGTTTTAGGATCAGCAGATAGAGTTTTTCTAGCTATGTTTTACAAGTCATATAGCTCTTCCTACCGTGAGGCTTTATGCAGGTATTAACTCATAGCATGTTATGTGTGGTTCATGTTATTCCTGACTCAGAACAGATACACACACACTCACTCATAATCTTTGGCTGTAGCTTCCACACAGCTATTAGCTCTGAGTTTATTTGTTTCTGGCACCTGTGGATTTCCCTTGTTTGGCTTTGAACTTGGATATACATTGACAAAAAATTTTTTCTCTAGAATTTTTATGTCTTTGAGGTAGGAGTGGGGAGACGAGGCTGTTTCCCAATTTAACCCAGTGAGCCACATTGAATAGAGAGCTCTCATTTCTTTTGAGTCTATAGTTCTACAGGTCAGGTTTTACTTAGGATGTTTTATTCATTCTAAAAATTCATACCAGCGCTGTCCAATAGTACTTTCTGTAATGACAAAAGTATTCTGTTTCTGTGCTGTGCAGTATGATCACTACTAGCCACACATGGCTAATGAGCACTTGAAATGGGGCCACTGTGATCAGTAAACTGAATTTTACCTTTGTTTAATGGTAATTAATTATAATATAAATAACTACATTTGGCTATTGGCTACTATATTAGACAGTGCAGTTCTATACTAAATAAAAGGAGAGGGGTGAAAACCTCTAAGCAGTTTGAGAAGAGTTTGGTAAAATGCTAATATACAGAGAGAAAGCCTTCCAGATATAATCTCTATACATTGTAATGACATATTTTAGTCGTTAAGGAATTTGACAGATTTTGGCCTTGTGTTCCTGCATCAATTAGCTTCTGATATTTCATATCTAAAATATATGTATCTGTAGCTGAAATGGTATATTTGTATGCATGTCCACTCCAATCAATAGAGATATTTGTTTCCATTGTTTCTAGGGAATTATAGTTAAAAATTGAGGGCTGTGGAAGTCCTTGTGAATGTTAAATTAGAATTGTACTTCAGTGGCTCATTTGGCAGATTGGGAATATTTATAGAATTGCTAGATGGATCAAAACTGTACTTTTATATTTGTCTTTGGTAAGGAAGTTATACTGGCAACAAGCTGTAATAGAAGTACAGTGATTTATATTATGTTGTGCGCAACTTCCTCTTCAGAGGGAAAGGAACTGAGTAAAAGTTTACAGGATTTTTGAGCTGGAAGGAACTTTTGAGGCAAGTCTCATCATTTAATAGATAAGGAAACTTATCTATATATTATATACATGATATACACATGTATGATAGGCATATATACGTATAACTTGCGTATATGTGTATACACATATATATATTGAATTGCCAGTATATAAGTATCTAATGCCAGTATATATATTAAATATAGTTGAATTGCCAGTTAATGACAAAGCTGAGACTAAAATTTGGGTCTTTTAACTCCCAGTCCTTGCTTTTTCCTGTAATCCAGATACTTCTTTAGATGTATAGAAGACAAATTATGTTCTTTAAAATACAACTGTGTTACATAAACATCAGTGGCTTGTAAGGCAAATATTGTTTTTCTCAATAGTTGAGTTATATAGGCTTTCATCTGTTTCAAATTGAGGTGTTGAGTTTTTCATAATAATGAATAGATGATCAGGATTGTGTATGGACTGATGTTTTAAAAAGAACATATTTTATAAGCCATATGTTTAGTCTACTTTGATATTTCTTGCAAAAATTTCTTAGGGAAAATACTCAGAGTTCATGTAACATGTGATTTTTGGAAAAATAAAATGTATTTTAAGCATTGTAACTACTTACAACTCTGTTTCTTTTAGATTCTTGCCAAAAACCATATATTGCACTTATTCATGGAATTACAATGGGTGGGGTAAGTAGACTGTTTACTCTTATCATTGTTTTGTGAGCTATATTAAAAATAATTATTAAACAGAAGTGAGACAATGAATGTAATACAATAGAAGTTGAAACAAATCATGTTTGGAGCTTTGCAGGTTTGGGATATAATATTTGCTTCACCCAAAAATATACGTTCTTAATTATGTTCTATGCTATTTCAGCTTCTTGAATTAGCTTTCTTAACTAACAACATTGATTCTTTTTTTTTCTTATGTAGAGCCCTTTTTCTACTTATAAGTAAACAGATTGCTTTCAACAGCTTCAGAAAAGAAACTGGAATGTTGAGGGTTTTTTAGACTCTGAATAGTGGAGATGTGGTTCCTAAGTTATCTCTACTGCACAAAATCTCACCTTAGTGAAAGTGTTTGGATACTTTTTGAAGTTCTCTGAAAGTGCATTTCTATCAGTTGACAAATCTTTGTAATAGCACAGATGCAAAATAAATAAATCTTAGATTTCACTGGCTTTGAATAGTTTTATAGGGAGTTGGAGAGAACATGAAATAATTACAGAAAAAGTGTTCCAATGTGTGGCACGCTACAACAAAGACAAGCCTTTAAAGAAGTGAGAGGTCAGAATAGGTCTTCATGGCAGGAAGAGGTAGGATTGAAGAAGGTAGTAGGAAGCTGAAGGGTGGAATTTCAAAGATTGAACTTAAGTATTTCAAACATTTAGTCATTGGGAGATGTCCCCCTCTTTCTAGGAAAACCACACACTAGATGAAGTCTCTTGGGCACTTGGAATTGCTTAGATCTTTCTTTTTGAGTTTGTTTTATTGAAGTATAGTTGATTTACAATATTGTGTTAATTTCTGCTATACAGCGAAGTGATTCAGTTATACATATATATATATTCTTTTTCATATTCTTTTCCCTTATGGTTTATGACAGGATATTGAATACAGTTGCCTGTGCTATACAGTGGGACCTTGTTGTTTATCCATTCTGCACATAATAGTTTGCATCTGTTAATCCCACACACCCTATCCATCAGAACTGCTTAGATCCTGCACATCATTTTGGGAAAGGGCTTCCATTAGCACCTGTGGTTAGGAGCAGGATCAAGGGCAGTCTGTACCTCTCAGCTTGTGGCAGGTACTGAGCGTGAGTTGATTGTGCTTTCTTTGTCAATGAAATGCTAAGATGGGAAAAATAAGAGCTCCCTGAAAAAACTCTGCAGAACAAAAGGAAGGAACATAATCTGAAGCTTTGAAGGAAGAGCCCCCTATGAATGTGAAAGGAACCAGAAAAAAATGAAAACAAACAAAAAAACATTGGGCATACTTAATAACATGTAAAATGATGTGGCTCCAATGAAATAGGAAAGACAGCCCATAAGTAGACAACAAGCTTAGATGAAAGGGCAGCAGGTTACAAGGGGGAACGGGCAACATAGGAAGGATGACTGGAAACTAAAATGCAATAGCAGAACCTGACATTCCACTTTGAAGGTCATAGATAAGAAGGAGTTGAATTTCATATTACAGTTAATGAACTTGTGTCTGTGGAGGACAAACTTGAGAAGCTCTCACCAAGAAAGGACAAGGATAAAAATGATGAGAACAAACATTAGTCAAACTCTAAGGGTGGAGCCCAGTAGTATGTGTTTTAATAAGTCCTCCAAGTGATTGAGTCATGTTAAGTGGGAACTAGTGCCCAAGACATCGATTGTATGTAATGAATTAACTGCATTCATATTTCTGCCCTGTGATTCTAGAATGGTACCAGTTACATACCATGCTTGGAAAAACTGAGAAAATACTTAAGTCTTTTGCAGTGATCTCTGGTTCAGATGACGAGCCCCTCAGTGAGAAAGGTTCTTTTATATTACATATTGTCAGCCCTGCCCCTAAAAAAAAAAAAACCTATGTGTCTTTTCTTCTATCAGGTCTGCCACCTACAACTCCCCATATGTACTCTACATCTAATTCATCTTTAAAGACTGAAAGTTCTCCCCTATATTTTTTAACAGTCTTAAATACCACTATGATTAGATGTGATTTTTTTCCTTCATTGACTCAGTGCATTCAATCTTTACTCCAAATTTGACATTTATTCTTTATTGTCAGTTATTATGAAATATGCCCAAGTATATTAGATGGTCTGTAAAGGTGAGGACTACTTTTTTTTAGCATGCTCATAACAACTAGGGAATGCACAGTATAGATTTAATAAATTATTTTAAAAATTCTGCTTTAAAAAACATCTTTGTAGCCTTTGAAGGAGTAAAATTTACAGACTGGAAGTGAATCAGTTCTTTTTTCTTGTAATGGGATTTTATATGTATCTTGGTTTTGAAGACTAACTTTTCATGTCTCATTTACAAACATTGCTTAATATAAGACTCAGTGAACTCTAGCTTTTGAAAATGTAATCCTCTAGATCTTTGGCTCTCAACCTTGGCTGCATTTTAGAATCACTTGAGAGTCTTTCAGAAACCCTGGTGCCCAGGCTTTACTTACCTCCCGAACCATTAATCACATATTAGAGCAGGACTCGGGTATTTTTAAAGCTCCCTTGTAATCCCAATGTGAAACTAAGGTTAGGAACTGCTGAACTACTAGCAATTCCCAACTAGTGTATAGTTCAGTGTTAGCTGTGGACCTTTTTCAAAAAGGCAGTGGTTCTCACAGGTTAGCTCAAATCAAAATCCAAGGGCTGGAAGGCAGTGGTTCTCACAGGTTATCAGAATCCAAGAGCTTGTTAAAAGGCAGACTCGGGACTTCCCTGGTGGTGCAGTGGTTAAGAATCCGCTTGCTAATGTTGGGGACACGGATTTGATCCCTGGTCTGGGAAGATCCCACGTGCCGCAGAGCAACTAAGCACGTGCACCACAACTACAGAGCCTGTGCTCTAGAGCCCACGCACTGCAACTACCGAAGCCTGTGCGCCCTAGGGCCCACGTGCCGCAACTGCTGAGCCCACGTGCCGCTACTGCTGAGCCCACGTGCCGCTACTGCTGAGCCCACATGCTGCAACTGCTGAGCCCACATGCTGCAAATACTGAAGCCCGTGCGCCTAGAGCCCATGCTCCACAACAAGAGAAGACACTTCAATGAGAACCCTGCGCACCACAACGAAGAGTAGCTCTCACTCGCCGCAACTAGAGAAAGCCCGCGCGCAGCAACAAAGACCCAACACAGCCAAAAATAAAATATAATAAAAAAATAAATAAAGGTGGACTTAAAAAAAAAAAAAAGGCTGACTCCTCTCACCGCCCCCCCCAGTTCCAGTTTAGTCAGTTTGAAGTGTGGCCTAAGAATTTGCATTTCTAAAAGTTCCCAGATGATGTTGATGATGCTCGTGTTAGTGGGGGTGCCTCACTTTCGGAACCACTGCCATAAAGTGTTGAGAACATGCAGTTTGTTAATTCAAAAGGCCTTTATTTTCAGAATTTTTAGTAGAATTTTAGTATTATAGGTAATTGTTTTATGGATATGTTTTAAATCCTAATATAAAAGTATGAGACTAAGCTAGGGCAAATATAGCTTACGAAAAGGTAGCCAAATAGTTTTGTCTCTGTCTTTATCTTGATTCTGATCAATGAATTGTTTCTTATAAGAAAGAATTATAAGAAAACTTGAACAATCCAAAAGATGGCGCCATAGAGCTTCATTTTTATTTAATTTTATTTTTTACTATAGAAAAAAATATTTTTCCAGCAATGAAAAGTGACAGTTTTACTGTCTCTTGTTGTTTACCATGAAGAGTAACACAGCACTTTGTAGAGGGGATAACTAAATTCTATTATGTTTCAGATTTCAGAAATTCAAATGTTTACTTGATATTTTGGTATACAGTAAAAAATGTTTCTGAGTGGTTCTCCACTTGGTTGATTAAAAATATGTAAGATTATGTCATTACAATGTTTTTGAAAGAGACGAAAATTTTTTTGAATAGCAATTTGAAAGAATAATTCATTGTTTCCTAAAAAGGAAGATTTTTAATTTCCTTTACCCTTTATTTTAAAAATCTAGTCATATTTTCTCAAGTTAATATATAACGGAAAGGCAAATTTGCTTTAAAAGTTAAAATTAATTTTAAGTAGCTATAGAACAGAAAAAATTCTTATTTTTATTCTGTATGTGTAGTACTGCCTACATTTCCCTCCCAACTGAATTGGATTTAAAAAACTTTTAAGTTTTTTTCCTTTTCCTTCTTCCCTTTCTTTGTCCCTTCCTCCCTTTTCTTTTCCCACCAATGCACTTTACAGTAGAAACAAAATTAGCTCCCCCAAGCCAACTCAAAATATGTTTACAATATGGTATTGTTTTTGCGTTTCTCAGAGTGTCCTAAAGATGCTGCAAGCAAAAGGGTTTTGTGATCAATATAATGGAAAATTAAAAGTTTTAAGGCATACTTTAGAAGGGGTATACTCTAATGAATAGAGAAGGAGTGGGAACTGGATTGGAAACAGTGAGCATATACAATCTCCAAAAGACTTTTTGGGATACAAACCAGCCACGTGGAAAACTGACTAGTGCTCAGTTAAATGGGAGCTACTGAATCAGATTGAGTTTAGCCACAATTAATGTCACTGAGACATGTTCTTATGAGAAGAATTACTACAAAATGATGTAGTATTTGCATATAACCTATGCATATCCTCCTATATACTTTAAATCATCTCTAGGTTACTTATACAGTGTAAATGCTGTGAAAATACAATGTAAATAGTTGCTGTTGTACAGCAAAATTCAAATCTTGCTTTTTGGAACTTTCTGGAGTTTTTTTCTCAATATTTTGAATTCATAGTTGGTTAAATCTGTGGGTATGGAGGGCTGAGTGTATTTTGGATATTAACCCCCTGATCAGTTATATGGTTTGCAGATATTTTCCCCCATGTCATAGGTTGCCTTTTCATTTGTTGATGATTTCCTTTGCTGTGTAGAAGCTTCTATTTGATGCAGTTCACGTTTATTTTTGCTTTTTTGCCTTTGCATTTGGTGTCAATCCCCCAAATCATTGCCAAGACCGGTATGAAGGAGCTTATTCCTTATGTTTTCTTCTATGAGTTTTATGATTTCAGGTCTTACATTCAAGTCTAATCCATTTTGAGCTGATTTTTGTGTATAGAGTGAGGTCTAGTTTCATTTTTTTCCATGTGGATATCTGGTTTTCCCAACACCATTTATTGAAGAGACATTCCTTTCCCCATTGTATATTCTTGATTCCTTTGTTGAAAATTAATTGACCATATTGTGTAGTTTTATTTTGGGGCGCGTTCTCTCTCTCTCTCTCTCTCTCTCTCTATTTATTTATTTATTGTTTTGGTTCCACTGGTCTATGTGTCTGTTTTTATGCCAATACCATAGTGTTTTGATGACTGTAGCTTTATAATATGATTTGAAGTCAGGAAGTGTGATGCTTCCAGCTTTGTTTTTCTTTCTCAAGGTTTCTTTGGCTATTTGAGGTCTTGATTATCCTGTATCTGTGAAAAATGCCATTGGAATTTTGACAGAGATTACATTGAGTTTGTAGATTGCTTTGGGTAGTATGGACATTTAAACAATACTCATCTGATCAGTGAGCACAGAATATCTTTCCATAATATGTGTCTTCTTCAATTTCTTTCATCAATGTCTTAGAGTTGTGAGTGTATAGCTCTTTCATCTCCTTGGTTAAATTTATTCTTAGGTATTTTATTCTTTTTGATCCAATTGTAAATGGGATTGTTTTCTTAATTTCTCTCTCTGAAAGTTATTTGTGTACAGAAACACAACTGATTTTTGTGTATTAATTTTGTATCCTGCAACTTTACTGAATTTGTTTACTAGTTTTAAACATTTTTTTGTGGCATCTTTAGGGTTTCCTATATATATCATGTCATCTTCAGGTAGTTTTACTTCCTTTCTGATTTTGATCCTTTTATTTATTCTTCTTGCCGAATTGCTCTGGCTAGGACTATTCTGTGGTGAATAAAAGTGGTGAGAGTGGGCATCCTTGTCTTATTCCTGATCATAGAGGAAAAGCATTTAGCTTTTCACTGTTGAGTATGATGTTAGCTGTGGGCTTGTCATATATGGACTTTATTATGTTGAGGTACATTCCATCTATACCTAATTTGTTGAGGCTTTTTATCATAAAAGAATGTTGAATTTCATCAAATGCTTTTTCTGCATCTATTGAGATGATTATATGATTTTTATCCTTCATTTTGTTAATGTGGTGCATCACGTTGATTTCCCATATGTTGAACCATTCTTGCATCTCAGGAGTAAATCCTACTTGATCATGGTATATGATTCTTTTAATGTATTGTTGAATTTAGTTTCCTGATATGTTGTTAAGGATTTTTCCATCTGTGTTCATCAGGAATATTGTCCTGTAATTTTCTTTCCTTACAGCATTTTTGTCTAATAAGAACGGTAGACATTCTTATTGCTAAGGCTGCTTGTGTAGATCAAGGTTACTTGATTTCAGATACATGAATATGAGACAGGTATGCATTGAACTCTGATTCTTATTTGTCCTTTGTCAGTTTAAGGTGGAAGCAGCCAGTTGTTAACTGTGATGAAACTAGACCTGAAGCAAATGTGCAAAGATAAAGGATGATCAGTCAGGGACTTCCCTGGCAGTCTAGTGATTAAGAATTTGCCTTCCAATGCAGGGGGTGCAGGTTTGATCCCTGGTCGGGGAGCTAAGATCCCACGTGCAACCTGGTCAAAAAACCAAAACGTAAAACAGAAGCAATATTGCAAAAAATTCAATGCAGACTTTAAAAATGGTCCACATCAAAAAAATCTTTAAAAAAAAAAAAAAAGGATGATCAGTCAGAGACTAAAGGAAGGTACTGCAGTGCAGTTGCCCTGGGAACTAAAAATAAAAGAACTATACTGACAGGCAAAGTTGTGTTGTGGAGAAAGCAATAAAATATATTAAGAGAGGAAGAATAATCAGATAAAAAAGGATATGGGGAATTCCCTGGCGGTACAGTGGTTAGGACTCAGCGCTTTCACTGCCAGGGTCCAGGTTAGATCCCTGGTCAGGGAACTAAGATCCTGTGGCATGGCCAAAAAATAAGATATGAAAAAGAGCCTCCTTTAAGACTGAAGATTAATAACATGGCAGGATCTGTGAAAGGAAGAATAGAGAAGAAATTTCCCTTGGATTTCTAAGTGTTCAGAATATGTACTTATGTGCATTCATTTTCAGTTGTGTTCACTGTTGGCATTTCTCCAAGCCTGGATGGATATCTTTTTCTTGATAGAGAAGGGAAGGTGCCTCCCTTTCTCCCATGGGGTTCTCTCTACTTAGATTTCCTTCTGCTTTATTAGGGGAGAGTAAGGGTTGCTTTTAGTTGCAGAATTTCTCATAATAGATTTTTAGGGTTATTTAGTTTCTCAGTGAGCCTTTTTCATAGGTAAGCATTGGGTTCTATTTTTCAGTACACAATGGATTACCCTCTAACAAATGTTCCTATGCTGTTTAACTCCATCTCATCCCTTGTCTGTCTTATTAGAGCCCTTTATTCTCTCCTTGCCTCTACTCTTTTCACCCTGGCTTTTAGCCCAAACATATCTAAGTAGAGAATTGGAAAGTGCTTCCATTTACTAACCAGGAACTTGGCTTTCCTGCCTGCCCCTGCCCCATCCTCCATCCCCATTTTAAGGTATTGATTTCTGGGAAGTAGAACTTTTACTTTCCAGGAGTGTGGGTATTCTTGGCAACTTTCACAGACTTGCAGATTCTCAGATCTACAGGGAGTTCTTTTCCATTTCCTTGGCCATTTCCTGTGGGCATATTTGTCAGGTTTTTGGTTCATTTCCTTTTTAAATGTGAAAGCACCCTAGGTTCTTGGTCAAGTGGCAGGCACCTTTCCTCTGTGCCATTCTCATCCTGCCTCCATTTTATCCCCACTATGTTGGGTTGGATGATTTTGGTCTAGGGGGCTCTGTGTCTTATTGAGGAGGCATCAGATTATTTCACAGAGAAGAAAGGGGCAGAGGAGCTCCTTTTGGCCATAAAATGAGCTCATTCTCCTAAGGATATATGGAGGTAGGAGATTTGAGACTAACTAGAGGTTCATTATGATTTTAGCAATAATATGAGGTTGTTCTCAGCTATTTCACCCAACCAGCAAAAATTACTGGATATCTGCTATGTACTAGATACTGGTTAGGCTCTAGGGATAGAATAGTGAGCAAGATAGATATATTTTCTTTCCTTATGGACCTTACTGTCTTGTAAGGCAGGTACAGAGTTGCCTGGGAATACATAAGAGTACTGGCCTCAACTGTGTGTGTATGTCTGAGTACTTTAGTGATGGAGATGGTGTAGGGAAAGCACCCTGGAGGAAGTTTTATTTAAGCTGAGACTTAAAGAGGAATCAGCCAGGGACAAACAAGGTGGGATAGTGGAGGAATGCGCTATGGTTGGTACAAGCGTGTTAAGGGGTTGATGCAGTGTAGAAGAATAGTGTGTGAGTGAGAAGATAATAGTATATGTGAAGATGAGAGAATTCATGTTTGGGAAAGTTAAGTGTGCCTAGATTTGGGAGTATGAAGGAGATAGCGGTTCAGTTCTGAGGTTAGAGAGGTAAGCAAGAAGCCAGATCAGTCCTCTTAGATATAAGATGTTTATCCTGAGATCAAGAGGGAAAGCCTTTTTTTTTTTTTTTTTTTTTCCTTTACGCGGGCCTCTCACTGTTGTGGGCTCTCCCGCTGCAGAGCACAGGCTCCGGACGCACAGGCTCAGCGGCCATGGCTCACGGGCCTAGCCTCTCCGCGGCATGTGGGATCTTCCTGGACCGGGGCACGAACCCATGTCTCCTGCATTGGCAGGCAGACTCCCAACCACTGCGCCACCAGGGAAGCCCAGGGAGAGGCATTTTAAAGTGCTTTTAGCCAGGAAAATGGCTTGAATGGTGCATTTTAGACAGAGAACTCTCTTGTGGGAGGAACAGGTTGTAGGGAGGTTAGGATTGGTTGTAAAGAGATTATTCAGGAAGCTCTTGCAGGGATCCAGGTGGGAGATTATGGTGATTTTGAACTAGCATGGAGATAATGAAGGGGGGCGGAAATTAGATAGATTTAAGGGAGATACTTAGGAGGAGACTTGGTGGGATTTGATGATGTATTGGATGTGAGAGATAAAGGGGAGAAGGAGGTAAGGATGACTTCCAGGTTTCTAGACTGGGCAGTGGGCTGAATGGTGGACTGTTTACTTAAGATTCGGGAAAAAGTGTGGCTGGGGAGTGGGTTGGGGAGAGTGAAGGGAGATGAGTTTAATTTGTTAGGTGTGAAATACCTGTGGGCTTATCCACGTGGGAGTGTTTTGTCTGAACAAGTGTTTTGTCGGTTATGCACATCTGGAACTCAGGGTGCTGCTTGGGCAGGAAGTATAACTTTAGGACTTACAGAGGCACAGTATGCTCCAAAGTGTGTGCTTCTGCAACATGAATTAGCTCATAAGTGATTGGTAAATGGGAAAATGATGTTAGGATAATGCAAAAATTATATTGATTCATATGCAGTTTTTTCTAGGCAAGGGGAGATAGGATAGTGGCAGTAGATATATAATCATCTAGACAGGAAAAGAGTGCTTAATTACCTCAGTTCCTGTACTGTGAATAGGCATTCTCTTGTCTGTATTTTAAGAAAATTAAAAAAAAAACCCACACAAACAAATGCCTGTTTCTGGGTGGACCTCCACCGTAAGGTGAACCCTCAACTCTTGGCACTTGGTGTTTAATGGCGGTCCCACTGGCTTATAGCTGCACTTACACTGCTTTGTCTCAGCATGTGCCAGTCCTGCTCTGATTAAAGTATTGCCATTCTTTCCACTTTATTGTTGTGCATTTTAAATATCTGCACTGGCATTCTCTGTTCATATTGAGCTGGTGGTCCTAATCAAGTCCCTGGCCTGCGACCATTTATACTTTCTGTTAGCACTCAGGATACAAAGTTGCATAGGTTTTGAGTGGACTGCCAAAACTCTATTTTTCTTAGAAGCTCTGTGCAGTTTTGTAGAGCCTGAGGATTTTTTTCAGTAACTCATCATGTTATAGCAGAGAAACTTGTATTGAAAATTTGTCAGTAGAAAAGCTAATGCAAGGAAATGTGACAGAAATAGAGTGACAACCAAAGTAAGTCCAGAATGGAATACAAAAAAATGTTTATTGGCCAGAGGCGGAACAAGGAACCTATAAAAGACACTGAAAAAGGGGGGCCCAGAGGGGCAAACCAGAAGAGTGGACTTGTCATGGGAACCTTCAAGTTGGCTTCTGTGCCCCAGAAATCTTTGAGAGTTTCTTTGCTTTGTGGCAAAGAACCATATTCCAGGTTTGTTTTGTACATTTTATTCAACAGACCTAAAATCGGGTGTTTTTCCAAGGCAGCCCTGGTTACTTTTAGTAGGAAATGATGGTTAGCAATAGTAATCTGGGCACTAGTTAAGTTGGTAATTGTTTCTAGGCCTTTTTGAAGAGAACTAAGAATATGTGTTTTATTTTTAAGAGAAAATAGGTCCTAGATCCTGAGTTCAGTACTTCCTATTCAAATTAAGATTCTTACTTCTTTGATATTTGTCACTTTCTTCTCATGTATGTTGAAAATCTGTATTTAAAAAAAATAACATTAAGATTGTGACAAATTTGCTTTGTCCTAATGTGTATAATAGTTTCAGAATAACAATAAATGTTATTATGAAGAATGGTCACTTGAAATAATTACTGTCTTTGCCCTATACCAAAATTTTTTAGTAACTTAGCTTTTTCATACTTTTCCAGAGTATTCAACTTGGTTCTCATGAAAATAACTATTTATGACTGACGTTTGGTAAACTCTGAACTCAACAGATCAGAGAAGTATCAGGTATATCAAAAAGTAGCCAGAGGGCTTCCCTGGTGGCACAGTGATTGAGAATCCACCTGCCAGTGCAGGGGACACGGGTTTGAGCCCTGGTCCGGGAAGATCCCACGTGCCATGCAGAGTAACTAAGCCCGTGTGCCACAACTACTGAGCTTGCGCTCTAGAGCCCATGCTCCGCAACAAGAGAAGCCACTGCAATGAGAAGCCCGCGGGCACCGCAACGAAGAGTAGCCCCTGCTTGCCCAAAGACCCAATGCAGCCAAAAATAAAATAAATAAATTTATATAAAAAAAAAAAGTAGCCAGAGAGTAGCTTTCAGGATGCTAGTTAATATAGATATTAGTTTTACAGAGTTAAGGGAAATTGTTGGTAAATCTGAGGTCGATTAAGAGTACTCCTGTTATAATAGTTCTTATTGTTTGAATATATGATATGAGGCAGTTGATGCTTAGAGCTTCTCTTTTTAAACATCTATTAAATATGATTGGGATTGACATATACACACTAATATGTATAAAATAGGTAACTAATAAGAACCTGCTGTATAAAAAATAAAATTCAAAAAAAATATAATAGGCATTTAAAATATAATGTGTGGTATGTTATAATATATTGGGGGAATGTGCTTATTTAGGCAAATACCTTGAGCAGGAATCCAGGAGGTACGTAAGAGTTATTTCTAATTTATGTTTTGTTTTTTTTAATTAATTAATTAATTTATGGCTGCGTTCGGGCTGTGTTGGGTCTTTGTTGCTGCGCGGGCTACTCTCGTTGTGGTGCACTGGCTTCTTATTGCGGTGGCTTCTTTGTTGCAGAGCTCGGGCTCTAGGCATGTGGGCTCAGTAGTTGCAGTGTGTGGGCTTCAGTAGTTGTGCCTTGTGGGCTCTAGAGCGCAGGCTCAGTAGTTGTGGCGCACGGGCTTCGTTGCTCCACAGCGTGTGGGATCTTCCCGGACCAGGGCTCGAACCCGTGTCCCCTGCCTTGGCAGGTGGATTCTTAACCACTGTGCCACCAGGGAAGCCCTCTAATTTATGTTTTAATGTATGAGGTACCAGAATTATATTTCTGCTCACTGGCTTTTTTTCATATAACTTTTAAGATTTACTCTCAGCAATTTTCAAATATCTCTCTGATATTTCTGTTGAAAGTAAAACTGTACCTCCAAGGATGGTAGACTGTTTATTCATAAATAAATTAAATATTTCTACAGCAGTTATTTGTTTCTGCTGAATATAATTTTTGTCCAAAAATAACATGAATTATATGCATCCAAAGCAGCATAATGTAAATGCTCTCTGTAGTCTATCAGAATACATTAATAGGGCTTCCCTGGTGGCACAGTGGTTGAGAGTCCGCCTGCTGATGCAGGGGACACGGGTTCATGCCCCGGTCTGGGAAGATCCCGCATGACGCGGAGCGGCTGGGCCCGTGAGCCATGGCCGCTGAGCCTGCGCGTCCAGAGCCTGTGCTCCACAGCGGGAGAGGCCACGACAGTGTGAGGCCCGCGTACCGAAAAAACAAAAAACATTAATATTATGTAATCGGTATGTTAATACTATTAATATGCAATATTAGTCTGTTAATATTAATGTGAGAAGCGTAATAAAAATAACTTTTTTTACTGGGTAGGCTGCTAATCTAAGGCATGTGGTCCCAGAGATACATTATGAAACTTATTTTATGATTATGATATTAACTTTTATACCATAGTGACATAATGTGTGATGAAAATCTATTTGAATTTCTGACAGAAATATGTACCTAATTTCAAAGAACCATTTATAATCTTGAATGATGGTGAGAGAAGACTCTCATGTACTCACTGATACTGAGATGCAGTGTTCATTCTGGACAGGAGCTTACTCATTCTCTCTGATTAGAATTTAAATTCATGACTCTTTGTGTGAGCATTTGTCACATCACCCCATTGTATGCCTTTCTGAGTTTGTTTTCTTTACTGTGGTTGTTGGCGCTGGTTACTCTGGAACATTTATTTTTATTTTCATTTGGCTCAAAAAGACTATTGTGAAACAATTTCAATTAGTAATATAGTACAGAGAACTCCAGTGTATCCTTCATCCACATTCCCTATTATTTCCGCATTTGTTTTATTTTCTCTTCTTCTCTCCCACATGTGTCTATGAATAATTTTTTTCTGAACCATTTGAAAGTTGAAGACATGATGATTCTTTATTGCTAAAATTTTCAGTGTGTATTGCTTAAGAATAAGACACCAGAATCAGGGAATTTAACACTGATGTATTATTATCTGGAACATTTCTTTTTCAGGCACCAAATTAAATTGTTCTACATGTGTTTTTGTTTTTGTGTTGGGGGATTAATCTTGCCATTAGTATAAATCATGGTATAATTGACTATATATTAAATTAACTTTAAATATCTGTATAATTATCAATTTTTAAAAATGTGCTTTTTGTCTAGAATAGTAATATTATCTGGAAATATAGAAGTGATACTCATTTCTAGTTACTGATAAGCATATTTGCATTTTGAAGGATTTAATTGTGCTTTTTAAGTAATTATAATGAGATCTTCTTTAAAAGCCTTAAAGCTATACCAGCCTTTTTCCTTTGTTGAACAGTGAAAACTCATCTAGCTCTAGTCTCTTAATTAAAAATAAAAAAGTCTTAGATCACCTAAGTTTTGCATTTAAGAATGCCAAACTTTAAACAAGTAGGATACGAGTTTGACTACATTCATATGTTCAGTTATTTATGCTTATCCATATTAATATTCTCTGTACTAGATTATAAATATGGATCAGATTCATTTTACTTTATCTTCACAGTGTCAGTACAGTACTGCAATGAAGATTGTTTAATAATAATCCAAGTAAAAAACAATGTCAGAATGCTTGAGACACCATAAATATAAGGCACAGAAGGGTTAAATGTAAGATAATAGAAAAAGTGTTTACCAACACTAAAATAACTGATACAGCTATTTTAATATCAAATAAGGTACTATGGCAAAAGCTTTTACTTGATATAGGACATTTCATAGTTATAATAAACAGGTATGACAAATCTAAATTTGTATGTCCTGTGAATCTTGAGAGTGTATTTTTTCTCTTAGGCTTTAGTCATGTGGTCTTATGTCAGATTATTTCTAATTGAGTGCTGGTTATTTCTAATTGAGTTATTTCTACTTGAGTATTATTTGAGCCCTGGTATGGCATAATCTTCCTACTGTCGTTTCTATTAGGAATCTAGGCTAAGGGCACTAGCAATCCCAGATCATCTCAGTCCCGTCAGGAATGGGAGTATTTGAAGCTGAGCATTTGAATCCAGGCCACCCTAACTTCTAATGTGTAACATTTTGGGGCCCAGTTCAGCAAACCCTCAATTTCAGTTCTTATTCTCTTAGCAGATAGGGCTTAGTTCAGTCTGTTGAAAGCTATTCAGCTTTTCACCTTCTTAAGTTCAGTGTAGTCAGATTCTGAAAGTAATTTTATTGACTCTAATCAACCATAGAAAGATATTTTATAAATGCTTGTCTAAAACTCTCAATTTGTAGCAATATGAAGCTGAACAGAATTGCTTAATGAGTTTCATAATGTACAGTATGACACTGAGAAACAATGGGAACAAACCTCTGCCTCTGTGAAATAACTCTACTGGTGTGATATTTTCAAACATTTAAAAATGTTTAATCTTGCAAAAAAGTAGAAAGCCCTTAAAGGGGAAATAGACAAAACCACAATCCTAGGAGAAGATTTGAACATACTTCTTTCAATGACAGATGAAGCAGAGACATAAACAGTATATGTACATATATACACATACATTTTACATGCATGCACATGATTTAATATGGTCCAATAAACAATCCAATTAACATGGACTCAGTAACTGTAGATTTCATGTTCAATTCATGTGTGCATGGAACATTTACCAAAATTGGCCATAGAGTTAGTCTCAGCATATTCCAAAGGATTAATCTTACAGACTGTTCTCTGGCCCCAATGGAATTAAGCTAGTAATCAATAATAGACAGAAAATCCTGAATGTTTGGAACATGTTTCTGCTACGCTTTGAGGGTATGGAAGGATTACTTAAATTACACTAAATGTACCATAAACAAAAATAACAAATTCGATTGTGTTAAAATTAAGAAGCTCTATTCATTCCAAGACATCATTAAGAGAGTGAAAAGGCAAGCCACAGACTGGAAAATAGGTATTTGGAATACAGTCCCTTGTTCTCAGCAGGGGATTGGTTCCAGGACCCCCATCCGATGCTAAAACCCAAGGATGCTCAAGTCCATTGTATAAAATAGCATAGTATTTGCATGTAACATACGCACATCCTCCCATATATTTTAAATCATCCCTAGATTACTTACAATACCTAACACAGTGTAAATGCTATGTAAGTAGTTGTAAACGGTGTAAATGCTATGTAAACAGGTGCTGGTATGCAGCAAATTCCAGTTTTGTTTTTTGGAACTTTTTGTTGGAATTTTTTAGAAAATATTTTTGGTCTGTGGTTAGTTGAATCTGCAGATGAGGAGCCGTGAATATGGAGAGCTGACTATACATATATTTGACAAGAAATCATATGAAGGATGTAGAAAGAATTTCTACCTATGAATAAGAAAATCCAATGGAAAAATGAGCAATAGATTAGACATTTCATAAAGAGAATATGCAGATGACCAAAACATGACAAAGCACTCAATTGGATTAATCAGCAAGAAAAGGAAAACTGAAACCACAATGAAATACTAACATATACTCACTAGAATGGCTAAAATATTTTCTATGTGAGTCTGTTTGTTTCGTAAATAA
This sequence comes from Neophocaena asiaeorientalis asiaeorientalis, assembly GCF_003031525.2. NCBI lineage: Eukaryota > Metazoa > Chordata > Mammalia > Artiodactyla > Phocoenidae > Neophocaena > Neophocaena asiaeorientalis. The sequence continues at coordinate 5,575,452 of NW_020185317.1, forward strand.
ATTTATTCGTATTATTTTTTTAGGTTTCATATGTAAGTGATGTTTGATATTTGTCTTTCTCTGTCTCACTTCACTTAGAATGATAATCTCTAGCTCCATCCATGTTTCTGTAAATGGCATTTCATTCTTTTTTATGGCTGGGTAGTATTCTATTGTATATATATACCACATCTTTATCTATTCATCTGTTGACGGACATTTAGGTTGCTACCATGTCTTGGCTATTGTAAATAATGCTGCTTTGAACATTGGGGTGTATGTACCTTTTTGAATTAGAGTTTTTGTCTTTTCCGGATATATGCCCAGAAGTGGAATTGCTGGATCATATGGTAACTCTGTTTTTAGTTCTTTAAGGAACCTCCATCTGTTCTCTGTAGTGTTTGAACCAATTTACATTCCCACCAACAGTGTATAAGGGTTCCATTTTCTCCACACCCTCTCCAGCATTTATTATTCGTAGACTTTTTCATGATGGCCATTCTGACTGGTGTGAGGTGATACCTCATGGTAGTTTTGATTTGCATTTCTCTAATAATTAGTGATGTTGACCATATTTTCATGTGCCTGTTGGCCATCTATATAGAATGGCTAAAATGTGAAAGACAATTTCAAGCATTGGTGAGGATATGGAGTACAAAGTCATATTGCTGCTGGAGTAGAAATTGGTACGACTGCTTTGGAAAATTGTTTGATCTCGTCTTTTAAAGTTGATTGAATTAATGCTCTGACCCAACAGTTTTACAACCCAACCAAAATGTGTGTACTTATGCCCCAAAAGACATGTGTAAGAATGGTCATTGAATCGTTATTTGCAGTAGCCCCAAACTGAAAAACCTACTAGCTATTCACAGTAGAATGAAAATAGTTTATTCATACAAATGAATGCTGTACAATGAAAGAAATTATTGCTACACCCATGAATAAATCTTGCAAACATAACATTGACTGAAGTCAAATAAATAATACTCTATGGCTCTATTTATATCAAGATCAAAACCTGAAAAAGTTAATCTCATTTTGTTAGAAGTCAGGATAGTAGTTACCTGAAGGATGGGGAGGGAGTAGTGGCTGACAGGGTACATAAAAGAATTTCTGATAATTTTTATCTGGGTTTTGGTTACAAGGATGTGTTCATTTTGGGATAATTCACTGGACCTGTGTGCTAGCTGTTTGTACTATTTGTGTACTTTCGATTGTATATTATATGTCAATTAAGAGGAAAAAAAAAAAGCCAGTGTGGCTGACAAGAGTGAAAGTGAGGAAAGTGGAGAATGGTAGACCATAAGATCAGGGAGATAGAAAGGGACCAGATCACGTAGGGTCTTATCAGCCAGGATGAGGAATTTCAGTAATATTTTCATGGGATGGGGAGTCACTGGAGAGTTTTGGGCAGGAGAATGACATGAACTGATTTACATTTAATAAGTTTACTTGGCTGTTGTGCAGAGGATGGATTGTGGCAAACACAGAGGCAAGAGAGACTAACCCAGGCAAGAGATGATAGTGACTTCACCTAGGGTTGCAACAGTGGCGATGAAGTGGCCCAATCCAAGATATATTTTGAAGTTAGTGCTATCAAGACAGATTCATAGGGCTTCCCTGGTGGCGCAGTGGTTGAGAGTCCGCCTGCCGATGCAGGAGACACGGGTTCGTGCCCTGGTCCAGGAGGATCCCACATGCCGCGGAGGGGCTAGGTCCGTGAGCCATGACCACTGAGCCTGCGCGTCCGGAGTTTGTGCTCTGCAACGGGAGAGGCCACAACAGTGAGAGGCCCGCGTACTGCAAAAAAACGAAAAAAAGACAGGTTCATAGATTAGATTGTAAGATCAGAAAGAAAGGATGATGCTGAAATTTTTGGCCTGAGCAGCTGGGTGAATGATGGTGCTATTTGCTGAGATGGAGAAGACTGAGGGAGCAGCATGTTCAAAGAGAAATCAAGAGGTTTACTTCTGATGCATGAACATCGAGATACATATTAGATGTTTAGGTGGAGATGTTAGGTAAACAGCTAGATATAAAATTCTAGAGAAATCAGGAGTGGGAAAATAATTTGTCGTTAATGTTACAGTGCTTAAAATCTTGGGGCTCTTGGAAGAGATCACCTGGGGAATGAATAGAAAGAACAGAGTACAGGTGAAGTGGAGTAGTGGGATGATATCTGATCATTGGGGCAGATCAACATTTTGATGTCAGGGAGAAGAGAAAGAACAACTAATGAGTTAGAAGGAAAACCAGGAGAGTGTAGTGTCTCAAAGCCAAGTCAGGTGTTTCCTGAAGTAGAGGGTGAGCCACTGTCAAATGCTACAGAGATTTATAATTATGTGATAAATGAAATTTGACTGCTGGGTTGGGTAGGATGCAGGGAGAGTATTTGAGGAGAGTTAGGAATTGGAATAAATTTTACATTTGGGGAATGAATGTGCATAACAGGTTGTTAATATAATAAAACTTGAAGACTGAAGCCTTTTTAGTCTAGCAAAGGAGTATCTGCTAAGATTAATGGTTAATAGTATGTAATGGTAAATTTTGGAAATTTCAAGGAGGATTTAATATAAGCAACCTATAATGGATTCTTTTATATAAGATACAAAAATTAGATATGAATCTGCCACGAGAGTGCTACACCCCTTTCAACGTGGATCAGTATTTATGTCCTTAGTATCTCCAAGTCAGGTGGCTTGAATTTTCCCGGTCTTCATTTCATCTTAATTGAAAGGCATTTTAAATTGGCTCCTAATGGTACTGGTGTCAATGACCTCTTATTTGGAAAGCTTTTCATTAATAACTTCTTACTAAAATTTTGAAGTCTTTGACTTTGTTCATTATTTTATCAGCCATGACTGAAACAAAATAACTGAATCAATGAATATGGGATCTATAGCTTCTACATGAAAGAGCACAGGGCTTATAAATTTCTTTCTTTCTTGAATTTAGGGGGTAGGGAGGGCCCTCTGTAGAGAATTTGGGCTGTTAGTGGTTCTTTTGCAAAGGAATGAGGGTTCCAGAAGATAGTATGGGAATGACTATCAGGGAGAGCAGTGTTAGGAAAAAGTACACAGCAGTATTGGGATGAATTTATTAGAGGCCAAAGGCCTAAGACAGCTATTGTGTGATGCTGAATCATGACAGAATCTGGGTCTGGTTCTAACTGAAAATGTGGTGAAGAGACATTTTTAATTGAAAAGAACAGGCACTCACCCAAACAGATCCAGAAAAGAGAAGGGAGCAGTTAAGAGACAAGTGCAGGGAACAAATGGGAATCCAAAGACAAAAATGCAACATAGCTTGTCTTCCTGAAAATTGAACTGCAAGTGTGGGCTTAAGGCAAGTCTGAGTAGTGCATTTGCCTGTTTTTCTCTCTCCAGCTATTTCTGTTTTCTTTGTTCTCTGTGTTGTACAGGCTACATGCACTAAACAATCTAATAGAAGTTCTGAATAATGTGAAAAACATAACATAGGAAATGTATGTTACAATGTGAGCACAGACAAACTTGGATACTTTGTAATCACATGTATACCTCTTATTTTATTCAAATATATCTGTTGATTCAGAGATGACTGTTAAGTTTGTCATTTTCAGTGACATTCAACAAGTCAGAAACAGACTTTCAGCCAAATCTTTTTATTTTGTAACTTGTGTTTAGTAATGGATTTTAAGAGTTAAATAGTTACTAAGTGTTGTATCTGAGAAAAATGATGTTGCTAATTTTATTTGATGAACTATGTGAATAAATAAAATGTGTTAATATTCTATTTAAGCCTACTGAAATTTGCTAGAATAGCTTGGTTATGCTTTTTTGATGATTGGTTCCACTAAGAATACTCAGTGGTTCTGGGAAGAGTCAGTATTCTATAATGCTGCATCTAGTTTGAAATAAGAGGTAATTGGGGAAGAGGACATGAAGCATAACACAGGATACTAATCAAAAACATTTTAGCTAAAACAAATCTGTTCCAGATATCAGGGGTACCCATGTACTTTTCACCCAGAAAGTTCTGAAATTGTGTGGTTTAGGGTTTCCCTCCTGTCTATCTCCTGAAATTCCTTTAAAGAAATTCTTTATGAAGAATTATATATAATATATATTATATGTATCTTTGTATATGCTATAATTTACTTGGTTTATAATGTTTGTGAATTTGAGGTTTTGTTTTTTTTTTAACGCCCGCAGTATTTTTAAAACAATTTTTTGCCTTTTCCCTAGGGAGTTGGTCTCTCAGTTCATGGGCAATTCCGAGTGGCTACTGAAAAGTCTCTTTTTGCAATGCCAGAAACAGCAATAGGTAAAAAAAAAAAAAAACAAAAACCAAATTTTTCATACTTTTACAATTATCATCTTTTGATACATTTCAGATTATAGTTATTGAAGGAATTGATGGAATCTTGTATGAAAGAACTTTTAAAAATAAATTATAATAGGAAGATACCTAAAAGTATATTAGCTCATACTTATATCTGAAAACACAAAGGCAAGCATATTTAAACTGGAGACACTAGCGCACTGTAGTCTATTTTATTTATTCTTATTGAAGTATAGTTGATTTACAATGTTGTGTCAATTTCTGCTGTACATGTCTTTAATTTTAGATGAAAGATTATTAGAGGAAATATCTTGCATTCAGATCTATGCTCCATTTTGAGTTAACTTTTGTATGTGGTGAGAGGTATGGATCAAAGGTATAGATCAAAGTTTATTATTTTGCATAGGGAGATAAAATCATTCCCACATCATTTTTTGGAAAAAGCTACTATTTCTCCACTGATTGCCTTTGCACCTTTGTATGTGCTGATCTTGGTGCCAACACCACACTGTCTTGATTACTGTTGCTTTATAGTAAGTCTTGATCAAGTAATGATAATCCTCTAATTTTGTTCTTTTTTTTTCTTTCAAGTTGTTTTGGCTCTATAGATCCTTTGTATTTCTATGTGAATTTTAGAGTGATTTTGTAAGTTTCAACAAAAAGGCCTGTTAGAATTTTTTTTTTTTTTCGGTACACGGGCCTCTCACTATTGTGACCTCTCCCATTGCGGAGCACAGGCTCCGGACGCGCAGGCTCAGCGGCCATGGCTCACGGGCCCAGCCGCTCCGCGGCATGTGGGATCTTCCCAGACTGGGGCACGAACCCGTGTCCCCTGCATCAGCAGGCGGACTCTCAACCACTGCGCCACCAGGGAAGCCCACCTGTTAGAATTTTTATTTGGATTGTCTAGGATCTATCAATTTCAGGAGAATTGATATCTTAACAATGTTGAGTCTTCAGACCTGTGAGCAAGGTATATCTTTCCATTTATTTAGGTTTCCTTTAATTTCCCTAGGCCATGTTTTGTAGTTTTCAGTTTCTTATACATCTTTTGTCAGATTTTTCCTTAAGTATTTCATATTATTCAATGATATTATAAATGATATTTTTAAAATCTAGTTCTGATGTTAGTTATCAATATATAGAAATATAATTGAGTTTTGTACTTTGTATCCTGCAAACTTGATAAACTCACCTATTAGTTCTAGTAGAATTTTTGTAGATTGAATTGGATTTTTTAAATAGATAATTATGTTGTTTACAAATAAAGTACATTTTACTTTTTTCTTTCCCATATGGATACTTTTTATTTTTATTTTTTCTTGCCTTATTCCACTGGGTAGAACCTCCAATACAATGTTGAACAGATACGTTGAGAGTGGGCCTTCTTGCCTTGTTTGGGATCTTAGGGGGAAAACGTTCAGTCCTTCACCAATTAAGTACGATATTAGGTATAAGTTTTTCATAGGTGCCCCTTATCAGGATGAGGAACTTTACTTCTGTTCCTAGATTTCTGAGGGGTTTTATAAGGAATGGACTTTGGATTTTGTAATTTTTTTCAGCATGTGTTGAGATGATCATTGTTTTTTCTTTTTTAGTTTGTTAAGGGTGGATTACTTTGATTGGTTTTTTTAACATTAAAGTAACCCTGCTTTGCTGGAATAAATCTCACTCAGTATGATGTGTCCTACTTTTTATATGTTGTTGGGTTTGATACACAAAAATTTTATTTGGAATTTTTGCATCTATGTTCATGAGGGATATTGGTCTGTAGTTTTCTGGTAACATCATTTTGGTATCAGGGTAATGCTGGGTTCATATCTGGAAAGGTTCGGGTAGAATTGATTCTTTTTTTTTCTTTTTTTTCATGTGTTTGGTAGAATTCACCAGCGAAGCCATCTAGGTCTAGAGTTTTCTTTGTGGAGAGGTTTTTAACTACAAATTCAAAATCTTTAATAGATGTAGGCTATTCAAGTTATCTGGGGTTTTCTGCACAAACTTTAGTAATTTGGGTCTTTTAAGGAGTTTGTCCATTTATTAGCATAAAGTTCATTTCCTTATTATCTTTTTAGTATCTGTAGAATCTATAGTAATACCTGGCTCTCTCATCTTTTTTTTTTTTGGTCATGCCATGCAGCATTTGGGATCTTAGTTCCCTGACCAGGGATCAAACCTGTGCCCCCTGCATTGGGAGCGTGGAGTTTTAACCACTGGACAGCCAGGGGAGTCCCTCTCTCATTCTTTTTTTTTTTTTTTTTTTTTTTTTCCGGTATGCGGGCCTCTCACTGTTGTGGCCTCTCCCGTTGCGGAGCACAGGCTCCTGACGCGCAGGCTCAGCAGCCATGGCTTATCAGCCCGGCCGCTCCACAGTATGTGGGATATTCCCGGACCGGGGCACGAACCCATGTCCCCTGCATCAGCAGGCGGACTCTCAACCACTGCGCCACCAGGGAAGCCCTCTCATTCTTGATATTAGTAATTTGTCTTCTCTTTCTTTTTCTGATCACTGTAATTAGAGGTTTATTAATTTTATTGATCTCAAAATAAGTTTTTTGGTTTTCTGTTTTATTGATTTCTGCTCTGATATTTATTACTTCCTTCTACTTACTTGAAGTTTTATCTCCTTTCTCTAGTCTCCTAAGGTGAAACCTGAGGTCATTGATATGAGACCCAGGTATAGAATTCTATTCTGATGTTTAAATGTCAGTACTTTAAAGATTTTGCTACACCATCTTCTCATTTATGTTGTTTTCCATGAGAAGTCTGCTTTTATCCTTATCTTCGTTCCTCTGTAAATAAGTGTCTTTTTTTTTTCTTTTCTCTGGCTGCTCTTAAGATTTTCTGCTGATCACTTGTTTTGGTGTGCCTTGATCCCTTGATTATGACGTACCTTTTTGTAGCTTTCTTCCTGTTTCTTATGATTGTGTTTATTGGGCTAGTTAGTTTTATAGTTTTTGTCAGATTTGGAAATTTTGACATTATTTCTTCAAATATTTTTCTGTCCCTCCATTTCCTTTTCAGGAACTCCATTTAAACTTTTGTTAAGCTCACTCATGTATTGTTGATTTTTTTATTTCTTTTTTTTATTTTAGATATTTGCTATTCATATGTTTTCAAGTTCACTAATCCTTTCTTTTGCAAAGTCAAAACTGCCCTTAATCCCATTCATGTATTTTTTAGCTTATACATTCATCTTAGTTTTCATCTATAGTAGTATCGTTTGGGTCTTTTTAAAAATATATATTATTTGTTATTTCTTTTTTAAAATTTATTTATTTTATTGATTTATTTTTGGCTGTGTTTGGGTCTTTGTTGCTGCGCGTCGGCCTTCTCTAGTTGCGGAGAGTGGAGGCTACTCTTCATTGCGGTGTGTGGGCTTCTCATTGCAGTGGCTTCTCTTGTTGTGGAGCACGGGCTCTAGGCACACGGGCTTCAGTAGTTGTGGCATGTGGGCTCAGAATTTGTGGCGTGTGGGCTCTGGAGTGCAGGCTCAGTAGTTGTGTCTCACGGGCTTTGTTGCTCCACGGCATGTGAATCTTCCCAGGCCAGGGCTCGAACCTGTGTCCCCTGCATTGGCAGGCGGATTCATAACCACTGTGCCACCAGGGAAACTCCTCTTATTTGCTTTTATTTAACTTTTTGAACATATGGTATATGTTTATTATAACTGTGTTGATGTCCTTGTTTGCTAATTCTTATGTTTATGTCAGTTCTGGGTCAGTTTTTCTCATTTTGTTTTTTTGTTTTATTTGTCTTTATAGATAATGTTACAACATTTCAAACTTTATTCAAACACATTAGTGGTGGCAAAGAGCACAAACGAGTGACAGGCACGATTGCTAACGCCAGGATCAAAGGCCAGGAAGGAGCTTGAGAGAGCCTGTTGGTCCCTGCCTTCCCCACACCTTACTGTCACTTTCTTTTTTTTTTTTACTGGCATATAGTTGCTTTACACTGCTGTGTCAATTTCTGCTGTACAGCAAAGTGAATCAGCCTTATGTATACATATGTCCCTTCTTGCTTGGATTTCCTGCCCATTTAGGTCAACACAGAGCACTGAGTAGAATTCCCTGTGCTATACAGTAGGTTCTCATTAGTTATCTATTTTATACATAGTAGTGTATATATGTCAATCCCAATCTCCCAATTCACCTCCCCCACCTTTTCCCCCTTCGTGTCCATACATTTGTTCTCTACATCTGTGTCTCTGTTTCTGCTTTGCAAGTAAGATCATCTATACCATTTTTCTAGATTCCACATATATGTGTTGATATACAATATTTGTTTTTCTCTTTCTGACTTACTTTACTCCGTATGACAGTCTCTTGGTCTTTCCATGTCTCTGCAACAGTTCTGGATCAGTTTTGATTGATTGTTTTATCATGTCATCATGGGTGGCAATTTCTTGCTTTTTTAGATTCCTGGTAATTTTTGACTGGATTCTAGACATTGTAAGCTTTACTTTGTTGAGTGCTGGATATTTTTGTATAGATGGTTCCCAACTTACACTTTTTTGATTTTACAATGGTGCAAAAGCAATATACATGTAGTAGAAACTGTACTTTGAACTTTGACCTTTTCTTTGGCCGGCCATATCCGGTACCATACTCTCATGTGATGCTGGGCAGTGGCAGCGAGCCATAGCTCCTATGCAGCCACACAATCACAAGGATAAATAACTGATACTTAGAACCTTTTTTGTTTTTCACTTTTAGCATAAGTCAATAAATTATATGAGATATTCAACACTTTATTATAAAATAGGCCTTGTGTTAGATGATCTTGCCCAACTTTAGGCTAATGTAAGTGTTCTGAGCACATTTAAGATAGGCTAGGCTGAGCTATGATGTTTGGAAGTTAGGTGTATTAAATGCATTTTTGTCCTATGGTATTTTCAACTTATGATTTGTGATGGATTTATCAGGATGTAACCCCAATGTAAATTGAGGAAGATCTATATTCTTATAAATATTCTTGAGCTTGCTTCTGGGATGAGGTTATGTTACTTGGAAACAGTTTGTTCCTTTCAGGTCTTTTAGTTTTTTTTAAAAAAATTTATTATTATTATTATTTTTAGATGCCAGGTTGGAGCAGTGCTCAGGCTAGGGCTAATCATTCCCTACTACTGAAATGAGACCCTTCTTTGCCTTCTACTCAGTGCCCCCACGAATCCTGAGTTCTCACAGTCTGATTGGTGGGAACAGGCACTATTCTCAGCCCTGTGTAGGTTCCCAGTACTGTTCTCTATAATCCTTTCCTGTGGTTCTTTCCATAACCTCAGGCAGTTTCTTCATACACATGTACTGATCAGTACCAAGCTGAGGACTTAAGGGAGACACTATGCAGATCTCCAGAGTTTTCTCTCTGTGCAGCTCTCTCCTCTCTGGTACTCTCTTCTGGGAATTCTGTCTGCCTCAGTCTCCCTGGATTCTTAGCTTTATTCCCCTCAAATCAAGGGCTGTTCTGGGCCTGGACATTCTCTCAAGGCTTTAAGCTGGAGCTTTTGTAGAGTTTACCTCACTTGTTTTCAGATATTCAGAGATCACTTACCTTTATTCCCTGATGGTCCAGTTTGTTGAAAACTGGTATTTTGTATATTTTCTATAGTTATTTCAAGTAGGAGAGTAAATTTAGTCCCTCTTACTCCGTCTTATCCAAAGTGTAATTCTTCTGGATGGCTACTTTAGATTAGATGGTTAAAGATGTTTTCCAAGGAGATGTCCTTTAGGTTGAGATTTGAATGACAAGAGGGAAGCAGCTATATTAATATCTTAGAACAGAATACTGTGGTGTTAAGAAGTTAGTCTAAAGCAAGAATAAAGCTTTACCAGTTCAAGAAACCAAATAGAGTCAGCTGTCTGAATCAAGGGCAGGAGTGTTATACTGTGCTCTTCAAGAGGTACACAGGGACCTCTGGTGACGAGTTTGGATTTAAACCTAAACATTATGGGAAACTGTGGGAGAGTTTAAAGCAGGGAGTGGCATGGTCTGGTTTACATTTTAATGCCATCATTCTGGCTGCTTTAAGGATAATGGATTGTAGGGGGTGCAAGAGTAGAGAGGCTTGTTAGGAGGTCATTACATTAATCTAGAGCTCTGCTGTCTGATACTGTAGCCACTAACCACAGATGGCTATTTAATATAAATTAAATTTAAATAAATTCAGTTCCTCAGTTGCAGAGTGTTTAATAGCCACATCTGGTTAGTGGCAGCATAGATTATAGAACATTTTCATCATCATAGAAAATTCTATTGGATAGCACAGGTCTAGAGAGAGATAATTTTAAGCTTGGAGTAATATGGAGCTATAGAGTTGGAATAGAGTAGATAGATTTAGAAAATGTTTTGGAGTTAACTTGCTTGCTGATATAATGAATCAGGAATAACTCCAAGGTGTTTAGGTAGTGCTACTAGATGGATGAGGCCAATTAGGGAAGGAACAGTATGGTTGGAGGGATGAGAATCAGGAGTTGTGTTTTTGCCATGTTATATCTGGGATGCTTATTATCTATGTGGCTAAATCTAGAATGCAGATTTGAGAGTTTGTATTCAAGGGAAAAAGGCATAACTAGATAGACAGATTTGGGACTGTATTGGTCTGCTAGGGCTGCCATAACAAAATACCAAGACTGGGTAGCTTAAACAACATTTATTCCTCCCAGTCCTGGAAGCTGGAAGTCCAACATCAAGGTATTGGCAGGTTTGGTTTCACCCAAGGCCCCTGTCCTTGGCTTGTAGACAGCTGCCTTCTCTCTGTCCTCACATGGCCTTTCCTTTGTGTGTGCCCTCAGTGTCTCTTCCTCTTACAAGGACACCAGTCCTATTAGATAAGGCCCCCACTCTTATAACCTCATTTAACCTTAATTACCTCTTTAGAGGTCCTTTTCTCCAAATTGTCACATTGTGGGGTTAGGACTTCAGCTTAAGAATTTTGGGACACCATTTGGGACACAATTCCGTCCCTAACAGGGACTGATCCGCATATAGATATTATCTAAAGCTGTAAGAGCTAAGGAAATGCGTGTGTGGGGTATCGGAGAGCCTCAGATGAGGCCTGGGCACAGCAGTGGGCACAGGTCCAGCAAGGGAGGTGGAGCCAGTAAGGGGAACTGGAAAGAAGCAGCCATTGAGGCACAGGGCGAAGGGGGAGAATGTGGGGCCCTGGAACACACAGAAGTGTTTTCACTTGGGCAGAGTGCTCCTGAGGTTCAGCAGCAAGTAGGAATGGATATTGAGGAACAGAAAGACGACCAGAGTGGCTGGAGTATAGTGAGTGAGTAGTAAGAGATGTAATTGAAAAAGTGGTCAGGGGCCTTGAAGACTGATAAAGGTGTTAGTTGTTTTTTTTTTAATTAATTAATTTTTTTTTTTTTTTTTTCGGTATGCGGGCCTCTCCCGTTGCGGAGCACAGGCTCCGGACGCGCAGGCTCAGCGGCCATGGCTCACGGCCCAGCCGCTCCGCGGCATGTGGGATCTTCCCGGACCGGGGCATGAACCCGCATCCCCTGCATTGGCAGGCGGACTCTCAACCACTGCACCACCAGGGAAGCCCCCAAGGAACTTTTTGACATGTAGAACTGGGAAGAATTTGAATGCTTGTATTTTTATCTGAATTAATTGAAGCAATTTTCAAATAGATAGGTGGATTATAAACCTAGAGGGTCACAATTGTTTAAGGAGCTCTTAAACACCAAAAAGTAGTGTACTGGCAAGTATTTGGATATATGCTATTTTTAGTTGTTGCCAGTAGAGAGAGTAAGGGAATTTAAAAAATACTCATGGTTAAGAAAAGAGTAAGTGCAAGTGATTTAATTAGGTATAAACTTGTTCATTTAGTAGGACTAATGGTTATCACATCACTTTAAGTATCTTGAATATTAGATAATTGATGGTTTGGACATTGATTAAATGGTAATAATAATTTATCACATAATAGCCTTAGATTACATATATTTTTTCCTGTGCTTATCATTTGGAAAGAAAATATTGCTTCAGTCTTTACCTACATTGGAGACTCTTAAAAAGTAGTAGTAGAGATGAGTAATTTAAGTAATATTTATCAAGTAGTTATATCCAGAACATTGTGCCGTCATATCCGTTATTGACTTCTATAGAAATGAAACATGAAAAATTTGAAAAGTACCCCAATTAAGTTAGCACAATTTATAGCAAGTCTTTTGTGACATTGATTGCATTGTATAGTACGTTGTAGTACTGTGGTATAGTAATAATATTTTTACTATAGATTCAGACTCCAGAGAAAAATGGCTCTTTGATCTCAAGTAAAGAGAGCTGAATTTATCTTTTTCATTTGAATCATTGTCTCTTTTTGTTTTTAATTACAGGGCTATTCCCTGATGTGGGTGGAGGTTATTTCTTGCCACGACTTCAAGGAAAACTTGGGTGCTTCCTTGCATTAACAGGATTCAGGCTGAAAGGAAGAGATGTGTATGCAGCAGGAATTGCTACACACTTTGTAGATTCTGAAAAGGTAATTACTTGGATGATTGCAATTTGTGTTGTTTGGAATAGCTCATGGGGAGGCAGTATGAGTGGTTGAGATTACAGGCTTTGGTCTACATGGGTGTGAACCCTACATGTACCCTTAAAGCTGTGTGACCCTGGGGAAGGTGCTTAAGCTATCCAATCCTCATTTCCTCATATGCAAAATGGAAATAATTATATCTGGATCCAGGGCTGTTTTGCCTGGTACCTTCAGTGAATATTTTTTAATGAATAATTATAGTCTGTTTAAAAAAAAGTAATATTTTAAGAAAGTCTAATATATAAAAATCTGAATTTATGTATAAAAAGATAGGCTTTTATAAAGATATTTTTGAAAGATTCTTTTGTTTGTTAGTTTCCCTAGTGCATTTAAAAGTTTGTAAAATATGGTCTTAAAAACTCTTCTGAAGGGTATCTGTTGTAAGGGACACATATTACTTACCTTGGTCTTAAAACATTTTTCTTAAACAGCACGGTCAGTTTTCTTAGCTCAGGATAGCACAGTGGCAAAGGATGTGCAGATGGACAGCCTGGTTTTAAATCTTAGCTTGAATTTATCCTCTTTAGCCCCAGTTTTCCCATCTCCACATTGAGGACGGCAGTTTTATCATAGCAGTTGAAAGTCATTGTGTTAAATGTAACAGAAGGCCCAGTTCAAGGTGGTTTTGCCTTAGAACTCCCAGCAAGAGATTTGGGATTTTTCTGCTTCAGCTGGCTTAGCTCAGTCTTATTGAACTGACTTGTTCCTGAACCACATGGGTGGGTGGAATACACTGGCTAATCTATCCTAGCTAATGTGCTCCATCCCTGGAACTGTGGGGTAAAGTCAGTTTCCCAGGAAACCAATGGATTTCTGATCTTGAGGGAGGGGTGTTATGTGATAGGGGAAGGAATGCTATTAAAATGTATCAAGTATACAAAGTTGAAAGTTGTCCCCTTACACTGTTACGAGGGCCTTCCATCACATTTGCCTGAATTTTCAGATATTTCTCTTTTTTAGATCTTTGTGGGCATCCTTGGTCACATTGAGTAGATGGCTGTCTCATTCTTCCCTTGAGCTGTAACAGGAAGCAAACATGGGTACTCCATTATTTGCTCTGGAGGGACACGCTTGATTATAGTGGAATTTGGTTAAGGATGGGGGAGAGAGCTGATCCACAGCCCTTTCTTCTCTTAGTCAGATTGCCCAGTAATATATGCAGTGCATAGCCTACCATTTACAGGGCCTGTAGTGGATAACAGAAATGAATAATACACATTGGGAATGGGGCTAGAGGTGGGTACAAAAGATAAAAAACCATCTGTATCATCTGACAGAGTAAAGTATGGTAAGTGTACAAACAATACAAAGAAAGGATTCAACGGATTGAATCCATTGAAGGAAGAGCTTACTTATAATAAAGGACTGGAAGTTTTCTCATAGAGGTTGCAGTTCAGCTGGGCCTTAAGATAAGTATTGTCAGGAGAAGTTTTTCTGGATAGAGGAGACTAATGAGCAAGCCCCATAGGGGTAGGAAAACATTAGCTGTGTTTTAGAAACAGTAAAAAGTCCATTTGGCTGAGTGTAGGAAGAGGTATATGAGGGATATAGGGGGAAAGCTGTTGGAGGACAGAGGGAACGAAAAGTACCCACCGAACTGAGAAGGTGTCTTGAGACCAAAAAATGAGGCAGGCGGCTCCATATAATCAGTGGATCAGTTTGTTAGAGGGTAACTTATGCTCAGGGTGGCATTGGGCGAACAGTGATCTGGCAGCATTCACAACTGCACCTGCACTGCTGAGGGGCCACTGGGATAGTTTATAGTTGACCTTCGGGTATGGGGGTGTATGCTTGGAAACAGGACATGCATTCCTAAATTGGGGTTTATGAATGGGTAACTCGTCTCTTGGGCACTGGGAATACATACATCATCGAGAGTCTTCATCATTGTTTGGGGACTAACAGAGCATGGAGGCCACTTGGTCCTAATGATTATTAAACGATGTCTATTAACTATTGATACAAAGCCCTTGATGACAGAGAAGTGATTTACCACACAGTACAGTCCTGGGTAGGGTCAGTGGAAGGGCAGGAGGAACTGTATGGGCCCAAGATGGTGTCAGTTATGTTAATAGCCATACAAGAGTTAAGTGTGGCTATATTATAGACCTGTGCATTGACTATAGTAGCCATTAGTCGCATGTGGCAATTTTCATTAAAATTAATTAAAATAAAATTTATAATTGGGATCTTTAGTTGCAACACTACATTTCAAGTGCTTAATAGCTAGAGGGAAACAAAGATGAATGTCTCTATTTCTCCTCTTCAATTTCTTTCGTTTTTATCCATTCCTTGCAAGGCAGCATTTACTTTGTGGGAATGTGTGTGCTTTCAACTTCAGTGAAAATTGCCTTCATTGACTCAGCTGAAGGGACAGTATCATAATTTTAAGACAGGGATTTTAAAAAAGAATATAAGATTTCTAAAGAAAAAATATTCTGTGTTGCTGTGGTGTTTTAAATGTTTTCCTTTACCCCCCCCTGTAGTTGGGCATGTTAGAAGAAGATTTGTTAGCCCTGAAATCTCCTTCAAAAGAAAATATTGCAGAAGTCTTAGAAACTTACCATGCAAAGGTAATCTTGTCAGTATTCTAACCTCAGATTTTAATTCATGGGGAAGGGGAAGTGACTGAAAAATTAGCAGTTGGTGAATATTATAGTTTGTGGATATAAATAAATTACTGGGATTTATTTACTTTAAAGCTTGTTGGGAGTATCAGTGCTTCACAATCATTAGGATGGCCATCTGAGAAGATGACTTCTTTACATGCAACTACACAGCTTGTTTTCTCATTTCCGGTGAATTTCAGTGCATAGCCTTGTGATTGGCCCTTGCAAGGGCTTTTTACAACACACTGTGACATTTGTGTAATGGAGGTTCAGTGTTGATGCTATTTGTGGAGCTGCTAAAGTGAAACTCTGGTCTATATCGAAATATGATAATAACATACGATGCAGTGGTTTCTTTTAATTCCTTTTGTTGTCTAACTTAAATTCTCTTTTAAGAGCCAAGAATCTATAAAAATGCTACGTGACTTCTAGTTAAACATGATAGATGCCATATATGCTCCCTCCTGAAACCCCACTAAAATTGTGGTAAAGGAATAAGAAAGGCAGGAATCCACAAAGAGAAATAGAACAGAAAAGGAGACAGTGGCAGGCATAAGATGTCAGGATTTTGGAAGCTTGAAAGTGGAATGATGAGGGCAACTACTTTAGACCTGAGAACACTGAACTCAGTGGGGGAAGCCAATAAGAAGTAAGCCAGTTCTTTCTGTAGACTCTTTGTAGGGTACCAGCTCCCTTTGACAGGCCTCGCTGGCTAAGGGCAGGGATAGGTGAGGTGCTCTCCTGAAAAGAGGCAGAACATATTAAATGGGAAGAATTTTGGCCTCTTTTCCTAGTTGGTTTCCAGAACTCTTATGTACCATCTATCTAAGCTTGGGCAGCCATAACAAAAATACCGTAGACTTGGTGGCTTAAACAACAGAAATTTCTCATAGTTCTGGAGGCTGGAAGGTCCAAGATCAAGGTGCCAGCCTATTAGGTTCCTGGTGAGGAACCTCTTCCTGTTTTGCAGATGAATGCCTTCCTGCTGTGTCCTCACATAGCAGAGAGAGAAAGTGAGCTCTCTCAGGTCTCTGCTTATAAGGGCGCTAATCCCATCCTGAGGGCTCCATCCTTTTGACTTAATTACCTCCCAAAGGCCTCACCCCCAGATACTATCACATTGGGATTAAGATTTCAACATGAATTTTGTGGGGGCACAAACAGTTAGTCAGTAGCACCATCCTACTCCCAAGCAGTTCATTAGAAGCAAAAGAAAACCTGTAGCTATTGACATTCTAGCACCCCTCTATGAAAAAAACATCCAGGCCTGATCATCTCATAATGCATCAGACAATTGATAGTCCCATAACTGCAATTGACATTACACACAACACAAAGCTTCCTAATTTTAGTGCTTCACATAGAATAACAAGGATTGCCAGGCATTAAAAACCGGAGATTGGCTAAAATAAAAAATGTACTTGAAGGAAGTAGGCAATGCAAGGAGAAGAAGGAACCCTAACAATTATAGGTTTGGTTGTTTTTATTTTTATCTTCAGATAAGAGGAAAATATTTCATCTGTGAAATAAGAACAGATGTTACAAAGAGAAATAGTTAAAGAATAAAAAGAAATTTAAAATGTGACAGCGAAATGGGGGAAAACCTCACAACAGCTTAGATTAAAATTGATGGATGAGGAAGACTCTAAGAGGATAATAAGGTGGAAAATGGAGAGAAAAGAAAACTTGGTATTATTCCAGGAGGTCCAAACCTGTTAGGAATTTGTAACAGAGGAGAGGAAATATTTAGAGAAACGGTAACCGTTCTCTGACAAAATTACCCAGAACAGAAGAACATGAGTACAGATTCATGGGCCCTGAATAGTTAGTGTATGAATATGAATACAGAGCATGTGAGCATTTCATCAGATTTTGTCAAAGCATCTGACAGTCTCTTACGTTGTCAAATTGGGTAAATGTGGGATGGATTATAGTGTGTGGGGGGTTGAAGCGCCTTCCCAAGGAGTTCTGTTAAATGTTTGGGTATTAGGCTGTAAGTGAAGCCGTCTTGGCCTTCTCTTAGTCAGTGTTTTCCTCAGTGATTTGGATGAGAATGTTGATGGTGTTTTGATCAGACTGATTTGAAACTAAGAAACTAAGTTAAATTAGGTAAACATGTTTGTGAAAGAAAAAAAAAACCAAGTTCAGAGTGATCTGTTTAATAGTAAAAATGTGAAATTTGATAAATGTGTTGGGAAACCCTCCATGTGTTTTCCTTTCCTTCTCATTACTGCCACATTCACAACACTCCTGACTCCAGACGTGTTGGTTTTCCACACATCAGGCAGTTCTCCACGACACAAGCTGGGTGTCTTATGATTCCTTTCAATGCTGACACTGTCTACCTGAGGTTCGCATCAGATCCCACAACTTAACGGGCCAAGTCCCACAAGTTGGACCCTACTTTACACACCAGTCACAAATCCCAGGTTGTCACCTGTACTTCTCACTGACTGGCAATAAATTGGGGTTCTCATGACCCCCTCCTTGGGTTTGATAATTTGCTAGAATGACTCACAGACCTCAGGGAAACACTTAACATTTATTGGTTTATTATGAAGGATATGAATGCACAGCTTGATGAAGAGATACATAGGGTGAGGTCCAGAGGGGCCTCAAGCCCAGGAGCTTCTGTCCCCATGAAGTTGGGGTGAGCCACTCACTCTCCCTGCATGTTCATCAACGTAGAAACTCTCCAAACCCCATCTTTTGGAGTTTTTATGACAGCTTCATTATGTAGGCATGATTGATTAAATCATTGACATTGGTGATCGAACTCAATCTCCAGCGCTTTTCCCCTCACTGGAGGTGGAGATGGGGGAGGTGTGGGATTAGATAGTGGAGTATGGCACTGCAACTTCCCTTGGTTGGTTCCCCTGGCAACCAGCCCCCATCCTTAGGGCTTTCCTATAGTCACCTCAGTAACATAAACAAAGGTGTGATTGAAAGGGGCTTGTTGTGAATAACAAAAGACAGCCATTTCACCTTTATTTCAGGAACCGAAGACAAAAGACCATATATTATAACAAAAGGTGATCTACTTAGGGGTTTTCATGGGTTTTTGGGAGCTGTGAGCCTGGAACAAAAGGCCAAATATATGGACGAAGACCAAATACATATTTTTTATTTTACATCACAGTATCACAATAGAGATAATTGTATTTCAGTCCAGGGTACCAAATTCATAAGTACAGGATGGGAGAAATGTAGCCTACAATGGCACCAGTTTTAAAAAAAGTTTTAACTGCCCAGTGTAAATCACAGCATAATAGGACTGCCCCCAAACTAACCTAGAGTTAGTCCTGTTATTTAAAGCATTGTATCCAAAACAAGGGTATGTGGAACCTTGTTGTTCTTTGCTATGATTCAGCCACGTCTGCAGCTAAGGTACATGTACCACACTTTAAGAATGACCTTGATAAACTGGAATTTGTACATAAGAAGGACCTGGATTGTGAGGGGACTCAAAACTGCACTGTGTGAGAAAAGATTAACTCAAGGGGGATTAACTAGAACTATAAACATGAGAGGGCTGATTTTTGGTTCAAAAAAAATTTTTTTTTAATCCTAATTATAGTTGTTCAAGTACTTATGAGTTCTTTTCTGAGGTAGTGTTTTTTTTCCCCTGGAGGTCAGTGCTGTGGGGATATCGGGGATATAAGCCTGTGTTTAGACTCATTGCTATCATGGAAAGAAGAAATCGCTTACACATTGTAGTTTTTTTTTTCCCCTGGAGGTCAGTGCTGCGGGGATATCGGGGATGTGGTAGGGATTTCTATATCAGACAGAAATTGGGGCAGGATGACTTCTCAGGTCCCTTGAAATCCTTAAATTCATTGACACACTTTAATGATGACATAATAATATATAATGGCATACAAATAAAAATACAAGAACATTTTTTGCTGTTGATAGTTTTAAGAGCTATTCTGGAATAATACATAGTCTGAATTTTGAACATATGGTAGTAGTTATTTATGAGACTGGATGTAATTTGAGTGAAAGTTGCAATCTGCCACAAAATATATCATTAAATATGGTGAAAATTTTAAGAATTTTTAAGATTTGAGTTGCATCAAATTAATTAAAGATTTTTATTTTCAAACAGTCCAAGATTGATCAAGACAAGTCTTTTATACTTGAGGAACACATGGACAAAATAAACAGGTACTTAAAGAGAGGTGTCAATTATATCTGTTCCTTTGGAAAGACTATATTAAATCGAATTTACTAGTAACGCTGTAATTGTGCTGTGTTTGATAATGCACCAAATTCTGAGATCAGATAACGCAGTTTTTTTTAGTTACCTTTGAAAGTACCTTCCTGCCCACTCCTTCAGGGGGAAATAAACTCATTAAATTTAAGTAATCTATTATGCTGATTCATTTTAGTGATCTTCTCTGAAGGTCTTATCAAGCTGATCAGCAAAAGGTTGTTTTCTTGTTTTTTTGTTTTTTTGTTTTTTGCGTATGTGGGCCTCTCCCTGCTGTGGTCTCTCCCGTTGCGGAGCACAGGCTCCGGACGCGCAGGCTCAGCAGCCATGGCTCACAGGCCCAGCCACTCCACGGCATGTGGGATCTTCCCGGACCGGGGCACGAACCCGTGTCCCCTGCATCGGCAGGCGGACTCTCAACCACTGCGCCACCAGGGAAGCCCCAGCAAAAGGTTTTGTGCAATGATTTGAGAGACTGACAGACTGACTTAAACACAAGAGGAGGAAAACTGTTGGAAAATAAGGCAACTATCATTACGTTTTAGAAGCATCAGTTTTTGACAGTTAAGACATAATTTACTTATGTATGATAGATGCAAGAAAGCAGAAGAGAAAATGTAGGCTTTATTTCCCATTAGTGAAGGTAGACTGCAAATACCCAGAGAAACAATGTTCTATTTCATCATCCTGTAACATAGGTTGGAAATTTTTTCATTCTTGAAATAGGGTTTAGGGGAAGCCTGTGTTTAGACTCATTGCTATCATGGAAAGAAGAAATCACTTACACATTGTTGAAATCTTATGTTTCCCTTTTTTTCATAGTTGGTTCTCAGCCAATACTGTGGAACAGATTATTGAAAATTTACAGCAAGATGGTTCATCTTTTGCCCTAGAGCAGTTGAAGGTAATGTATAGATTGTTTCCGCCATGAGAGTGGTGAATTCTTGTAATAGGGAAGCCTCTGAGGGGTGTCAGAGCTCCGTGATGGTGACGTAGCCCACTGAACTCAGTTGAGCTCCAGAAAGTAGTTCCACAAAACCTTTACCTAAACCCAAATGCCTTGTCTACCTGCTGGATATTGACAACAAAGCTAAGCTGTTTTTAGGTCTTTTTGACTGTAACAGAGAAGGACTTCATAAGCATGCTTCATCTCCAGTAGTCCTCCTTGTCTTGAGGGAGAAATGTTCAGGGGTGTTTTTATTAGAAGGGTTGGATCAATGGAGAACAGTCACCTTATAATATATTGCAGTTGTGACGTTAGTCTGTAAGTTCTATTTAATGTGCAACACATCAGTATATGGTCTTTTTAGCAGTAGGTTTAATATGAAAGTGATCCCTTCTAAACTAACAAGAGGCTCCATCTACAGCCATAGCCAAGTCCTAAGCATTGTTTCTCAGTGTTAGGTACACTTTGATCTTTCTTCAACATGACTCAACTGGTAACAGCAGAAGAAAAGCTGTTTTTGTGTAAATGAGTGCATATTGGATACTGACATTCATGGAACTATCACGTGACTGTGAAACTTGGGGTACTTTAGACGTCTAGACAAAGGAAAGAAAATGTATGTTTCCTTTTACTGGAAAGAAAAGGTGGTTTCACTTTATCTGGTAGTATTTTTCAATTTACAGGTATAGTTATAGCATTTCAGTTGTCAGGTAACTTACTGACAAAAAATTTAAATTAAATCTTACCTGTGAAGGTGAAAACATTTCCTCATTCTTAAGGGAATATTAATTTGTCTCTTAGGATCTTATTTAGTATTGGAATTCTATTAACTTTCAAGGATAGGCATAAATTAGAGTAAGTAGACCAGCCATATATTTCCCTAACTCACAAAAGTAATGTTACTGTTAACAGCTTTCAGGAACGTTTGCATAAATGTAGATAACCATTTTATATTTCAAGGATTCTGACTTGAAAGTTGGTTCTCTTGTTTTCAGAGCAATATAGAAACCAGCATTCCTGTTTGTTTGTTTGTTTGTTTTTTCAGCAATAGGGTTAAGTATGCACTTAGCAATTTCATTTGAAAATAGTCATACAGCACATTACCTCGTAGGCTATATATTGAATACTATAAAAGCAGTACAGATAAGCAACTAACCATATTATTTTAAAACCACTGGCCTACCCCAAAACTGAGGGATAGGACTCAGATGGTCTTCCAGTTTTCCTCCCATTTCTCTGGCAATATGTTTATTCTGCGTTCAGAAGAGGGTACTTGGCAAGCCACCCATCACAGCTGGGATCAGCATAAGCACCCTCACTGGAATGACCGATTTTCATTTTTATTCAGTTGACCTGCTCTGTTGAATGAATGTGGCTCCACAGTATTAGTATCTGCTGGGAGTAACATGATGTGGGGATCAGAAATTCCCACTGAGGCTTCCCTGACAGAGACTTAGAAATAGGGCTTCTTTTAATTATGTCAGCCAGAAACACACACCAAGGAACAATCCTGAAGGAGAAGACAGTTGTTAGTGCTTCAGTGACAGGTTTGCAGATCACATGTTTGAACAACTTTTAAAGAAGATTCTAATACTTGTGTCAGTAAACCTCAAGGATTGCTCCTGACCCTGTGGACTCTTCAGGGATTCCTGTCTTCCTTCTGCAGGTCCCAGTGATCTAGTCTGTATTGATGTCTGAAGTTGCAACCATCTACTCCATGTCTTAGGGGTTCCTTTCTCTCTAGGATTGTCCATCGGGAAGGACCTAATCTTTTCAACATACTTGCTTATCATTAAATAAAAACATACAGTTTTTCTTTAATCCTTTCTTTAGATTTTTAACTGCCAGTCACTATAGGATAACATATGGGCTAAAAAAACTGACAAATATGGGGAAGTTGTAAAGAAGTTCCATCTTTACAACTGATGGAATTTTTGTAGTACCTTACATTATGGCTTGATGTCCTTTCTTAGATTTTCCTCCTAAGTTCCAATACACTTTTTTTCTTTTTTTAAATAATGCTGTGGGTTGGAATTCATCAAATCTCCTTTTAATCATTCTTTTGGTGTAGGTTGTTCATGGTGCCAAGCAATCCATGTAAACTAATGGGCTATTTAAACGCCCCGATGGGTAGCCTGTACTAGAGAAGCCTTAACCAAAGACTCCCATTGCGGTATTCTCGTGTGTGTGTGTGTGTGTGTGTGTGTGTGTGTGTGTGTGTGTGTGTGTGTGCGCGCTGTG
>NW_020185317.1:5598488-5777257 GCF_003031525.2 Neophocaena asiaeorientalis asiaeorientalis
CGTGTGTGTGTGTGTGTGTGTGTGTGTGTGTGTGTGTGTGTGTGTGTGTGTGAGCCCTGTGGTCAAATACATGTAACGTAAAACTTAACATCCGAACCATTTTAAAGCGTATAGTGCAGTATTGTTAAGTATATTCATGTTGTTGTGCAATCAATCTCCAGAATATTTTCAACTTGCATAACTGAAACTTTATACCCATTAAACAGTAACTCCCTATTTCCTTCTCCTCCCAGTCTCTGGCAACCACCATTCTGCTTTCCTTTTCTGTAGGTTTGACTACAATGGACAGCTTGCATAGGTGGAATCATACAGCATTTTTCCTATTGTGACTAGCTTATTTCACTTAACCATGACATTTCAGGTTTCACCCATGTTGTAGCAGGTACCAGAATTTCATTTTTTTTAAGGCTCAATAATATTCCATTGTATGTTTATGCCACATTTTATTTATCCATCCATCTGTTGATGGGCATTTGGGTTGCTTCTACCTTTTAGGTCTTGTTAATATCGCTGCTATGAACATGGGTTTACAAATATCTGCTTTTAATTCTTTGAATACATACTCAGAAGTGGAATTGCTGCATCACATGGTAATTCTATTTTTAATGTGTTGAGGACTTCCACCCTCTTTTCCATAGCAGATGCACCATTTTATGTTCCCACTGACAGCATTGCACAGAGGTTCCAGTTTTTCTGCATCCTTGCCAACACTTGTTATTTTCTGTCTTTAAAAAAAAAAAAAAAGCCATCCTAATGGCTGGGGGGGTGATAGCTCATTGTGGGTTTTTTTTGTTTTTGTTTTTTGGCCATGCCACGCGGCTTGCAGGATCTTAGTTCCCTTACCAGAGATTGAACCCGTGCCCTTGGCAGTGAAAGCGTGGAGTCCTAACCACTGGACCACCAGGGAATTCCCTCATTGTGGTTTTAATTTTCATTTCCCTAATGGTTGGTGATATTAAACATCTTTGTATATGCTGATTGGCCATTTATATTTTCTTCGGAGATATGTTTAAGTTCTTTGCTCATTTTTTAATTGAGTTTTTTGTTGTTGTTGTTGACTTGTAGGAAGTGCTCTCCTGTTTCAATCTCCCTTTTCTGGTAATGAGACTAGCAAGCTTGCCAAAGTACAGAAGGTTCTTCAGGGCCAATGAGAGAAGTATTTCTTTTCCAGAATTACAAGTGATGTCAGTAATCAAAGGAATCATGGTTAGAAGCGGTTGAGATGACCTCCCTTGCCTCAACTCTCAGCAAGGATACTAATCCAAGGAAGGAATTTAAATGGGTCACCAGTCCTTAGGAGGGCTGGGGAATGAAGTCCACGGCCCAGAGAGGCAGAGAAACAAGAGCAGAGAGCAGTGAGTCAAATTTGTGTCCAGGAAGGTGGTCCTGAGCAAATGGCCAGGGAAACCAGTGCTGCTTTTGATTTGTCTTTTAGGTGTTTTCTTGTTATTGATGTAGGATATCCTGCTGTGTTAAAGGCTTAGAGAGAGGGTGTATACTTTGCTTTTCCAGTACTAGAAAACTCTTATTAGATTTTTTGGGATTTCTTCTTTCTAATCACTAATGTGAGATTTATGTATTTTTTTGTTTTAAAATGCTCATTTCATGAAGAGTAAATGAAACTCAGTTTTTACTTGAAGAAGTTAACATACAAGACTATGACAGGCCTCTATAAAGAATTCATGCACTGAAAAATTGGAGGAAAAATAGGAAAACTAAGAAAGATAACCAGGGCGTAGATTTTAAGAAAGAGGAGCAGCAAAGTATTAAAACGAGAAATTAAACTTAAAAGATTACTAATATTTCTGTAAGCTTTGAGAATTACCTGTATACTGTACTATTTAAAAATAAAGTGACCGATATTCAAGAAAATTGCTACAGGAATTGTTTTGCTGTAAACAACTAGAAAACTGGACAAAACATATGAAACAAGTATTTGTAGACATTGGACAATGCAGGCAGCACATGTGATTCCTGAGAGAAGGGAAAAAGACAAGAGAGCCCTAAGATTGACTCAGCTTTCTTCCTGCAGGAGTTTCCAGAATATTGATCTGTACGTGTTATGGGTAAAACTCCACAAGAGCAGGGAAAGAGTCACAGGAAAGCAATAGTCTGAACAGTTAGCAGGTCTCACACAGGTCTGGGAAGTGTTCATATTCTCATCAGCCAGAAGATTTACATTTTAGTAGTGGGCGTAAATTAATACTAGAGTAATACTTGCTCTGAACTCCCAAGGTAATTCAGTGGGGAAAAGATAGTCTTTTCAACAAATGGTTCTGGAACAATTGGATATCCATATGCAAGGAAAAAAAAAAGTTATTGACTCTTACCTTGCCCTTGTAGGAGAGGAAAAAATTCTCTATCCTCTTAGGTTCTCTGGCTGGGCCTAAGAATCAAACTGACATAGATTAACAGGAGAAGAGTATACAAATTTTATTAAATTTTTACATGTACATGGCTGTCTGTGCGAGAGAATGAAAACCTGAGGAATGACCAGAGCAGGAAACTTGTATACCTTTTAGACAAAGAAACAATAAATTTGTTAAGAATTGACAAGGCAAATAACTTTTGGCTAGGAGTAGTAAATGGTGAAGAAGTAAGTAGGAAGATAAGGGTTAATTTAAGAAGGTTCGTTTGTACAGATTTCTTGGCCCCAAATTCCCTATCTCTGGTGATCAGAATGGCTTCCTTCCTCCTGGCACAGGGAAGGGTACCTTTCACATGGGGGTTGTATCTCCTGCTTTCAGGAAGAAAAGGAGGGTCAGAGTGCCCTTCTTACACCTGTTGTTTCCAGGTGCCTTTAACTCAAAATAATCAATATGACAACATGGCGTTATCTTGGGGTGACATGCTTTGAGCTCCTTCACACTATATGCAATTCAAAATGTATTATGAACTTAAATGTAAGCACTAAAACTATACCACTCTAAAGGAAAACATAGGAGAAAATCTTGGTGACCTTGGGCTAGCTAAGATTTTCTTTTTAATGCAAAAAGCTGGAACTGCAGAAGAAAAAAATTGATAAATCTTTATTATAATTAAACACTTTTCCTCTTTGAAAGACACTATCAGAAAAATGAGGAAGCAGCAGATTGGGAGGAAGTATTTGTAAAACATGTATCTGATAACAGGACTTTAATCCACCACATATACAATATAAGAATGTAAACAGCACAACTGAAAATGGGAAATCTAGACATGTCACCGAAGAA
The DNA here is from genome assembly GCF_003031525.2 of Neophocaena asiaeorientalis asiaeorientalis. NCBI lineage: Eukaryota > Metazoa > Chordata > Mammalia > Artiodactyla > Phocoenidae > Neophocaena > Neophocaena asiaeorientalis. Next base: position 5,601,701 of record NW_020185317.1, read on the forward strand.
GATACATGAATGGCCAGGAATCCCATGAAAAAATGCTCAAGATCTTTAATCTAGGAAAAGGCAAATTAAAACCACAGTGAGATGTTGCTGTGCATCCGTTAGAGTGGCTGAGATTTAAAAGGTTGACAGTACCAACACCAAATGTTGGTAAAGATGTGTAGCACTTACAACTTGCATATTGCTGGCAGGAAAGCAGTTTGGCAGTTTCTTATAAAGTTAAATGTACACTTACTGTAAGATCCAACAATCCCACTTCTAGGGATTTACCCAAGAAAAATGTAAACTTTTGTCCACACAGGTGCTTGTACTCACATGTCCATAGTAACTTTATAATAGCCCCAAACTGGAAACAATCCGATCCCTATTAAGTATTGAATGAGTAACCAGATTGTGATATATTCATACAGTAGAATATTATACTCAGCTATAAGAAAGGATGAGCTGATACATTAAACAGCTTGGATGAATCTCAGAAGCATTATGCCAAGTGAAAGAAGGCAGACACAAGGATTACCTACTGTGTGATTTTATTTTTATGAAATTCTGGAAAAGGCAAAACTGTAGGCCCAGAAAACAAATCAGCTGCCCAGGGATAGAACTGAGGGAAGTAGAACTCTTTGGGGTGATGGAAATGTTCTATATCTTGATTGTGGGGTAGTTGTACAACTGTATACATCTATCAAAATTTATGGACCTATGCACTTAAAATGAGTGAATCTTATCATGTAAATTACATCTCAGTAAAGCTAATTATTTAAAAAATAAAATGATATGCCCAATTATGTTTAAAAAACAGTTTGACCTGTAGAAGTGGGCATTATATTTGCTGAAGGTACCTATTACACTGTGCAGTTAATTGCTATTAATAAGAGTAACTGAATGGCAGTGTTGATGGATGCGTTGTTCCTTTGGGAAAGAGTACAATAAACCTTAAGGGGAAAATGCATCAATTTATGTAGACAGGAAGAGAAAACAGTTTCCAGTCCACTGATGGAGCTTAGTGACCCTTAAGTGCTATCATGAACATTTAGGATATCATCAAACAGGAGTACCTGCATCTTTAGGTACTGTCTTTACATTTTTTTTTAAATTGTTAATGCTTTTAAGAAATTACCGGAAAAATCTTAAGGTTGCAAAAAGCACTCTTGGACTGGTTCTAAGCCTTTTATAAGGAAAAAGAAATATTAGTGCCCATTTCTTTAAAACAATATGACCCTCCAGAATGGTGAAAAAATATTTAAAAACAAAAATATGTCTGTGAAGCTGCAGTATTTGGTGAAGTAGACCAACTCATTTAGGTATTTAGTGTTTCTATTGTGTTTTTGGTCAATCTGAACATTTCTGGAAAAGATTTATAGATACAAGTACATAATGTATAAGATGATTATTTAGAAAAATATTCACAATTCATAGCAAAACATAACTCTTAACTACAGTTGATATAAACTAGTTAAAAAAATCAAAGACCTGTTTAACAGACAGGATATAACAGGGGCTTATGCCGCTTGGTTTTAAAATAACAGATGATGTGATTTACTGTGGCTTAAATTCTACCTTCTACTTAATTTCATTCAATCCCAAGGACAAATGCTAAGAAATATTTCCCTTTTAAGCCTTAAAACAGCACAACAAAGCTTCAGGTATTTAGTGGCAGTGTTGAACACCATAGAAATGACAGTGTTATTCCATAAAGACCTCTACCTGCTTGTCCCTGTCTCCATTATGTGTCCTTTTCTCTCTACTGCTCCTGTCTTTTTGCTTTATTGAGTGCCATCTATAGCAGACTATAAGCTGCTGAGAAGCTTGCTTACTCCTGTATTTCCAGACACCTGTCACAGAGCTTTTCACATGGTAGGTATGATGAATGAATGCGTAAGGTGCTGTGCTGCCACTGAGTTTCAAAAATGAAAATTCAGTAGCTGTTCTCAGAGGGAGTTCACAATCCAGTGGAATAGACACATAAACAAAATACGGTTAAGTGCTACTAAGCTAGAGGCTTGCACAAATTATTGTGGGTGTCCAGAAAATGGTGGAAGGAGTCTTAAAGGCTTCACAGAGGAGACCTCTGAGCAGAGAATAAAAGATGGGAATGAGTTGTCAAGTGGCAAAGGGTATATCAGACAGAACAAAGCACATACTCAAAGGACAAATGTTAGGAGAATGCAGAGCTGGGAACAAGGAGTAAAGTGTCAGAAAATACGGCCAAAAAGATGATTGGAACCAGACTGTGAGGAGCCTTATGTTAAACTAAAGAGCTTGAATTCAGTGAATTTTTTCTGAGTGTGTATGTATTTTAAGAATTCATTTTTTTTGAAGTACAGGAAAGTAACAATGTATAGCTGAAAACTTTTTACAACATAAACATAATGAACACCCAGAATAAGGCACTCGATATGTCTTATTGAGTCCCATCCCAGTCACTACCTCTCCCTAGGCTAACCATATACTGATTTTTAACACCATAGATTTTGTTTTTGAGTTATATGTAAAATCATAGTTTTCTGTCTGTCTTTTGCTCAGCATTGTATTTGTGAGGTTCACCAATGTTGTATGTAGCAGTGGTTTGGTTTCATTGCTTTAAGTTATTCCATTGTGTGATATATCACATTTTATTTATTTATTTCTACTGTTTGTGCACATTTGGGGTGGTTTGTAGGTTTTTACTGTTAGAAATAATGCTGCTATGAACAATTTTGTCTGTGTCTTTTGTTAACAAAGATATGGATTTCTGTATATACCCAGGAGTAGTACTGCAAAGTCATCACATGTTGTTAAAAGATACACTAAAGCATATTAAGAATTTTGATAGGGCTTCCTTGGTGGCACAGTGGTTGAGAGTCTGCCTGCCGATGCAAGGGACACGGGTTCGTTCCCCGGTCCGGGAAGATCCTGCATGACGCAGAGCGGCTGGGCCCGTGAGCCATGGCCGCTGAGCCTGCGTGTCCGGAGCCTGTGCTCCGCAACGGGAGAGGCCACAACAGGGAGAGGCCACAACAGTGAGAGGCCCGTGTACCGCAAAAAAAAAAAAAAAAAAAAAAAAAAAAATTTTTTGATAGTTTTTTTTTGAGCAAAAATTGATCTAAATCAGGCAGCACCAAAGTAGAAGTGGTAAGAAAAGCTCTACTGATAGGAGCTTAGGGGAAGCCTTTTATGCAGAGGAGGAGGAAGCAAAGCAAGGAAATATTGATTGGCTGTAGCTTAAGCAGTTGCTTTAGTTGGGAAAGGCTAATTGGCTATTTATGATTGGCTGTCCTTAGGTTTCGATTTTTAACCTTGAGGCATTACAGGCTTAGATTTTGGTTTGCTTACAGTCTACTAAAGCATTAAGGGCACCTCAGTGAGATGGCCTCTGTTTAATTTAAAGCATGTACATTTATCTTAGTAGTTACTGTCAAAAAGTTTTCCAATATGGTTGTACCAATTTACATTGGATACTAAGTTGCTCTACATTCTCACCAACACTTGATATTATTTGTCTTTTTCATATTCGTCATTCTGATGTATGTAAAATAACATTGCATAGTGGTTTTAATTTGTATCCATGATGACTAATGGGGTTGAGCATCAATTCATACCTTTATTGGCTGTGGTATCCTTCCTTGCGAAGTGCCTATTAAATCTTTTTTATTATTACTGTTAATTTGTAGGAATTATTTCTATCTTCTGCTAATTAAGTCCTTTATCCAGTACATGTACTACATATATCTTCCTCCTATCTGTTACTTGCCTTTTTTCTATCTTAATGGTGGCATTTATTGAACAGAAATTTTCTGTTCAAAATGTGGAGAAGATGTCCTGAAGATTTGGGGCAGATCCATAATGGTCCATAAACAAGAGATTTCATTACAAACTCTTTACATTAACCAACTATAATGTAGAACAGGAGTTTGTTATTTTGGGGTTTTGAGATCTGTTGTTTTAACTATGTTTATGTTCTTGTGGCCTTTTTAAAAAGTGATTGGATATACTATTTTAGATTTTTCTTAAGTTAAAAATCCAACTGTATAAAGTGTTTCTAATTATAGTATTCCTTAGTTTTTTATTTTCTAAGTGTCATTTGCCCTCGTAGAAAACATTGTTTCTACTCAAAATGTTTCTGTATGCTTTCAAATAATTTGTTTTGACCTGTTTTGCACTGATTTATTTCTCTTGTGCCTTGCAAGTATTTTAAAGTATCAGCTATTCAAATTAAATAATTTTCTATAGTATAATATGAGCAAATGATTTATCCTTCTCCTCTGACCTCTGTAATGTACATTGAACACTTCTTAAGTGGTTACTGTCTGTGGCTTACTTAAACTTTTATCTTGATGGCATTTTTAACGATTCAACGAAGTTTTTACACGTAGTGAATTTGGTTTTTTAATGGAATGATTAGAAAGTTCATCTCATATTAATAGATTGGAAATATGCTGTAGCCATTTTTCAGAGGAGAGCAAAATTACACCCATTTATATTTTTCCTATACCTTTATGTATTATTTTGAGTTAGATGAAGAATAAGCTCATTTGTTGCCTTTTAATTAGCTTCTTAAGCTCTCATTTCCTGTTCATTGTCTTTACCCTGTATGTAATGTAAGTCAGTATCAGCTCTATTTTTTAATGCATTTTTAAAAAGTAAAATGATCTAAATTTACTTGAATTCCTGTTAGTGTTCCTTCTTTTGAGATTAAAACTGGCAGAGCCTAGACTTTTAAAGAATGTTATACATGGTATCCTTTTTTATAAAGGAAAGAACTCAAGAGATCATTTTCTAAGATCACTTAGTCAGAGAAATAGTTGTTATAGCCCTTGAGTCAACTCTGAGTCCTACTTGGTAGAAATTTTCTAATTGTAATCAGGAGGCTTGTTGAATACTGTTTTTCTCTTGATAATTAATGTCATACTATATATTATTGAGTGTTCTGGCAGACTCCTGAGGAGAGGGTCAGAGGCATTATCCTGAGTTTTCCTTTTGTGGTAAATTTCCTAGGACTTAATAAATAAAACTTAACCAGAAGAAGGGTTCCTAGGATTCTTACCCAAAAGGCAGTGATTATAGTGCTCATAATGCTTTGAGTGCAAGGACCGTGTGCTGTTGATTATTGTCTCCCCTGAAGTGTCTAATGCATAATAAATGCTCAGTAATATTGTTGAATTGAGATGAGAATGTGAATCATTTGATAAAAATAAAGGAAAAAAGAAGTTGGCTATTTGATATACAGGAGACAACTAATCTTTAAAGGGTCAGATAAATTGGTTAGAACGCTGACCAGTGTTCCTCTAATACGCAGAAATGTGTCCATTCAGTTAGTTGTATGGGTGGGCGCAGGGTTGTATCCACACACATTTCTGGCTTAGCTAAAGATCCAAGTCCTAATCATTATCAAAATTTCCAGAACAGTCTGTGTTCCCTTTATCGTGAATGAAGCTATGTTAGCTCCTTTAATGCTCTTCCATCATCCCTTCTTTGATTCCTCTAACACGGGGGTCCCAAAGCCCTGGGCCGCAGACTGGTACCAGTCCTCAGCCTGTTAGGAACCAGGCTGCACAGTAGGAGGTGAGCGGCGGGCGAACCAGCGAAGCTTCATCTGCCGCCTTCCATCGCCCCCCATCCCTGGCGTTACCGCCTGAACATCCCCCCGAACCCGTCGTGGAAAAATTGTCTTCCACGAAACCAGCCCGTGGTGCCAAAAGGGTTGGGGACCACTGCTCTAATATGTCCCACTTCCTTGTCAAGGGAAACATCCCCATCTGTGGTCTTATTTCATCCTTTTCTGCCTACTCTAGGAACTAATTGCATCAGCCATCTCCCTCTTTCAGTATCTTCAATTTTACCTTCTTGAGTTAGTGGCATATTTTCTTCTATCATTTTCAAAGCTTTCCTAGCCTTACAAAAATCCTTCCCTTGACTCTGTTTTTCCTCAAGCTACTCTCCTGACTTTGTCTTCCTCTTTGCCATTGAAATTACACAAACAAGTTTTCTTTTTAATAAATAAATTTATTTATTTATTTATTTTTGGCTGCATTGGGTCTTTGTTGCTGTGCGGACTTTCTCTAGTTGCTGAGAGCAGGGGCTCCTCTTTGTTGCAGTGGCTTCTCTTGTTGCGGAGCATGGGCTCTAGGCGCATGGGCTTCAGTAGTGTGGCTCGTGGGCTTCAGTAGTTGTGGCTCACACGCTCTAGAGTGCAGGCTCAGCAGTTGTGGCACACGGGCTTAGTTGCTTCGCAGCATGTGGGATCTTCCCGGACCAGGGCTCGAACCCATGTCCCCTGCATTGGCAGGAAGATTCTTAACCACTGCGCCACCAGGGAAGTCCCCACAAACAAGTTTTTATTCACTTCTTCACCTGACACAATGTCCTCTCCTCCATCTTTGTTCTTTTTGACGTTTCTTCAGCCTTTGACCTTCTTGACTACTTTTATAGCCTCATATAGTATGAGGAGGTAGGCTTTGGAGTTGGCTGGGTTAGGTTTGGATTCCTGCTCTGTGTGACCTTGGACAGATTCATGAGTCTGGTTTCCTCATTTGTAAAATGTGCATATGTGTGAACATACTTGCCTGAGAGCTAAGGAAAATGTGCTCAATTCCTTCCCTTCCTTGATTTGCTTGCTTTCTGACACATTGCACTATCCTGTATTGCCATGCCATTTATGAGGTGGGTAATATTTATTATCTTCATTTCACAAATGAGGAAACTAAGGTCAATCATGTAGGAGGCAGTGGAGCTGAGATTCTACCTCAGAGCTGTCTCACTCTAGAGTCCAAAACCTTAGCCTCTGTGCTGAAGTGCCAGCATATTGAGTGGTTGGAGACTACAGTTTCTTCTTCTATTATATCTGTCTTATGAAAACATCTTTTAATATTTCATGAAATGTCTGAACCAATGGAGCTTTTTTAATGAAATTTTCTTCCCATTTTTTTTTCTAGTTTGTGTATATGGCACAAGCACAGACAACTGGGGACCTTAAGTGGCCTTTCTTATGAAATTAGTTGGTAGCCAGGTGAGGAAGTATGGCGAGAGACAGAGTTTTGTGTCTAGATGGCACATAAAGTACCCAACTAAGAATTGAGGACACAGGCAGTTAATCATAACAGTAGTACTGAGTGAGGTGCATAATTGTGAGCTTGTACACCGCAGCCCTGTTGGAAAGGGAATTGTAGCTTCATTGTTTTTGCAGACTAGAAAAGATAGAAGGTAGCTGTGTCCCTCCCTGAAGTACACCTTTTAGCATTGTGAATGAAGTTCTTCTAGATCTTCATTGTGATAACATGAGCATTGCTCTGACCAGAGAAAACTACTGGGTTTGGAAATAAAATGGACGCATTACCTACTTGGCTATGGAAAGGATGGGCCCCCAGCACAGTATGCGGACTGCTGCAGGGTGCCATCATCCTTGTGGCCTGCACCCAGAAAGGTGAGAACATGGAGTAGGAGTGCTGTCAGGGCATTGAATGGGATCATGTCCATACAGCACTGAGGGCAGAAGCATGAGTTCCTGCGAATATGAACTAGATTCATAAAAGACTTAACTGTTTCTCTCTCCTTCTCATCTTCTCTTCAGCATTGTGGCTGTAGGTAGGGTACTGATCTTCCCTCAACTTTTCCTGTACAGTAGTCATCTATTTAAGCTCTGGCAACTGCTTGGTAAGATACTGCCCTACCCTCTCAGTCTGTTGTCTGAATCTGTTGCCAGATTTGAGGATGATACAGAGAACCTGGAATCTTGATGTGGGGAGAGTTCTTTGAACTCAAAAAGTGAAATTCATGCCTTTGAGACAGTCGCTCAACAACATGCCTGAAAACTATATTTTGCAATTACAAAGGAAAGGGCAGGCCTCAGATTTATACGCATGTAATGGGACCGCCTGCAGCAGCTGTTGCATTCACAGCCAGACACACGTATTGGAACATCAGTAATAACATCTTTAAATTCAGAAGGAAGTGGCATAGCATTGTAGCCAAGGAGTCAGGCCTGTATTTCTTATTTTATCAAATATTTAGGTACTAGAGAAGACCACGTCACAATACCTTGAATTATTGTCTCTCTCTTTACTTCCAAGGTAAGTGGATTTATTTTTAGGTGAAGACTATAGTTAAGACACTTTTCTAGAGTCACAAAGTGGGAAGGAGGAGCTACTGTATTTCTGCTCTTTCACTTTCTTTATATTAGAAAGTGAAATGTCTGTCCTCCGATACATTAGTGCTTTGTGAGATGTGTATTAGTTTTATTTAGGCATAATCACTGCTTGCTTATTATGTAGTTGAGATGATAATTTATGTCAGGCAGGCTACAAAATGTAGATGTACTTTATTACTTCAGTTATGGATATAGGATTTATTCCACTTGTAGAATGATCTGTTTTGTTGTACCGGATTAGAAAATTTTGTTTGGTGCTTTGGCAGGATTAGGCTAAGGCATAATCTTATTTTTATGAGACTTCGTTTTATGAAAGTATTGTTAAGGAGCAAATTTTAATATGATTTATATCAAAACTCAGCTAGTTTATTATAAGCAGTAAAGGAACTATTGCGCTAAAACTAGTAAATGTTTTCTCTAATAGGTAATTAATAAAATGTCTCCAACATCCCTAAAGATCACACTAAGGCAACTCATGGAGGGGTCTTCCAAGACCTTGCAGGAAGTATTAACTATGGAATATCGGATGAGTCAAGCTTGTATGGTAAGAATTTTTCTTTGAAGTATTGGCATTTTCTAGTTATGAAAGTCATATACGTTCATTGTAGAACATGTAAAATATAGAAAATTTATAAACAAGAAAATTGAAACTATCTATAAATCGACTCTGAAAATACAACAGGCCAGTTAGCTTAAGGCACGTGGGAATATTGCTCACAGATTGTTAATAAGCCTTTATGGAACAGCAGTTACCTTTGCATGTAATTGTAAGAAGGACTCTAACCTCATGCGAAATTCAGAATAGAAATTTTAACCATTTTTCAGGCATAGTCTCTGACCTTGGGCAAGAAGCATAAATTCTCTAAATCTAAATGCACAAGGGAAGTTATTAGTCTTTTATATGTTTTAATTAATAGATTAGCATCGAAAATACCATTATAGATACACTTAAAATAGGCAATAATCACATAGAATACTATTGATTTCATGAAATATTTCAGAGTCATAGTGATTTATTCTTCCAGATAAAGTCTTTATTTTTATTTATTTATTTTTTTGGCGGTCGTGGGCCTCTCACTGTTGCGGAGCACGGGCTCCGGACGCCTAGCGGCCATGGCCCACGGGCCCAGCCACTCCGCGGCATGTGGGATCCTCCCAGACCGGGGCACAAACCCGTGTCCCCTGCATTGGCAGGTGGACTCTCAACCACTGTGCCACCAGGGAAGCCCCCCGAGATAAACTCTTTAAAAAAAAAAAAAATTTATTTATTTAGGCTGTGCCGGGTCTTTGTTGCGACATGTGGGATCTTTTAGTTGCGGCATGCGGACTTATTAGTTGCAGCATGTGGACACTCAGTTGCGGCATGCAAACTCTTCAGTTGCAGCGTGCACATGGGATCTAGTACCCTCACCAGGGATCAAACACAGGCCCCTTGCGTTGGGAGTGCGGAGTCTTACCTGGTGGACCACCAAGGGAGTCCCCAGATAAACTCTTTTAAAGCAGAATTATCTCTTTTGTGTTATGTGTAGAGGACCCTTAGATTAATACGCTCATCGCCTAAAGGAAATATTATGTTTAATAACTAGAAAGCAGACATACCTAATGGTCTTCAATGTCCTGAAATAGTGAAGATATTCAAAATAGTTCATCCAACCATAAATAAAGCTCTATTAGTCATATATTGAGGTCACTCCATAGGATGTAAATGGCAGCTGAGGTCTTTTGTTTATTATGAGTAGGTACTATGCTAGGCACTTTACGTGCATTCTCTCAGTTAAATATTACACTATCTGTAGAAGGCAGGTACTATTATTGTTTCCACTTTACAGATGAGGAAACAGTGGCATAGAAAAGTAAAGTAACCTGCCTAAGGTGGTGCAGCTGTTAAGTGGCAGAGACATGGCGTGTGAAACCAGATGGTCACGCTCCTGACCCCTACCCAGTACACTTCACCCAGTCCCTGTTTTTCACTGTACATTTAGTGTACTGCCTGAATTGATTGAGTCCCTCCTTCCTTCATTCTCTCAGCAAATATGTTTAGCTATGTGCCAGGCACTGTGCTAAGTATTATGCTGTTGTATGTCCTTGTTCTCATGGGATTTATAGCCTCCTGAGACTATAAAGAACAAGTAAACAAAATAAGTAAAATAATTACAAATTGTGGTAAGTGCTCTAGAGGAAACCTACAGGGTTGGTGATAGAATGATGTGAGGACCAGAGGGAATGGGGGAAGCAAAGGGAAAGCTTTAAATAAGTAGGTCCAGGAAGACATCTTGGAGATGTCAGCTCATCAGTGACCTGAAGGGTGAGAAATGAGAATGTTGAAAAGCCTCGTGGGTTTCAGCAGGGGGTGATTTGGTTTTAGGAAGGTAATTATTGCTACTGAATGATGATGGGGTTGGGGAGAGGATTCAGAGTGGATGTAGAGATCAGATATGAGTTTACTGCAGTAATCCAGGTGCAGAATAGTAGTGGCTTAGACTAGAGTGGCAGTGGAGAGAAGTAAATGGATTTAAGACAAACGTAGGAGATAGAATTGATAGGCCTTGATGGATATGAAGGAAAGAACACATTTAGGAGTTGGAGCTTAGAGGTGTGGGTTAGAGATTTAAGTCTGAGAGACATTAACGCCAATTAAAAAGAAGAACACTTTGGAGATTTATTTACTTAACAAATAAGAGTGCTTACCATGTGCTAGGCACTAATATATAGGTAAACAAAACAGAGACATCCCTGCCCTCCTGGAACTTACTTTATAGTGGGGGAGATAGACTATAAACAGATAAATTTGTAAAATATGTAGTATATTATTACAGGTGCTAAGGAGCACAAGTAAATCGGGAAGGAGGGTATGGAATACAGGGGGACAGGAGCTGAACTTGTAGATAGGAAGACCAGAGAAGACCTCACTGAGATGATGTTCTTTGAGTGGAAACCTGAAAGAAGTGTGGGAGTGAGCCATGCACTATCTGAGCCATGCACTATCTGGGCACCTGACGTACAGAGCTCTGAGGTGAGGGGTGGCCTTCCTGTTCTAGGAACTGCAGGAGGGCCTTGCTGATGGAGTGGGGCAGGGGTGGTCGGTGAGTGAGAGAGAAAGGAGGTCAGAGCGGACAGCATAGGCAAGAGCTGTGCAGAGAATACATGGCCGTGGAGGTCTTTATAAGACTTTGGCTTTTGTTCTGAGTAAAATGGGAAGGCACTGGATGTTTTCTGAGCAGAGGAGGGGCAGGATCTTATTTTTAACAGAATTGATCACTCAGGCACTGATGTGTTGAGTTTAGAGTGGATAAGATCATATAGAAGGAAAATGAGCAGTGGAAGAGAAAATGGACAGAGGTGGGAGAACCAGGAGAGCATGGTGTCATGAAAGCAGGAGAGGAGTGTTTCAAGGAGGAGGGAACACTGCCAAAGCCTCTAGTAGACGAGGATAAAGGCATGCTTTGCGTTTGGCGATACTGAAGTTACAGATGATTTTGGCAAGCCATCTCAGGGGTGTGTGGAGGCAGAAGTTGCAGTGTGGTAAGCTGGAGGGGAAGTGAGTAAATGGGATGTGAAGAATTGAAGACTGTGTGCACAACCCTTTCTTCTTGAAACAGAAATAGGGTAGAAGCTGGGACTGTGGAATCAAGTGAGATTTCCTTTGGAAGATACTAGAACATGTTTGTAAATGATTGGGAATGAGCCAATAGGGAAAAAGGATTATGTTGATGATACTAATAATAGTTAACATTTACTGAACACTTACTGTGTGTCAGATGCTGTGCTGGAATGTGGATTAAGATAATCTTAGGATGGATGTGTTGATATTACCATTTCATATAAGGAAACTGGGAGTTAGAGAAATTACTAGCCCAAGGTCACATAGTTACTGTGTAATAGAGCCAGGAGGTGAACCCAGGACATTTGAACTGCATGCACTCAACCACTAAGTTATACTGCCTACATTGATGATGGCAGGAAAAGAGACACAGGTGACCTTCTCAGGCTTAGTCCTTGAGAAGAGGGCATATGAATGGGAAGGCAGGGGAGGATTGGCCTTTGGCAGGGGTGGGTCCCTTCCTCCTTAGACGGGAAAGGGAAGGCATGTGCAGATGGCTGTAGTTGGGCTGCAGATGTTTTGGTGGGAAGAAGAGAATATTCTTAGGGCGTCTTTTTTTCTTTTTTTAAAATAAAGTAGAAGGTTGACTCATTAGCTGGAGAATATAGTGTAAAGAGTAGAACTTGCTAGGGGAAGAGGTTGAGGGGACAGAAGACAGTTGAAGTCATTATCTTGCATTGGGGAAGAGAACATGGATTGTGAGGCAGTTTTCCATGCCTGTTTGAGATTTGTGATCATGAATTTTAAACGAAGCCAGTCACAGTTATATGATTTTTCTGCGGTAAGATTTTAGCTGCTCGAACACAGGCAGGTAAATAGTAGGGTTCAGCTGGTGCTGAGATTTTGCCAAGATAGAATAAAGGGCGGCGGGGAAAGGCTTGAGGGAGATAAGGGCGTTTTCAAGAAAAAAAAAATGACCGCATTAATGAACTGGGGAAACTGGGCTGGATGAAGAGCAGAGTGAAGCCAGAACAAATGGTGAGAAAGTCGCGTAGATCAGTGGAGCTCAGTTAAATCAGGGATTTGTAGCAGTGGAGATATTTGAGCAAATAAGAAAAGGAGGAGGTGATCAGAGTGGGTTCTCAGAGGTGGTCCAGTCTCTGAATGTCATGGCTCAGGGTGTGGCCACGGAGTGGGGGCTAAAGTGGCTGGAAGAGAGGAGATGATCAGGAATGAAGATGCCCAGAAATTCTGCATTTAATCTTGATTTTCTTTCAGAGAGGCCATGACTTTCATGAAGGTGTTAGGGCAGGTAAGTGACAGTTGTTTCCTTCCTGGCTATTATGGAAATACGATTTTTGAGCAGATACTGTTAAAGAAGTAAAAAAAGATGATGGTTTTTTGATTAGTGAAAATCAAACTTTTATAAAAATTGCAAAGTGTTTTTTTTGAATATTACCAACTGGCATATGAGGGAAGACCAGTCTTTGAAACCAGTATTGTTTAAAAAATTCCAATAATGTGGCCACCGCTCCCTAATGTATATATAAGAGGTAGTCATTCTCCTACAGTCACATGGACTCCCTCTGCTAAGTGCAGCATGAGTTTGTAAATTAATTCTGCTGCTGAAGCCTTTGCAAGGTACGTTTATTCTCCTGCAGAAAGGCCTGAAGTCCCCTCTAAAATCCCAGCTGTTTGCCGGAACCTAGCAGTTAAACATTGACATTGAGAAAAAAACATGGCATAATTAGTAACATATGCTACTATTATTAATTTCTATTTTTGCTTATCATCTTCAAAGTAAGAATATTAAGAAAAAGCTAGTGAAGTAGTTGATTTTTTTTGTTCCTAGCAAATCTGCAACCATTTCTTTTTATGTATAAGTCCATATGCCTATAAATAGTAGCTGTCATTTATGTTGTATAAAATGAGTTCTTTCACTCTGCTTGTATCTTACATATCTAATTTTCTTATGTTTTTATTTATCACTTTAATAGTACAGACTCTAGATATACTTTATCTGAATAAAAGGTTATGCTTTCTGAGCTGTAAGCTTCAATAAACACTGGTCACTGTGGTATAATTCTCTTCATTTCTGGCATGATATAGTATAAGAAAGAAACAAATCCTTTTAGAGGACACGTGGAGTTGAGTCAGAGGAAATGGCTATATGTTTTATAGAAAACATGCATTCATCCTACTAATTCCCTGCAAATTCTTGCTGCATGTGGATCAGAGCTTAGACCTCTGATTTTAGGAGGACCTGTGTGCTACTTGGATTATGTTGCTAAAGTATTCATTCATTACATGTTACAGCAGCCCTTCTTAAACTTAGAAAAGAAAGGTATTGTCTTTTAGATATCCTGTCAATTATTTTAAGGAAAAAGAGCTGAAACCAAGCAGCACCAAAGTTCTGATTCATAGCCCAGGTGCTTATCAAGCTACTTTTTAATGAAGAGAAAGTATGTAACCTCATCTTTCAGCATAATCTCTTTATTCAGAAAGCAGTATCTATTCTGGGTAAAACTGTTAAGATGTTCTTACATAACCAAATGTTTGCTACAATTTACTAATTATAAAGTATGTTACCAAATTAGATAAAATAAACTATCAAATTAGGGGAATGGCTGTAAAACATTCTTACTTTTAACATCTAGAATAAACTTCTTCCTTTAGAAGAATTTACAGGAAAAAATTTTTTAAAGGATTATCTCAGAAGAGCTAGACAGCTACCAACTGGAATTTGAGTGGGTGCCTCATGAAACCTGAAAAACCTGAGTTGTCTACACGGCAAGAACTTGTTTTATCTATGCTAGAATAAAAATTTTGTTAGTTTGAAATTAAATAACATGCAAATTTGATTAGTATTTTCTTTCCATTTGACCTTCAGTGGACTGTCAAGGAGGTAGATAGCATTGACCCAGAGGGCTTTTAGGGAAGAGATTCTTGTAGAAAGAATGCTCCAGGATTGTTTTTATTTACTCTGTCCAGGGAATGTAAAACTTTCAAACTGGCAGGGATCATAACATCAGTGTTCAGTATCACCACTGATCTGACACTGGAATCCTATAGTTAGGCAGCCAAACCTTGAGAACCTCCAGTATCCACATTTAATTATGCATAAAGCCCCCTTCTCTCTACCTTCTGAGGCAGCCTACTGCCTTTGGTTCCCAGATTGCTTCTTTAACTATTTCGCCTTTTAGTGATTAACTCATTTTTTAAGGTTCACTGTAGGCTTTGTATGTTTAAATACTTTAATTCCCCACAAGAATTACGCACAGTTTAAGCATGGCTGAAATTCCTTACCACAGCCAGACTAGGTACAGCCCCGTTCTCTTTCTTTTTTGTTTTTAATTTTTTGAGATAATTGTAGATTCAAATGCAGTGTAAAAAAATAATATGGAGAGATCCTGCATACCCCCCACCCAGTTTCCCAAATGGTAACATTTGTATAACTGTAGTATACTATCACAACCAGGAAATTGACATTCTCCTCCCTTTTTAAAGGAGGTTATGGATTGATTGCCTCATACTTAAAATCCTGTGGGGATACTATGTGGCTACACCAAGTGATGACTACACTGAAATAAGAGAAGCAGAGCTTCTCATGATAACCTGAAGGTGGTCTGGTATTTTAATTCAGTGTGAGCTAGAAGATTCAGCAAAACAGTTGTATCCACATTTAATTATGTATAAAGTCCCTTTCCCTGTACCTCAGGTAAGTCTCCTCTCAGTTCAATATGGAGGAGGTTAGAAGACAGATCTGGGCCCTACCCACTCTCCTGCCTTCCCTTTAAGCCACACCAACTCTGGTTTTACCTCTTTTATAAAAAGCTAAAGAGAGATTTCATTTATTATATTATTAGAAAAAGAAAAAAGAGTTCTAAGGCTTAAACCACTGGATTAGTTCAGCAGACTGTATTCAACCTAGAGACATCAGGCTTAGCAGGTGAGGTCATCATCCAATTCTGTGAGGGCTTAATTTAAGGGGAAAAAGAAAAAGGAACACATACAGAAATTTCAACTTTGCAGAAAAAGATGTGCTATAGAAAAATATGCCTAGTCCAAGGTAGTTTGTGTCAATTCAGTAATTAAAATCTGGTAATAACCAAAGAGAATACTAACGTTTCTTATGTCTTGACAGTTTTAATAGATAAAGACCAGAGTCCGAAGTGGAAACCAGCTGATCTAAAAGAAGTTACTGATGAAGCTTTGAATAATCACTTCAAATCTCTGGGAAGTAATGATTTGAAATTTTGAAGAGACTGGATTTTTAAAGTATTATTTCGGAGCAGAGTTGGCAAACTATGGCACATGGGCCAAAGCCAACCTGCTGCCTTTTTTTTTTTTTCATATATCCCTCAGCTAAGAATGGTTTCTGCATTTTTAAATGGTTGGAGAAAGAAATCAAAGACCAATATTGTGTGGCATGTGAAAATTACATGAAATTCAAGTATCATTGTCCATAAATAAAACTTTATGGGAACATGGCTTTACTCATCTGTTGACGTATCTGTGGCTGCTTTGAGTAGTTGCAGTAGAGGTTATAAGGCCTGCAAAGCCTAAAATATTTACTGTCTGGTCCTTTTCAGAAAAATTTTGCCAGCCCTATTTTAAAAGATGGGAAAATTTGAAGGTCTTAGATTCTTGAGTTAGTATATCTAATTGAAATGGGAACTTTATGTTTTGGCTTAGGGTATTGGTTTTTAATGTTGATTAAGTAAACTTATGTATAGGTTATAAAAAATAAAAACTGAAATTTTTTGGGATACTGTGTTAACACTTCATAGAATTTTCTCCATATATAAATCTATTTTAAAATAATTATGAGTTTCTGTAGCTGAAGTGTTCCTTTTATAATGATAGAAATCTCAGACAAAGAGAAAAGGTTATTATGAGGTTGTCTTTCCAGTATTATCGACTCAGCCTTGGCTTTTTCTGAAGTTAACCAGAATCTCTTCCTATGGGGAAAGTAAAAGCATTATTTCTTGTTGTTTAGAGTATTTGCTAATCTGGTAGAATGAGGCATTAGAAAACTCTAATCTCTAAGATAGAGACACTCTGCCTTCTGCAATTTACATCAGACTTTTGTGTGATAACAGCAATTTGTTCTTACACAGTTCAAATCAGGAGAAAGGACTTGAAAACGAGGACTTCTGTTCAAAATAGAAGTACCTTCAGTAATTGGTGCTGTTGACAAAATAAGTTTTTTTTAAGGTACACAACTGTGGATGTTCCAGACTTGGAATGTTAATGTTTAGGTAAGAATTATTTTTAAATTAAAGATCAGCTTATGATTTACTTTATAGCTTGGTACAATTTTTCCATAATTCTAAACCCCTCAGAAACTAAGAGAACTTCAGTTTTGTGAAAGAATGAAAAGCAGGCAGAACCGGAAAAGACATCAAAGATTATATCCTGCACCCTTCTCATAGATGAGGAAATTGCAGTCCAGAAGGAATTGCTTTAAAATTTCTGTTCTCAATATACTTAACATGAAGCATTTTTCTTGCCCCCAAAATTAGGAACATATTTGGAAAAAAGATGCCATGATAATGAACATGTTTACATTTATATTCTTAAAGCTTCTAAATGTGGATGTGAATGATCTAAGAAAATACTTGTGTAAATGGACTTTTATTTTCTTTGTATTTGCTAGAAATGCAGAAAATGTTAAGTCCTTTATGTTAAAAAATTTGAAATCACACAATGGTGAAAAGCATTTGCTTGCTTCAATTAAATAAGGACTCATAACTAGTTAATTGCAACTAGACTTTTATTGAACAGTTAGGAAAAATGTTTTCACAAAAATATTTGGGAAAAAATATACCATTTCATAGCTAAGTCTTACAGTGAAGAGAATTTGCTAACAAAAGTTGAGTTTTGCCAAGTAAGATGTAGAGAATACATCTGAGCCTGTGCCCACTGCTCCAAGGAAGACATGTCCAGTTTGGTCACACAAATACAGGATGGGGGCATTATGATTAAGCAAACAATTTATTTGTTAGAACTTTGTTTTTAAATTACTGTTCCTTGACATTATTTATAATTTGTCTCTAACTTTTGATTTCTCAAACTATATAATTACAAAAGTATAGTTCCCCCATCTCATACAATGCCAGTGATACTGAGTAGGATATATGAGTGTCATCTACTTCATTCAACATGTCTCTTTTTAATACTTATAAGGCAGTTTGACACAAATGATTCCTTTGGGACTAAGATAATTTTTATCCCCTTCAAAATTGTGCTTTAAGTGCTGATAACCATAGGTAGTTTGCAAAGAACTGATAAGGCAATGGAAAGTGGAGAACTGTCAGGTCAAAGGCCTGTGACTGAAAGGTAATAACTAGCACTCAAAAGACGCTGAACTGGGAAGGGAGCAGTGAAGCACATGTGTGGGGTTATGTGAGTTTTCTTAAATGAGGAATCAGCACATTTCTCTCTGCTAATCTGCTGCTTCCAGAGTTGCCCCCTGCAGGTTCTTTGTCATGCTGGTGGCACTCATCTGCCCCTCTACTGGATGTTCTTGAGGGAGAAGATTCAGTGGTTGGGCACATGTGAGTGTGGTAAAGAACGGAACAGAACTTGGCTACTGTGTCCTTCTCCTCAGATGAAAACACTGGAAACTTGTTTTTGGAGCCTGATGTGAGTGTTGTTTCTTGGGCCCTCTTTTCCCCATTTTCTTTTCCCTTATAATTTGGCCACTATTCTTATTTCTTCTGTGTTTGTGATCTAAGTTGGAACAAATGTTTCCCATTCCAGTAGCTAATAATTCTTTCACTCTTCTGTTTTCCTTCCTTCTCAAGCAGCCCTTCTACTCTTTGTTCATGAAAGACCTTCAAAATGAAGTAAATCCAATATTTAAAGATGAAGGTATGTAAGAAGTTGAATTATCGTATCAAAGATGTTCTCATTTATGTTGTCATCTAGGCCAAACTATATCTTGATAACCATCATACACAGTATATTTGTTGATCCAGCTCTTTCCTGCCTGCCCCCAACTTGGTTTATCCACTAACTCACTGATTATGCAAGCCTTTGTAGTTCCGTGTCCATGGTTTGACATATTATACAGCATACGTCTCCGTAAGTGTCTGTATGTCACAAGATACTATACTGTTAAAGTGAGTCAGGGGCAAGGGGGTGGTGCTCAGTGACAAAACCCTATTGCCATAGTATCAGAGAGGGTGGCAACAGAGATTAGACCCTTAGATACGGGTCTGGCAGGCCTGCCTGTATTTTACCCCTAGAAAATAGAGGCCCAGGGCAAAGGAGGAACCTGAGATCAAAATATTTAGATATAATCAAAGCCTACTAGTCTATGTCCCTATGTATGCTGAAAAATTTAGTCTGATGTGCTGCTTTTATATGGCTTTGTGTTCTCACCATAATATGTATTATCTTATATACTTACTTATATCTTTTAAACAGCAGTGACCTTGCAGCAAAAGTATCTGATGTAAAATATAAAATGAATGAAAAACGGCAACGTCTAGGCTTTTGTCTGAGTCATTAGTATAAGCACTCATAAACCTAAATTTTTCTTCATGAGCTGGAAATACGTTTTGCACTTTTTGGAAACTTTCTGTTCTTAGCCTTGTAACTTCAGATCCTTGTATAAACAGGGGTGGTGGGTTTTCTATTTTGTAAAGTTGCTAGATTATAAGTACAACAGGACAGTACAAACCCTGGGATTAGATGAAAGTTACATGACCAGTTGTCCAAAGGCAACTGAAAAGTGGCACACCACTCACTTCAAAAGAATTTTCTTTGCCAATTTACCTTGGAGAATTCAGTCTATTTGATTGTGGGTTTCAGAGTATAACTGCTAAAATTAGAGGTAGCAGTTCTGCCTGCTTATAAGGTCATACACATTTATGTCATTAGAGGCCACAAGCCTTTTTCTGCCTTTCTTTAGATTTCAATGACAAGGGTCTGTTGTATCTTAATAAAAGGATCCAATTGCATGGGCTTAAATAATTCCTATTCCAGTTAAACTCAATGTGTGGCAAATCTTGATGAAAAGATACTTCTAAAGACTCAGTCTCAATTTTCTTGCAGGTTACATCTTCTAGTACCTTCTTCCCCCTTTCCTGAATTTTCTGTTACCATTGATCTTAAACAGTACTTAATTAAAAAAAAAAAAGCCTTCCTAAAAAAGTAGCCAAATTTATGAAAATAGTATAGTATATGGCTATAAATGCCCCATGGGCTTTGTTACCATTAAAAATACACATGAGTATTCCCTTTGGAAGAGTATCTGATCTTTTGTAATAACTATAAATTCTCATGCATAATCTGGTCCCACAGTAATCTGAATGGTGATTGCCCATGTACCAGCCCCTTGCATCTGTGAGACAGTAAAGCTTAACATACACGCAGCACTGAGACCAGGTTCTTCTTTCCACCTTGCCAACTAGGGCTTCTGTTACTTTACAGTTTTCTGGATTGCTGTTTATAAAAGCTCCCCTGCTTGTTTCCTTGTATAGTAATATCACTGGGCTACCTAATTCAATGCAATAAACATTGTCATGACTTCTGTAAATTGTATATTGTTAAGATGCTTATATGCAAAGCCTGAGTCATCCAGTAACAGGTGTGATTAGTTAGGGCCCTGAGGTTCGAGGTGATGGTTATGCTTTTCATCTACAAAAGTAAATATCTTATTAAGGACATGGTTCACGGTGGACCTCTTCCACATGGGTTGCTTTCTAATGCTTGGTCATTTGTGTTAAGAAGGGGAGGGATCCTTGACTCAAAAGATTTTGGCAAACAAGACCCACTGTTAACAGCTATGGCTTGAATGCCCAGGCAATTCCCTTGCCCAGGCATTTCAAGAAAATCCTTTTCATATCTTGTTTTTTTTTTTTTGTATAAATTGACAAATATTTTAAAAGAATGTCTTTAAAATGACCATTTTGAAAACACAGGTTTTAAATAAAATTCTTAAAGAATTTTTTTTTTAATTTTAAAGTATTTTAAAAATTCTTAAAAATTCTTATTTCTTTGGTGATGGCATTGTTGCCTCTGGAAGAAGTGGTGTGACACAGCTGATTACTGTGGCACCAGAGGACTTACATTTAACCCTTTAATGACTAAAATCCAAGACCAAGCAGATAGAAATTGCTGTTAATGTAGAACTGCTTAAAACACTTCATTTTAGGTATTCTTAGACTCTTGATGGCTATCGAAATATTTTTCTTTACACCCAGATGGAGTTATTTGTATTTATTCACACCAGTTTTTGCTGTTGTTTCATGTATTTAAACTAGCACCAACTTTATCCACAGCTTGAGAAAGTGTCATCATCCTGCACACAGCATCAAGGCCCCTCACTCTCAATATATGGGATGTCATAGTACTTGAGGTGGTTGCCAGCCCACTGCTGCAAGGCATCACTCAAGATTTCCTGGGACAGGCGGTGTGCAAATTCAAAGACCACAATTTCAGGCCCTAGGGGTTCCTTCACTTCCTCTTTGACATTAACTAGAGAAGGCATCCTGAGTAGAAATCTCTCTTCAGGCATAAAGTTTTCTCCACTCTCATGCCTCTTCTCACTCTCGAGTGTGGTGGGAATTGGGAAAGTTTGCTTTGATTTCATGCAGCCCATGTTATGAAGAGCTTTGACTGAGTGAAGGAAAGCAGTAGCAAAGACTACTTCAACAGCGTCTTTGGAAAACACCAAGCATTTGTCCACTTGATATTGGAGCAGTGCTTTTCCTCTCCAGGCTACTTCAGAAATCAATGTTCCCTTTCACCAATCTTCACATATAGTGTTTATCTGTCAAGAGAAGGGAAGTTTCATTTTGAAGTCATAGAATGCAAACTACTGTACGATTTAGGTAGCAAGTAGAAACAAATCTTTACCACTTTCATCACTTGGAGGAAATGCAAGGTAACAACAGCTTTATCTTAATAGAAAGAAAAGATAATCATTTAAAAATGGCATTTAGAAATAGGAAAATGTCTTTTCAAGATCAGGCAAATTTTATAAAACTGACAACAAACTTGCTACCTTTGATTTATTTATGTACACCAGGGCTCAGCAAACTGTAGCCTTCGGGCCAAATTCTAGCTGCCTGTTTTTTCAAATACAGTTTATTTGAACATAGGCATGCTCATTTGTTACGTATTGTCTATGGCTACTTTCATGCTTTAGTGGCAGAGTTTAGTTGTGACAGAGACTGTGTGGTTTGCAAGCCTAAAATATTTACTCTGGCCCTTTGGAGTAAATATTTTCTGACTGACTGACTCTGATCTATACTGTTGAGGGAAACAAGCATATCAAAATTTGCTCCTGCCTCAAACATCATGAGCCTGCATCCCTTGGTCACACATTTACAGCTCAAAGAGTAGGACAGAATGATGGTCTTTCTTTACACTAGGGCCAACTCTAAGTAACACAAGTTAGACATGGCAAAGCCACCTATTTTTCCTTCTGAATTAGATATTATGAAATTATGAAGCAAGGACAAGATGGTGGAGTAGAACGACGTGAGCTCACCTCATCTCACAAAAACAAACACCAAAATCACAATTGCTGAATGACCATCAACAGAAAAACACTGGAAGCTACCAAAAAAGATATCCTACACACAAAAACAAAGAAGCCACAATGAGATGGTAGAAAGGGTACACTTGCAATAAAACCAACTCCCATATCTGCCAGGTGGGTGACCCACAAACTAGAAAATAATTATCTCGCAGAGGTTCTCCCACAGGAGTGAAAGTCCTGAGCCCTACACCAGAACCCCCAGCCTGGGGGTCTGGCATCAGGAGGAGGAGCCCCCAGAGCATCTGGCTTTGAAGGCCAGTGGGGTGTGATCACAGGAATTTGACAGGACAGGCAGAAAAAGAAACCCAACTCTTGGAGGGTGCACACAAGGTCTCATGTGCACCAGGATCCAGTGGAAAAAGCAGTGACCTCATAGGATCCCGGGCCAGACCAACCTGCTGGTATTGGAGGGTCTCCTGTGGAGGCAAGGGGGGCGGCTGTGGCCCACTGTGGGGACAAAGACACTGGTGGTGGTAGTTCTGGGGAGTACTCGTTGGTGTGAGCCCTCCTGGAGGCCCCCACTTTCTCACCAAGACCTGGCCCCACTCAACAGACTGCAGGCTCCAGTATGGGGAAGCCTCGGGCCAAACAACCAACAGGATGGGAAGACAGCCCATCAGCAGATGGGCTGCCTAAAGTCTTCCTGAACCCATAGCTGCCTGCCAGACACACCCCTTGACATGGCCCTGCCCACCAGAGGGGACAAGACCCAGTTCCTCCCACCAGGAAGCCTGCACAAGCCTCTTAGACCAGCCTCATCCACCAGGGGGCAGACAGCAGGAACAAGAGGAACTACAACCCTGCAGCTTGTGGAGTGGAAACTGCAATCACAGAAAGACACAACGACAGAGGAATATGTCCCACACAAAGGATCAAGAAAAAAGCCCAGAAGAACAACTAAAGGAAGTGAAGATAGGCAATCTACCCAAAAAATTCAGAGTAATGACAGTAAAGATGATCCAAAGTCTTGGCAAAAGAATAGAGGCACAGAACAAGAAGATAACAAGAAATGTATAATAAAGAGCTAGAAGATCTACTAAAGAACAAACAGAGATGAACAATACAATAACTGAGAGGAAAAATACACTAGAAGAAATCAGTAGCAGAATGAGGCAGAAGAATGGATAAGTAAGCTAGAAGACAGAATGGTAGAAATCAAAGACAAAAAATATTGAAACAAGTGAAAAGCAACAAATAACATACAAGGCAATACCCATAAGGCTATAAGCTGATTTATCAGCAGAAACTCTGCAGGACAGAAGGGAGTGGCATGATTATATTCAAACTGATGAAAGGGAAGAACCTACAACCAAGAACACCCAGCAAGGCTCTCATTCAGATTCGACAAAGAAATCAAAAGCTTTACAGACAAGCAAAAGCTAAGAGAATTCAGCACTGTCAGAACAGCTTTGCAACAAATGCTAAAGGAACTTGTCTAGGCAGAAAAAAAAAAAGACTACAACTAGAAACAAGAAAACTACAAATGGAAAAGCTCACCGGTAAAGGCAAACACACAGTAAAGGTAGGAAATCAACACAAATATATCAAAACCAGTAATCATGAGAAGAGTACAAATGCAGGATATTAAAAATGCATTTGAAATTAAAAGACCAGCAACCTAAAACAATCTTATTTATATATAGAGTGCTATATCAAAACCTCATGGTAACTGCAAACCGAAAATCTATGATAGATATACACACACAGAAAAAGAAAAAGGGATCCAAACACAACATTAAAGATAGTCACCAAATCACAAGAGAACAAAAGAAGAAGGGGAGAAAAAAAGACCTACAAAAACAAATCCAACTCAATTAACAAAATGGCCATAAGAACATACATATCGATAATTACCTTAAATGTAAATGGATTAAATGCTCCAACCAAAAGACACAGACTGGCTGAATGGATACAAAAACAAGACCTGTATATAAGCTGTCTAGGAGAGACCCACTTCAGACCTAGGGACACATACAGACTGAAAGTGAGGAGATGGAAAAAGGTATTCTATGCATATGGAAATCAAAAGAAAGCGGGAGTAACAATACTCAGACAAAATAGACTTTAAAATAAAGACTTATAAGGAAGGACACTACATAATGATCAAGGGATCAATCCAAGAAGATATAACAAGTGTAAATATATATGCACCCAACATAGGAGCACCTCAGTATATAAGGCAAATACGAACAGCCATAAAAGAAGAAATTGACAGTAACACAATAATAGTGGGGAAATTTTAGTATTAAAAATGTCATCAATGGACAGATCAGACAGAAAATCAATAAGGAAATGCCTTAAATAACACATTAGACCAGATGGACTTAATTGATATTTATAGAGCATTCCATCCAAAAGCAGCAGAATACACATTCTTTCCGAGTGCACATGGAACATTCTCCAGGATTGATCCATGCTGGACCACAAAGCAAACCTCAGTAAATTTAAGAAAACTGAAATCACATCAAGCATCCTTTCCAACCACAATGCTATTAGATTAGAAATAAACTACAAGAAAAAAACCTTAAAAAACACAAACAGGGCTTCCCTGGTGGCGCAGTGATTGAGAGTCCGCCTGCCGATGCAGGGGACACGGGTTCGTGCCCCGGTCCGGGAAGATCCCACATGCCGCGGAGCGGCTGGGCCCGTGAGCCATGGCCGCCGAGCCTGCGCGTCTGGAGCCTGTGCTCCGCAACGGGAGAGGCCACAGCAGTGAGAGGCCCGCGTACCACCAAAAAAAAAAAAAAAAAAACACAAACACATGGAGGCTAAACAATATGCTACTAAACAATCAATGGATCACTGAAGAAATCAAAGAGAAAATCAAAAAATACCTAGAGACAAATGAAAGTGACAGCACAATGATCCAAAACCTATGGAACACAGCAAAAGCAGTTCTAAGAGGGAAGTTTATATAGCAATAGAATCTTACATCAGGAAACAAATAAACCACCTAACCTTACACATAAAGCAACTAGAGAAGAACAAACAAAACCCAAAGTTAGTAGAAAAAAAGAAATAAAAATCAGAGCAGAAATAAATAGAAACAAAGAAAACAAAAGATCAGTGAAACTAAAAGCTGCTTCTCTGAAAAGATAAAATTGATAAACCTTTAGCCAGATTCACCAAGAAAAAAAGGGAGAGAGCTCAAATCAATAAAATTAGAAATGAAAAAGGAGAGGTTACAACAGACACCACAGATATACGATGGATAATAAGTGACTGCTACAAGCAACTAATGGACAATCTAGAAGAACTGGACAAATTTTTTTTTTCTCTCTTTTTAAAAAAGTTTTGGCCATGCCCCACAGTATGTAGGCTCTTAGTTCCCTGACCAGGGATAGAACCTGTACCCCCCTGCATTGGGAGCATGGAGTCTTAACCACTGGACCACCAGGGAAGTTCCCTGGACAAATTCTTAAGAAGGTAACAATCTTCTAAGACTGAACCAGGAAGAAATAGAAAATATGAATAGACCAATCACAAGTACTGAAATTGAAACTGTGATTAAAAAGCTCCCAACAATCAAAAAAGTCCAGAACCAGGTGGCTTCACAGGTGAATTCTATCAAACATTTAGAGAAGAGTTAACACCTGTCCTTCTGTAACTCTTCCAAAAAACTGCAGAGGAAGGAACACTTCCAAGCTCATTCTACTTGGCCACCATCGCCCTGATACCAAAACCAGACAAAGATATCACACAAAAAAGAAAATTACAGGTGAATATCACTGATGAACATGATGCAAAAATCTGCAACAAAATACTAGCAAACAGAATCCAACAACACATTAAAAGGATCATACACCATAATCAAGTGGGATTATCCCAGGGATGCAAGGATTCTTCAATATATGTAAATCAATGTGATACACCATATTAACAAACTGAAGAATAAAAACCATATGATCATCTCAACAGATGCAGAAAAAGCTTTTGACAAAATTCAAAACCCAGTTATGATAAAAACTCTCCAGAAAGTGGGCATAGAGGGAACGTACCTCAACATAATAAAGGCCATATATGACAAACCTACAGCTAACATCATACTCAATCATGAAAAGCTGAAAGCATTTCCTCTAAGATCAGGAACAAGACAAGGATGTCTACTCTGGCCACTTCTATTCAACATAGTTATTTGGAAGTCCCAGCCACAGCAATCAGAGAAGGAAAAGAAATGAATGCAAATTGGAAAAGAAGAAATAAAACTGTCACTGTTAGCCAATGACATGATACTATACATAGAAAATCCTAAAGATGCTACCAGAAGACTACGAGAGCTCATCAATGAATCTGGTAAAATTGCAGGTTACAAAATTAATACACAGAAATCTCTTGCATTCTTATACACTAACAACAAAAGACAAGAAAGAGAAATTAAGGAAACAATCCCATTGGCCATTGCATCAAAAGAATAAAATACCTAGGAGTAAACCTACCTAAGGAGGCAGAAGACCTGTACTCAGAAAACTGTAAGGTACTAATGGAAGAAATAGAAGATGACACAAACAGATGGACCATGTTTTTGGATTGGAAGAATCAATATTGTCAAAATGACTATACTTCCCAAGGCAATCTACAGATTTAGTGCAATCCATATCAAATTACCAATGGCATTTTTCACAGAACCAGATCAAATAATTTCACAATTTGTACGGGACACAAAAGACCCTGAATAGCCAAAGCAATTGAGAAATAAAAACGGAGCTGGAGGAAAATCAGGCTCCCTGACGTCAGACTATCCTACAAAGCTACAGTCATCAAAACAGTATGGTACTGGCAGAAAAACAGAAATATAGATCAATGGAACAGGATAGAAAGCCCAGAAATAAACCCATGCACCTATGGTCAATCAATCTACAACAAAGGAGGCAAGACTATACAGTGGAGGAAAGAAATCCTCTTCAATATGTGGTGCTGGGAAGACTGGACAGTTACATGAAGAAGAATGAAATTAGAACATTCTTTAACACAGTACACAAAAATAAATTCAAAATAGATTAAAGACCTAAATGTAAGACCTGATAATATAAAACTCTTAGAGGAAAACATAGGCAGAACAGTCTTTGACATAAATTGAAGCAAGATCTTTTTTGATCCATCTCCCAGAAATAAAAACAAAAATAAACAAATGGGACCTAATTAAACTCAAGCTTTTGCACAGCAAAGGAAACCATAAACAAAACGAAAAGACAATCCTCAGAATGGGAGAAAATATTTGCAAACAATGCAACTGACAAGGGATTACTCTCCAAAATATACAAACTGCTCATGCAGCTCAATGTCAAAGAAACAGACAACCCAGTCAAAAAATGGGCATAAGACCTAAATAGACATTTCTCCAAAGACATACAGATGGCTAAGAGGCATATGAAAAGATGGTCCACATAGCTAATTATTAGAGAAATGCAAATCAAAACTATAATGAGATGTCTCTCACACCAGTCAGAATGGCCATCACCAAAAAGTCTACAAATAACGGATGCTGGAGAGAGTGTGGAGTAAAAGGAACACTCCTACACTGTTGGTGGGAATGTAAATTGGTGCAGACACTACAGAGAACAGTATGGCATTTCTTTAAAAAACTAAAAACAGAGCTACCATGTGATCCAGCAATCCCACTCCTGGGCATATATCTGGAGAAAAACATGGTTCCAAAGGATACATGCACCCCAGTGTTCACTACAGCTCTGTTTACAATAGCCAAGACATGGAAGCAACCTAAATGTTCATCGACAGATGAATGGATAAAAAAGATGTGGTACATATATACAATGGGATATTACTCAGCCATTGAAAAGAATGAAATAATGCCATTTGCAGCAACATGGATGGACCTGGAGATTATCACACTAAGTGAGGTAAGTCAGACAGAGAAAGACAAACATCATATGACATCACTTATATGTGGAATCTAAAAAAAAATGATACAAATGAACTTATTTACAAAACAGAAACAAACTCACAGAAAACAAACTTATGGTTACCAAAAGGGAAAGGTGTGTGTGTGGGGGGGATAAATTGGGAGTTTGGGATTGACATATACACACTACTATATATAAAATAGATAACCAACCAAATATTATGAAAGCTTAGATTAATTTGAAATTAGCTTAAAAGTTTCTCCCCCTAAATATCTTATTGTTTGATGTTTGGACAGTCAATAGGGTACAATGCTTGTGATGTACCTTCCAAACTTCCCAATGGAATGTTGTCACTGAATGAACTTATCTAAGATAAGACTTAAGGGTAACTAAAACAGTACAAACTTCACTGGAGGGAGGCCTAGCCATAAGAAAGTGCAGGCAAAGACTCTATAAATGAGGTTGTGATCCCTGACTATATCGTAGTTTTTGGACAAAAAAAACAGCTGTAAAAATTCATGAAATGAAACTCCATTGATTATTTCTGAAACTACTGATCTCAAGGTAAAAACTAGGATGCATTTAATTTATTTAATAGTTTATAAGAAGTCCAAAAAAGGTGACCTTTGTCCAAGTTAGTACTAAGTATTTTTGAGAAGTTTTATCCAATTTCTCCCATAATATACTCCTTCCCCACCTCTACCACTTATAAGGATGATATGGAGGGTTGGAAAGGAAATCTAGCTCTCTGCTTCTGATTACCTTTAGTTCTATATGCCTTGCTATATGCTCCAGAGCTGCATTTCAAAAAGGGCATAAGGGATGTGTGTGATGTATCTGGTTTACTAGACTGAACTCCTAGAAGACAGGAACTGGCCTGGTTGTGCACCTCTAACATGTAATGACTTAACGTAGTATCTGTTTTGTACTATGAGGGATTATTAAGGGAACTGGCCTTAGTTAACCTGAAAATGATTAGAATGCAATGAATGTCAGACAAATAAAAGTCCATGAGGAGAATCATGAGAACATTCTGTGTTTTCTAAGATCTTTGGTTTTGCAAAAGCAGCTTTATCTTACCATGACAAGAGTAGTGCCAGATTTGCCCTCACACCAAAAATAACTTTAAACCTGGACAAAATATATGTGGGCGGCTATTTTCAGACATTGAACAACAGCACAGGATTCTGATCCCCAAAAGAAGGGAAACACATGATGTTAAACCCCACAATTGATCATCTTGAGATTCTGCCTGAGAATCTGATTCAAGCAGAGGGGCAATTCTGCTGTGCTACAGAGGAAGAGGCTGAGATACTGAAGCAGGTGAAATTACAAAAGAGTTCAAGAGTAAAAGGAGCTGGGAGGGAGGCAGAAATTTGCATGGGGTCTCACTGAAGCCGAGCAGGACCCTGCAGGGCCTTCCTAGGGACAGACCCGTGTGTCCTCGGCCTCTAGTTTATAGAAAAGCTTTAGCCTCCTAGGCCTTCCCCGAGTGCCAAAGAGCAAATGCAGAAACAAAGGAAAACTGTCAAGCAAGACAAAATGATAATAGCTTAGCCATGAAACAAAGTCAAGGACCTTTAGTTCCTCTTCAAGGGATATAGATATATGTATATGTATAACTGAATAGATACATGTATATGTATAACTGAATCACTCTGCTGTACACCTGAAACTAATACAATGTTGTTAATTAACTATACTCCAATATAAAATAAAAACTTTAAAAAAAGACAGAATATCCAATAACAAAAAAGAAATTTGAGACCACTTTAGGAGTGAACTTTAGAGCAGAGGTTGACAAAACTTTTTGTTAATGGGCTAGCTAATATATAATTTAGGTTTGTGAGCCATATGGTCTATGTTATACTACTCAGGTCTGTTGTAGTGCAGAGCCAGCCATAGCTAATATGTAAACAAATGGGCAGTGGTTTTTATGTTCCAATAAAACCTAATTTATGAAAACAGGCAGCCAGCCCACAGGCCATACTGGGCTAAGTTCAAACAAACAGTTCCATTCTAACAAAGAATAAAATTCAATACCATTCAAAGGAAGATGGCATAATCCAAATTCCTATGGGAAGTAATATCCACAATGTCTGTCATACAATAAAAAAGTACTAATAATGCAAGACGCAGGAAAATGTGCCCCAAGTTCAAGAAAAAAAAAGTTACTAGAAGCAGATCCCCAAATGACCTAGCTCTTGGTAGTTAAGAGAACTCAGTAGAACTATAAAGCAGCTATTTAAATAAGTTCAAGGACATAAAGGAAAAATGATCATAGAGTGAACAAATAGAGAATCTCAGCAGAGAAATGGAAATTGTAACAAAACACACAAAAAGTAAATTCAAGAACTAAAATGAAAAACTCACTGTGTGGGCTGTTGGGCATTGGAGAAGAAAGATTAGTGAGCTTGAACATCTATAGACATAGCCAATCTGAAAAAGGGGGAAAATGATTTTAAAAAACTTAACAGAGAAACAACTAAAAAGATAATGTAAGTATGGCTTAAAAACAATGAGGCATTAGATACATTTAACCCAGAAGAAGGCAGGAAAGGATGAACATGGGAAGGAAAAAAAAGGGGACCATTAGAAATCAGCAAAGTGGCTGACTTAAACCCATAGATATCAAAAATTACTTGAAAAAAATGGACTAAAAATTTCAATTAAAAGGCAGACTGTACCGCAGGAAAAAACAACAAAAAAAAGGCAGACTAGTTAAATAAGATCCAACCCACACAAATGCAGTCAACTGATCTTTGACAAAGGAGCAAAGATAATACAATGGAGTAAAGACAGCCTTTTCAATATGTGCTGGAGCTACTGGACATTCACATATTAAAAAAAAAAAAATCTAGAGAGACCTAACACCTTTCCCAGAAATTAAAATGAATCATAGACCTAAATATAAAGCAAACTATAAGACTCTTAGAAGATAACACCCAGGAGTTAAATCTAGAGAAATCTAAATGACCTTGGGTTTGGCAATGACTTTTTAGATACAACATCAAAGGCATGATTCATGAAAGAAATAATTGATAAATTGGACTTTATCAAAATTAAAAACTTGTGCTCTGTGTAAGACACTGCCCAGAAAATGAAAAGACAAGCCACAGACTGGGAGGCAGACTGGGAAAAGATATTTGCAAAAGCATATCTGATAAAGGATTGTTTATCCAAAATACACAAAGGAGTCTTTAAAACAACAATAAGAAAACAACCTGATTAAAAAATGGACACCAGATCTGAACAAACACCTCACCAGAGAAGACATACTGATGGCAAATAAGCATGTGAAAAAAATATTTAACATCATATATCATTAGGGAGTTGCATTTTTAAATGACATTGCGATACCACTACAACCTATATGAATGGCAAAAATCCAAAACACTGACAACGCAAAATGCTAATGAGGATGTGGAGCAACAGAACTCATTCATTGCTGGCGGGAATGCAAAATTGTACAGCCACTGTGGGAGACAGTTTGGCAGTTTCTTACAAAACTAAACATACTCCTACCATATGATCCAGCAATCACACTCCTTGGTAGTTACCCAAATGAGTTGAGAAACTATGTTCACACAAAAACTTATATATGGATATTTATGGCAGTTTTATTCATAATTGCAGAAATTGGAAGCAACCAAGATGTCCTTCAGGAGGTGAATGGATGAACAGTGGTCTATCCAGACAATAGAATATTATTCAGTGCTAAAAAGAAATGAGTTATCAAGCCATGAAAAGAAAAGGAAGAACCATAAATGCATATTACTAAGCCAGAGAAGCCAAGCTTTACAACTGTATGACATTCTGGAAAAGTCAAAACTATGGAGACAGTAAAAAGCCCAGGGGTTACCAGGGGTTAGAGAGGAGGGAAGGTTGAATAGGTGGACACATAGAATTTTTAGGACAGTGAATTACTCTGTATTATACTGTAATGGTGGATATGTGCCATTATACAATTGTCAAAACCCACAGAATGTACAACACCAAGAGTGAACCCTAATGTAAACTACAGACTTTGAGTGATCATATGTCAGTGTAGGTTCATTGACTATAACACTCTGGAGTGGGATGTTGATAGTGGGTGAGGCTTGTGTGCTGGCGGGGGCGAGGGGAGTGGGAAGGGTGTAACTGTACTCCCTGCTCAGTTTTGCTGTGAATCTAAAACTGCTCTAAAAAAGAAAGTCTATTTAACAAATCCAGCTATATGCTACCTATAAGATATATACTTTAAATACAAATATACAGGTTGCAAACAAGAGGGTTGGAAAAGACATACAATGCAAACAAGAAGTATAAAAAGTTGCTGTGGCTGTATGACTATCAGACAAAGCAGACTTCAGAGACCATTAGTATTACCAGAAATAGGGAAATTTTATGTGTCAGTCAGGAGAAGACATGATAATCATAAATGTATACGTAACTAATAACAGAGCTTCAAAATACATTAAGGAAAAACTGACAGAATTAAAGGCAGAAATAAACATTACTCTCTCCGTAACGGATAGAATATTCAAAGGAAAAAATAAGGAATTCAAGTTTTGAACAATACTATGATGCCACTTGAGGTAACTGACATTTATAGAAGACTATTCCCAACAATTGTAGGATACATATTCTTATAAAATGCATATAGAACATTCACCAAGTTAGACTACACGATGATCTCAACAGATTTCAAAAGCTTGGAATCTTATATTTTCCAACCACCACAGAATTAAATAAAAAATAAAAAATAATAAAATAATAAAATATCCAGGAACACCCCAAATACTTGGAAACTAAATATCACATCTCTAGGGCTTCCCTGGTGGCGCAGTGGTTGGGAGTCCGCCTGCCGATGCAGGGGACACCGGTTCGTGCCCCGGTCCGGGAAGATCCCACATGCCGCGCAGCGGCTGGGCCCGTGAGCCATGGCCTCTGAGCCTGCGCGTCGGAGCCTGTGCTCCGCAACGGGAGAGGCCACAACAGTGAGAGGCCCGCGTACCGCAAAAAAAAAAAAAAAAAAAAAAAAAATCACATCTCTAAATAACCCATGGGGCAAAGAAGAAATCACAAGGAAATTAACATATATTTTCAACCAAATAATAGAAACCACAACATATCAAAAATTTTTAAATGCATTGTTAAAGTTTAGAGGGATATTGATAGATTTAAATTCTTGTGACAGAAAAGAAGAAAGGATTAAATCGGTGATCTAAGCTTTCACCTTAAAAAGCTAGAAAAAGAAAAGTAAATTAAACCCAAAGTAGAAGGAAGGGAATAATGTAGATGAGAGCAGAAAACAAAGCAAAGGAAAAGGGCCAATAATAGAGAAAAATCAATGGAACCAATGGTGGTTCCTTAAAAAGATCTAATAAAACAGATAAGTCTCTATCTAGTCTGATCAAGAAAAATGAGAGGACACACAGAACCAAGATGTGTGTAGGAAAAAGGACATTACTACAGATTCCATATACGTTAAAAGACTAAGAAGGGAATATTATGAACAACTTTATACATACCAAATTACCAAAACTGTCACAAGAGAAAACAGAAAGTCTGATAGCTGTATATCAATGAAAGAAATTGGATTTGTACCTTAAACCTTTCCAAGAAGAAAACTCCAGGCTCAAATGGCAGCTCTAAAGCTCTAAATTCTTTCAAACTTTTCAGAAAGAAATAATACCAATCTTACCCAAACTCTAGAAAATAGAGGAAGAGGATTCCAAATTCATTCTATATGAAGTCAGGATTCCCCTGTTACTACAAGCAAAGACAGTTCAAGAAAAGAACACTACAAGCCAATATCCCTCATGGACACAGACCCAGATATCATTTTTTTAAATGGCAAATTGAATCCGGCATATATAAAATGGTTACTACATCATGACCAAGTGGGATTTATACCAGAATGCAATGTAAATTTTGAATGTAACATTCAAAACTCAATACATATAATTCACTGTTAATATAAAAAAGAACACCAGGTGATCATCTCAATAGATGCAAAAAAAATTTTGATAAAACCACCATTCATGATAAAAATTCTCAGCAAACTAGCAATAGGAGAGACTTCCTCAAACTAATGTTAAGTGTAATGGTGAAAGACTGGACAACTTTTTCTATGATAGGAACTAGGCAACAATGTTTATTCTCACAATTTCTATTTCACAATTTTTATTTAATATTGTACTAGAGGGAAGAAAGAAATACAACGTATAAAGGTCGTCAGAAAAAAAAAACTGCCTTTACTTGCAGATGACAAGACTGTATATGTAAAAAATCCTAAGGATTATATATGAAAAAATTACTAGAACTAATAAATAATTTTAGCAAGGTCTCATGATACAAAATTAATAAATAAAAATCAACTGTACTTCTGTATACTTAGTAATTGAAAGATGAAATTAGTGCCATTTGCAATAGTATAAAAAATATGAACACTTAGGGATACATTTAATAAAATGTATGAAAGAAAACTACATTGTATGTTGTATATGCAGTATGTAAATAATACAAATTGTTACTGAGAAAAAGTAAAGAAACTAAATAAACAGATAGTGTTCATGATCTCGAAGATAATATTGTTAAGATGTCAATTCTCCCCCAATTTTTATATATATTATATAAACATATGTGTGTATGTATATATATATATATATATATATATATGAGCACAATTCCAGGAGGCTTTTTTGTAGACATTGACAAACTGATTCTAAAATTCCATTCAAAATCCCAGCAGGATTTGTTATAGATATAAACATGCTGATTCTAAACTATATATGGAAATGTAAAGAAATCAGAATAGCCAAAACAATTTTGAGAAAGATCAGAGTTGGAAGACTCACATTACCCACTTTTAAGAATGATTAAAAGCTACGGTAACCAAGACAGTGCTATATTGGTGAAAGGCCAGACACACAAATCTATGGAATATAAGAGTCCAGAAACAGACCCATAAAAATATGGTCGATTTTTTTTTCTTTTTTTTTGCGGTACGTGGGCCTCTCACTGTTGTGGCCTCTCCCGTTGCGGAGCACAGGCTCCGGATGCGCAGGCTCAGCGGCCATGGCTCACAGGCCCAGCCGCTCCGCGGCATGTGGGATCTTCCCAGACCGGGGCACGAACCCGTGTCCCCTGCATCAGCAGGCGGACTCTCAACCACTGCGCCACCAGGGAAGCCCGGTCAATTGATTTTTGACAAATGTGCAAAAATAATTCAATGCAAAAGTAATTTTTTCAACAAATGGAACTAGAACAACTGGACAGCCACATGCTCCCCCCCAAAAAAGATATATACCTTTACCCTTTATACAAAAAATTAACTCAAAAGGAGTCATAGATCTAAATGTAAAATATAAGACTTTTACAAGACGTTACAGAAAATATTCATGATATTGGATATGGCAAAGAGTTTCTAGATACGCCACCAAAAGCATAAACCATAAAAAAAAAAATTGATACCCTTGACTAAATCAAAATTGAGAACTTTTGCTCTGAGAAGAACACAGTTAAGGAAATAAAAAGATGAGCCCCAGATGGGGAGAAAAATATTTGTAAATCATTTGCCCAAAAAATGACTTCAATCTAGAATAAATATCAAAAGTCAACAGTGAGAGAGCAACCCAATTTTTAAAATGGGCAAAAGATTTGTACAGACTTTTCACCCAAGACATCATCTATGGATGGCAAGTAAGTACATGAAAAGATGCTCAACTTACTGGCCTTAGAAAAATGCAAAGTAAAACCATGATACGGTACATCTGTACATCTATTAAAATGGGTAAAATTAAAAAAAAAAATAATACCAAGTGCTGGTAAGTATGCAGAGCAACTGGAACTTTCTTTCATGCATTGCTAGTGGGAATGCAAAATGAGCCACTCTGGAAAACAGCTTAGCATTTTCTTATAAAGTTGGAACATCCACTTACCATATAACCCAACCCACCTAGGTATTTAGAGAAATGAAATTTGTGTTTACATAAAAAGCTTTATGCAGATATTTATCACAGTTTTATTCATAATTGCCAAAAGCTGAAAGCAACAAAGATACTGATACCAACATCGATGACTCTTAAAGGTGTTATGCTGATTGAAAGATGCCAGTCTTAAAACTCTTTCATGTTGCATGATTCTATGTATTGCATAATGCATGATTCTGGAAAAGGCAAAACTATAGGGACAGATAACATGTGGCTTTTAAGGGTTAGGGTAAGAGGAGAATGTGACTACAAAGAGGCAGCAAAAGGGAATTTTTTTTGGGTGGTAGAACCATTATATATCCTGATTGTCATAGTGGCTATACAAATCTATACATATATCAAAACTCATAGAATTAGTCACCAAAATAAAGTCAGTTTTACTGTATGTAAATTTAAAAGGTATTTTCAAAACAACAATACCAGGACTTCCCTGGTGGCACAGTGGTTAAGAATCCACCTGCCAATGCAGGGGACACGGGTTCAATCCCTGGTCTGGGAAGATCCCACATGCCACGAAGCAACTAAGCCCGTGCTCCACAACTACTGAGCCTGCACTCTAGAGCAGCAGTCCTCAACCTTTTTGGCACCAGGGACCAGTTTCATGGAAGGCAATTTTTCCATGGACGGGGCGGAGGGAGAAGGTTCAGGCGGTAATGGGAGCACTGGGGAGCAATGGCGAGCGGCAGATGAAGCTTTGCTCGCTTGCCTGCCGCTCACCTTCTGCTGTGCGGCCCGGGGGTTGGGGACCCCTGTTCTAGAGCCTGCAAGTCACAACGACTGAGCCTGTGTACTGCAACTACTGAGCCTACGCACCACAACTACTGAAGCCCATGTGCTCTAGGGCCCGCATGCCACAACTACTGAGCCCACATGCTGCAACTACTGAAGCCCACGCGCCTAGAGCCTGTGCTCCGCAACAAGAGAAGCCACTGCAATGAGAAGCCCACGCATCGCAACGAAAAGTAGCCCTTGCTTGCTGCAACTAGAGAAAGCCTGCGCACAGCAACGAAGACCCAACACAGCCAAAAAACAAAACAAAACACAGCAATGCCATTATACACTCATTAGGATTGCTAAAATTAAAAAGGCCAACAATGCCTAGTGTTGGCGAGGATGTGGAATGCATATATTGCTGGTGTGAGTGGAAAACAGTACAACCACTTTAAAGAACGGAACCCACCATTTTATTTCTAGGTATTTATTTAAGACAAATGCAAACATGTCTGCAAAAAACTGGTATACCAATGTCCAGAGCAGCTTTACTCCCAACAGCCAAAGCTGGAAACAACTCAAATGTCTATCAATAGGTGAATGGATAAGCAAATGGGGGATATATCCATAAAAGTGAGCATGGAGCTCCCATTCCTAATTCAGTGTTCTTCTGGGAATAACAGTTGCTCTAATAATACTTTATCTGATCATGGCTTATAGTATTTAAATGTTAAACATCCTCCCTCTCTTGAATTTATAGAACCTCCCTCCCCACTTCTAGTTTTGATGTTAATTCTGGCAAACAAAGACCAGTGTAGCTTCTTCCCAGGGTCTCTTGTTACTCTCTGCTCATTGTCCCAGTCCTTGACCTGGTCTCCATCAGCAGGCACATTATGGCTTGGAGCTTCCCAGGCTCCCAGAGACCACTACCTAGGACTAGCTGTCAACTCTGGCCTTCAGGTCCTATCTTGGATAAAACAACACTGATACATTCATGCCATTATGTAATCAACTGGTCCAGTAACTGTCTAATGGAATTGCTCATCATCACATGCTTAGAAAAGATGCAGTTTCCCTGATAGAACAGCATTGGTAACTCCATATTTTTGTTAATCAGATTTTAATTCTGTGATTTCTGTTCTACAGAAGCCTCTTGAGATTTATCATGAGTAAGGAAGAGTGATCCTGAAAGGAAAGTCAGAGACAAAAACAAACAAAAAGTTTATGCTACTACTGTTCATGGTAGCAGCTATTCAAACACTTGACAGACATCTTAAAAGGCAATGATAGGGAGTTCCCTGGTGGCCTAGTGTTTAGGATTCAGCGCTTTCACTGCTGTGGCCTAGGTTCAATCCCTGGTTGGGAAACTGAGATCCTGCCAGCCGTGCGGCGTGGCCATAAATAAGGAAATAATAAATAAATAAAATTATAGATGTGAACTAATAAAGAAATGTGAATAAAATGACCTTTAAAAAAAGGCAATGATAATCCCAA
Organism: Neophocaena asiaeorientalis asiaeorientalis; assembly: GCF_003031525.2. Lineage (NCBI taxonomy): Eukaryota > Metazoa > Chordata > Mammalia > Artiodactyla > Phocoenidae > Neophocaena > Neophocaena asiaeorientalis. The sequence continues at coordinate 5,639,961 of NW_020185317.1, forward strand.
CCTGTATAGCACTGAAGAATAAGCTTTGTATAATTTCATTATCCCCTAATAAGATAGTTGATTCATAATGAAGAACTAAAGTTTCAACAATGTTAGCTAGTAATGCAAGTCAGTAGTTGAGCAGATTATATAATTGGTTTTCTTAGGACAGCATGTGGGATGACCTCTTCTAAGTTAATTTTTAGACTGTATTATTCATCAGTCAGGTTGGAAAGTTACCATGGCTATCAGTTGAAGGTATGATACATTTAATGCTGGATATTAGCCAAAAAAAGTATTTTGGCTCTCTTGTCAATGTAACTAGCTGATACAGAAGTATAAAATATTTTTTAAACACACTTTTGAAAATTACTGAAAATCAATTTCTTTTATACTATAGTTTAAAATCTTAAGATACATAAAGAGCTGCCAGTGAGAACGTTCCTTAACCATCGAGCCAGTATTTATTGAGTTTCTACCACGTATTCAGCACCAATATCCATCAGTATAAGTGCTTTCAAAATTTCTTTAACAAAATAAAATCAATGGGAGATAGAGTGAGAATGAGATGACAACTTATTCAGGCTATAATTAGTGCAGATGCCCAGAAAGGATCCTTAGTTTTACCCTTGTCCTAATATGTGAAGTGGCCATTTGTTCATGCCACTGCCAGCAAAAATAAAATATAAAGATGCCTTTTCTCCCATCACTCCCTCCCCCGAATCCCAACACACATACATATATACATACACATCAGAGTCATACGTAAAGAAAAAGCCCCATTTACTTGGTTCCCTCAATATTACTTTGAAGTCTCAAAGCACTGAGTATATAAAGCGTGTCAGGCCATAGCCCTGGCACTTCCCTCAGGAATGGGTCTAGCCACTACAGGGTCTTCTATTGGATCTTTCAAACAGAAGATGCAGTTTACTGCAGTCCATAGTTCATCTTGGAGCTGTGGACCACCGTCCTGCATACAGTGTCATCAGATTGAGCCTGGTTTGTAAGCTCCCTGGGAATATGCCAGGGAAGGTGCCACAAAAAAAGCCAAAACTTGAATATGAGTGGGGGCCAGACCATATAGTTCTAGCAAAAAAAAGTAACTTCCCAAATCTGCTCTGGAAATGAACAGGCTGCTAAATCCCTGAAAGTCTTTCTTAAATATTAGATTAACAGAAATGCTTATTACTGTTGTTCTACTTCAGATAATCTTCTAAGCCTTATAAACAGGTTTTAAGACATTTTATATCTCGTTATACCTTAAAATGGGCCCTAGCCCTGAATTAATGCAAATATCTATACAATATCGATAAAAACCACATTATAGTCTTTAAAAGCATAATGAATATACTGTCTTTCAAATTTCAGTGTAGATGCAATTAATTAAAATGCGAATTCATTAAAAAATATAACTGGGTTCATTTAAAAACAATAACGGGGCTTCCCTGGTGGCGCAGTGGTTGAGAGTCTGCCTGCCGATGCAGGGGACATGGGTTCGTGCCCCGGTCCGGGAAGATCCCACATGCCGCGGAGCGGCTGGGCCCGTGAGCCATGGCTGCTGAGCCTGCGCGTCCGGAGCCTGTGCTCCGCAACGGGAGAGGCCACAACAGTGAGAGGCCCGCGTACTGCAAAAAAAAATAATAAAAAAAAATTTAAAAATATAAAAACAATAACGAAGTTCCTAACTGAAGCTTTGTCGTTATTTGTTCTCTAATATTGGATCCTAAGAGTATATTTTCCTTCTTGTAGGGGTCCATGAAAATTGGACAGTAAACAGAGGACTTCGTACTGGTAATACTGACAGTCACTGACCTAGACTATAAATTCATAACAGGATCAAATGACACCAGCTAAACTGGCAAACAGAAATGAACTCAAATTTAATACTCACAAAAAAGTAAAAGCTAGAAAATACAGCAAATGTGATTTTGGTCCGTCTGAAGGTCACCTCAGGGCACTACTGTACAGTCTTTGGAAACTTAGTAGCTGCTTTCGTCCTCAGGCACACAGAACACATGCTGTGTGCAGCTGCTCAACACCAGGGCAGTCACAGGAGGCTCTTCATGAAGCCACATTTGGGGCCAAATTTTCTCAATGGAGAGGCAGAGAAAATAACATTGATAAATGACGATATAAGAGATTCTAATAAACCTGAGCAGAGCTGTGTGGTATGACTTCATCCGTAAACTGGGAATCTACCTCAGACGTTCATCATAAAAACTGTGAGCTTCTACACGTGAGGCATCTAGAACCGCCTTGGAACATGGAAGGTGTTCAAGTGTTCAGTAAGTATTATTTCCTTTCCTTCTCTCTCTTAGATTGTCCCCTAAACCTGCTAACATCAAATTATTATTTTAAGTGCTTTAGTTATTATGTTTTAGGATTATAATTAAGGAAAGAGAATTATAACCTAAGAATGCTGACGGTCATTTGGGAATTAAAGAGTTAGAATTGGGCGCCAGATCTAAGTCAGGGGTCAGTGCTTCATCTCATTTACCAGGTCCTCCGGGTAGGGAAGGGAAACAAACAGGCTTAACTCTGGGTACAAGTCTGGCTTCACCTGACCACTCCTATTTATGACTACAGATACTGAATTCAGTCTGCAGTAATTCCTCCAGCCCTGTAATCTAAATACTTGCAGGAAATGAAAAGTAGCTTCTGACGAACTAGTTGTAGAAAACCTGATCTAGATCACCACTGAGACTGTAAAACATTTAAACATTATATTCTGTACTAATTTCTCAGTCATGTCATGTCCTAACTAAATGACACAACTGTACTCATGACACATGAATTAAGCTCTGTAAAATTCTGAAGGCAGTTCCTTACGCAACTGTTGTTAAATGGAGGTGAGGGGTGGAGGGAACAGGGTAACGGTGTCAGAATATTGCCTTTAGTTTGTTACAACTGGACTGTTCTTCAGATCCTGTAGCTCAAACTAGGTTATCTGAGCCCAAATCAGAACATGAAACTAATAAAACATAAAAATGAATGCTCAGTCCTCAATTCATTATAGTTTGAAAATCATGATCCACTCGTCCTTATATACTAAGCCAATTACTTACTCCATAAACTCCTACATCACATTTGTAAAATGCTTTCTCTTTCAAAAGGGCTTTCTTATTTTTTTCCCTCCTTATTCACACAGATATCTTCTCTTTAAAAACTGACCCACTCTTAAGTGTCTATCTCAAGTACACTTCTGTGTAAAGGCGTTCCCACTACCTAATATTACTCTGTCCCTCTCTTGGGTTTCCATAACATATTTATCTCCATCACTGTACTTTTCTCATTCTGCTTGTTTACAAGTCTGTGCCTAGACTCTCAAAGGCAGGAATATGGCCATACCACTTAAACTCTTTCTGAAAGAAGATGGGTAATAAGTAATTGTTTATCTTTGTATCTCACTTCTATATGCCTAGCATAATAAAGGGCCTCAGTAAATGTTAACTGATTTAAATAATTTAAGTCTAGATAGTTTAAATAAAATTCCAGTCCTCTTAGAGAGCAACACAGTGTGTACAGCCCTAAGTTACAAATGATAACCAAGTGTCTGGGGCTTTTCAGAGTAAATTATCCATCTACCTCTGTTTCTGTTGAGCATATCTCATTTGCATTTTCCCTTTTCCTGTTTCCCTGGTGTCTTATAATTAATTTATACAACAGAAAGGAATTATTTTTCCTCATTTTACAGAATACATTGATGTATAACTCTATATGTAAACAGGTTAAATATCCTGCCTGGGGAAGCATGTGACCTTGATGACATTGTATGAGAGACCAAATGCACTGCCTGTTCTAAAATCCGTATCTTTTGATTCTAGTTTCAGGGATCTTGCTGCTGTATCACAGTGCCTTCCTTTCACATTTCATGACATGTGCTAATTCAAGTAAACTGCCTAATTATGGAACAATTTATTTTACAAACCCATTCTTCAAAAAAATTGTCTTAAAGTGGACGTGGTGCAATGGACACTCAAATACAGATGTTAGTAGTGCAAATTGGTTCAACAGTAGCATAACAATTCATGTTAAAAGCCCTAACCCAAATATCGCACTTTGAGAAATCTATCCTAAAGAAACGAACAGAGTTGTAGACAAATATTTATACATAAAAATTTTCATGAAAGCCCTTTTATAATAAGAAAAGTTGAAAATAACCTAAATGTCCAACAATAAGAGGTTTGTTATCATATGTCTATATCCTGGAATATTATGGAACTATTAATAACTACAGCAGATAGTCTCTAAAATGGCCTTCAACAATCCCTGCCTGCTGGAATTCCCATGCCTTGTTTAATCCCCTCCCCTTAAATACAGGACTAATGACTCACTTCTACCAAGGATATAGCAAATGCCATGGGATGTCACTTCCAAGACTGGGTTTCAAAGAAACCATGACTTCTGTCTTGCATTCATTCTCTCACTGTAATGGAAGCCAACTGCTGTGTTGTGAGCAGCCCTACAGAGAGGCCCATAAAGTAAGAAATTGAAGGAAATCTCTCTACGGCAGTGTGCAAGGAAGGGATTGTCCCTCAGTTAAGCCTTCAGATAAAGATTATAGCCCCAACTGACAAAATGATTGTGAAAGACTTTGAAGCAGAGGTACTCAGTTAAGCCGTACCCAGATTCCTGATCCACGGGAACTGTGAAATAATTTTATGTTATTTTAAGTAATTAAGTCTTTTTTTTTTTTTTTTTTTGCGATACGCGGGCCTCTCACTGTTGTGGCCTCTCCCGTTGCGGAGCACAGGCTCCGGACGCGCAGGCTCAGCAGCCATGGCTCACGGGCCCAGCCGCTCCGCGGCATGTGGGATCTTCCCGGACCGGGGCACGAACCCGTGTCCCCTGCATTGGCAGGCGGACTCTCAACCACTGCGCCACCAGGGAAACCCAGTAATTAAGTTTTAGGGTAGTTCATGATACAAAAATAAATAATAACTTTAAAAAATATTTAGTAACATGAGGAAATGTTCACATGTTAACTTTTAAAATTACTGGTCAAATGGTTTATTTATCCATAGCAAAACAATTTAAAAGCTCAGCCTGTTAATAACAAAAATATTGTTTAAAAACAGACCATGTACTCACTATTTGTGATTCGAACTAATAATTTCCCACAACATTTCCATTCACTGAAAATATTTTCAAGACTGTTATAAGCCTGCCTTGTAATATCATACAATTTTAAGTGTAATTATCATTAGCTAAAGAAATGACACCAAACATTGATGATATTACAATCTGCCTCCTAAAATATAGTAGAAAAGTTTACAAAGATTAGATTCTTCCAAGTCTTCAGAATTTATAGTTAATTTTTAAAAGCATAAGACTATAATATACATGTATGATTCCAATTTTTAAAATATATATGGTTGAAAAAGAATAGAAAACAGGAAGACATCAACAGTGTTTCTCTTTGGATGGTGGGATTATAGGTAATTTAAATTTTTCTTTATCCTCTTCTCTGTTTCCCAATTTTTTTCAAACGCATATATTATTTTTTATCATCAGAAATATCTTTTACAAAAAAGTCAAACTAATAATTTGATATAATACATTTTACTGCTTCACACCAAGATTTAATGCTAATAAGAGACTCAACCATTTTGCAAAGAGACAGAATAGCACTGGACCCATAACAAGATCTAGGCGATAGCACTCAATTAGCAAGTAAAAAGTCAATAAAACTATAGTATATCTAATTCTTTTTTTTAAAGAAGGCGGCTTCATGCTGAGTCAGATGAGAGTTAATGTAGGATTCAGAAGCAAGAACAAGTTTGTGAGGGGATATGATAGATGTGCTCCATAGCACTGGTTCCTGAAGGTCAGTGTTTACAAATAAATTAGAATATTAAAAAGCTGAGCAACTCTTGTATCTCCCATAAACTCAATATTTATCATCTGTGATCTACCTAAACATGCTTGAACCTTACATTCTAGCCCATATCAACTTTGGGGGCCGTGTTTTTCTATATACAGTATAAAGTATGCTTTTTATTAAAGCTATATGTACGGGAAGAAGAGAAAAGTTGTTTCAGATTTTAGGATTTGGTAAGCAAAATTATTTTTTGTTAAGCCATTTCTCATTTCTCTGAGTGCAGACAGGTCATTCATCCAAGATCCTGACAAGGTTCTTTTAAGAAATGACACCTTGTTATTACAAAATACCAAACTTAAAAGGCTCCACTAAACAAAATGACTTCATACTCGAAATCAACGCATAAAATCTTTTTCTCATAGAGTTTTCTTTGAACTTCACTGGGCTCAAGCAGAGAAATTTATCATGTACAGCAAACTTGTGTCATTTTGAGCTCAGAAAAGTCAGAAAAACCAACAGATTCTACCCAGAGTTCTTCACATAACTTTTGTCTAAAAAAGGGTAGAGGAATTTAATTGGCTATGTGACCACAGGAGTTTTTCTTTGCTTCTTTGAGACTCTGCTTCCTCATCTCTAAACTGAGGGTAATAATGCCTGCCCCAAATTCCTCTGAATAGTGATAAAGGAAAAACATAAAGCACCATAGAAATGCAGCAGCTATTCTGCTACTATTATTACTAAACTGATAATGAGGTAAGAGGAAGGATGAAAAACACTGTGAAAAGGAAGGAAAAGATGACATTTGAGTAGATTATTTTGGGTAATTCACACTCCCTGGTTCTGAACAGTTCTTCCAATCCCCTCCACAAAAGTCCACCCACAAGAAACACATCAGATACCCCAATCTCAAAACTTCCCTTAAAGGTGGAAACCATATACTCCAAACAAAACAATCCTAAAAAATGTAGATCCTTGTGGAATTACATTTCAGTATGAATGCATATCCCATTTCACTGGAATGGATGATGTATCTGTCAGTCTCTCTCACAAGCCCATGAATTCACGGAGGGTAGACACTTTGCCTCACTCGAAGCCTGAACTTTAATAAGTAGTTTCTAATTCGAGGTTGGTCCAAAATACCTAAATCTTGCTCATTTTAATTGATCAAACAATCTTAACTGACATTTTTCTGAGCCACTAAATTTTATTTATCTCAATTGTCATTAAGGAATTTGAGAGGGATCACAGTTTGTCACGACAATGCATAAGCCTTGTTTTGAGCCAAAGGCAATTAGCTCTCTGCCCTCCACCTTTTTTGTCCAAAAGCAGGGCATAAATTTCCCTTTGTAAATGTATCTCCGTCTCCTATACCAAGAAGAGAACCACTCTGGAGACAATTCTTATCTGCAAAACAAACCACCCTTATTTATCATACATTTCCTAGCCACCCTCTCAGAACTCACTGTCATGCCAGAAGCCCGCCTTTCCTTAGTCTAGCCCCTTTCCACACTGTATCACCGTTTGTTAAGATGATACAGAAGTCCACAATTCTAACCATTTCCTTGAATCGCATTTCTTTGTGAACTCCCATGCATACATAGGTAATTAATTTTTTTCTCCTGTTAATCTATTATCAGTTTGATCTTCAGGCCCAGCCAATGACCCTAAGAGAGGAGAGGAAGATGATTTTTTTCCTTCCCTACATATTCAAGATTAGTCTTTACGTTATGTAGTGGAACCACCTCAAATATTTTAGAACAAGTAGGAGGCATAAATATTATAAGTGTTAAGTGCTATGCATCAAATTAAATTCCAGGCAGTAGTACACGTAATTTTGAATGCTTAAAAGAACCATTATTCTTATAATGGAGACATGGAAAAACATGGTATCCAAACCCACTTGGACTCTGGGTCAAAGGAGCAAGAATTTTGAAAGTTTTGCTATTTAAATTTTGGTAATTTTTTCGTGATACATATACCACACTCCTAAGGAGTCATTATAGAGTTCCTACTCTCTGTAGCTGATGGTATAATATTTCAGGCTGGGGAGTGGAGGTAAGGTGGGGCAGAGGTACATTTAATTTAAACAAAAAAGAGATATATGTATACATATTGCTGATTCACTTTGCTGTACAGTAGAAACTAACACAACATTGTAAAGCAACTATACTCCAATAAAAATTTTTAAAAATAAAAGAAAAGTAAATAAGAAACCAGCCCCCAATTTTTAAAAAAAAAGCCTTTTTACCTATTGGATATAATTTCTCACTAATCCAAGGAAACTTCCTCCCCCCCTCAAGCTATTATCCTTACCACACACACCCATGCTCATTTTCTCCTTCTGGCCTTCCCTTAGGTTGAAAAATACCACCTGCCCCATATCTCCACCCAGCACCCTTTCCCCTCTTCCCTGCGTAAACCAAATCTGTGCCATCTTCAAGGCTAGGGGAATCCCTGTCTCCTTCAGGCAGACTTCCTGGAATTCCTCAAACCTTTATCCAGAATTCTTGAACTCCTGTCCAGCCTATTTAATTTATAAGTGCTGCCTCCCCAAATGAGATTAAAGATTCCTCAAGGGCAGTAGCCATTTCTCCTTTTGCTATTTTGCACAGAACAGTTCTCCACAGAGGCACTTAATGAATGCTAATTAAAGTCCGGCTATTTATCAAATACCCATGTGCTTCAAAGTGTGTTAGATGCTGGGGATAAAACAGTGAACTATACGTTGTTCTACCTCTTTCAGGGCACTTACAACAAGCAAAAGCCACAAAGTCCCAGTAGTATTAGGGCCAGTGTTTCGTTTAGCCAGTGTAATGTTCCAACTGCTCTGAATTAGAATAGTTCTAAGCTGGGCATTCACTCTCCAGTTCACAGGACTCTGTACACTCCCTTGTGTCTGGCACCCATACAGCTTCACTAATTTATGTTATCTTCAGCCCCTTGTGAAACATCCTTTATTTCACAACTCTTAATTTATAAGGAATAAATTAATTCTTAAAGTACAGACTCTTCCTATATCAGATACTGACTAGTTATTTATTACTCCCCAAACTTTCAACATTAGAATGCCATTCTATTCATATCACTCTTACTATGGAAAACAGGCTCCAGTTTAAAAAAAAAATTCCAAATCCAAGGCAGATGGTATATTAATTAGAGAAAGAGAACTGCTCAGCAACTGTTTTGCTTTCTTAAAAGCAAATGATCTTTAAGCTGGAAAGGACAGAAGAAACCTCTTTAAGAGAGAACCAAGGTACAAGCAGAAGTCACTTTAAAAGAATTCACGTCTTCAAAATCTGGTGAATTATATTCCAGGGAGAATTGGCAGATGTAAGCACAGAAATATTCTGACAATCTCAGAAAAACATGGAGAAGGAGGGAAGTCTCAAGAGGCTAGAGACTCAAATACACTTTTTCTCCCTAATTTTTTAAAAATTCAAAACTGAAGGAAAAAAATAGAATTCCTAGGCATTACAAACCAGTTAATTTGATACCAATCTGGCAAAATTCAAGATTTAATCAGAAAACGGGGAATATTTAGGGGGAAAAATACTGGGGATTTCAAGGAACTAGGGGTTTACTAAGGATCAGTAATTTTTAAACTAACATCATTTACTTTTGTGGTAGACCAGAGAATATTCAAGATCTTTAATTTAAGCAAAGCATTTGATTAAAATTATTCCCATAATGTCCTTATGAAGAAGACTGACCTATGGGCTAGAACAGTTTAATCTGAAGGACAGTGCTAGCTGAGTTCAGCTGATTAATTAATTTGTCTCAGCAATGTCTACTGAGGGCCAAATAGATTCCCAACCAGTACTATACTTGGCATTTTCAGTATATTACTTTGAACTCTAACAATTAACTGAAAGGCGGATGTTCCTAACCTCATTTTACTGACATGGAAAAGAAGTTTCTCAAGGTCGCAAAGCTAGTAGCCAGGCTCCAAAAGTCCAGGACTTTCTGTGTGCCACGGGCTTCTAGATGTGCCACCATGGCAAAAAGACCTGTCCCATGTATTACCAATGACTCGAATGTCTGGTGAACAAACTCACCACATGTGCAGGTGACACAAAATCAGAAGGCAGAGTTAACATGATGAATGCCACAATCAAGATTAAAACACATCTAACTTAAAGTAATACAAGACAAGAAAAAAAATGTTCATATTCAAGAAATTTTTAACTGCATAATTAAAGAATGAATAAAGCCTACCTTGACAGCAAAGTGTGTGTGGGGTCATGGTGGTGAGTATTTTAGTCAACTTTGGTGTATTTACTACAAAAGCCAATTAAAAATTAGATGATTTTCGATAGCTAGTGGGAAGCAGCCACGTAGCACAGGGAGATCAGCTCGGTGCTTTGTGACCACTTAGAGGGGTGTGATAGGGAGGGTGGGGCGGGAGGGAGACACAAGAGGGAGGGCATATGGAGATATATGTATACGTATAGCTGATTCACTTTGTTATAAAGCAGAAACTAACATAACACTGTAGAGCAATTATACTCCAATAAAGATGTTAAATTAATTAAACCAAAAAAAAAGTAAGAACATCAAAAAGAAATTACATGATTTTGTTTGAAGATAGGAATTCATTGCACTCTGCATTGTTCAGACTAGATTGAATTAATGCATTCAATTTTAGGCTAAGGATCTTTAGCACAGAGAAGGGTCTTAGGTAAGGAAGGAAACATTAAAGTGAATATTATTTGGTGAAGATAACTAACATTTACTGACTTCCGGGCAATTATGCTAAGTATTATGAACATTATCTCATTTGATTCTCACAACAACCCTACAGGTAGATGGAGTATATCATTATTCCCATTTTACAGATGAGGAAGCCAAAGCTCAGGGATCTGAAAGGCTGTCAAGTAAAGGAGACGAAAGTCTTACTCTGTACCACCTAGACTTTTCATTTCTTAACAGTTTTTGGTCATAGACTCTTTCAGATGGATGAAAGTTTTAGATCTTCTCTGCTGAAAGATTCTACATATAATTTCACGAGTTGGAGGGCTATTGGCAAAAGTAGGATTAATGAGAAACGGGTCCAAGGAAGCAGTTGTCAGTTCAGTGTAAACAAGGCCTTGCTAACAATAACAGAAAGGAGGGATACCTCACAATGCAGGGAGCTCCCTGTCACTGAAAGTGCTTCCTCAAAGTGTGGCTGGTCTGTTGGGAGTGCAACAGAGGGAATGTTAAAATGGATTGGAGGTTGGTCTGTGATTTTAAAGTACCCTGTTGTTATAAGATTGTGGGCCTAGTAAGTAATTTTTGTTTGATGGCAAAACAAAGAAGTTAAAAACTGAAGTTACTGTTTTAACAGACCATTCTGCTGAATACATCAGGCAGAATACCTAAATGTTAATGTTATTTCCCATCTGTATATATGGTACCTATATCAGGTACTTGAAAACAGCCTCATCCAAAAATTAAAGGTATATTCAACTGTTGATCTTGATGTGATTTATACTTTGTCATAATCAAAGCAGACTCCTTATTCCTCTGAATTCTTAACTAAAATGTTCCCTAAGATAAATACCATAAATACCAGATCCTAAAACGATGCGGTCTTTGATGAGAACGTTTACTAGTTTACAATTTTTGTTAACCTAATTCCATAAAGGATGGGGAGGGGGCAGACGGGAAACATAAGAGAAACAAACTCCGATTGTTCTGCTCTGCTTCTCAGATCCCTTCGCTAACAGCTGAAGGATCTTACCGTCAACTCTGCTTTATTTCCTATGTACATCATAATTCACCTCGAGATTCAGGCTCCCACTGCTCAAAGAGGAGCTCACACTTCGCTCCTGACATGCCATTCAGAGCACAAGCTTGACAACTTGGCATACAAATTAAGTGTTCATAGGCAAATCTTCTACCTGAAAATCTTTATTCTTCAGGCAGAAAGGATCGGGTGGAAGGTGAAACTGCCAACTCATAAAGCAAAACCTTGAATTTGAGGGCTCAGAACAAGGTGGAAGGAGCGGGGGCTAAGTTCTTTAATTAGGAGCCGAGCCGGAGGCACTGAGGCTCTAGCCGAGGCAGCTGGCCGAGAAAGGTCCGGTTTAATCAAAGCCTCCTGTAACTCACAGGTTTCTGCCACTGAAAATCAAAAAAGGCAAAACTGACGAGCAGAGACCTACGGACACACACAGGTCGCCCACCTCCCAGGTGTTCACTTACTCTACACGTCGGCGGGCAGCTGCGCGCCCCTCGGGCGTCTGGACGGCGGCGGGGACCGAGCAGGCATCCGGCGCTCCTGCAGCTCCGGGGCCGGCGCTGCCCCGCGGTGGGTCGGCGTCTGGGCGGGCGGCGAGCTGAGGCCCGGGCCAAAGCGGAGTGCGGTCCAGCTGCAAGGGCAGCGCCGCCGCCTTCTCACCACCGGCCGGCTCAGTCAAGTGGCAGCATTTGGAGGACGGGGTGTCCTTCGGTCGCGCTCCGGGCTCCTCCTCCCGCCGCCGCGCCCGCCGCGCGCTCCTGGCGGGTTCGCGCCCCGCACCCGGGCGACCGGCCCCGCAGGTGGCGGCCGAGGGCGCTCGGCTCCAGGGCGCGTCCTCCGCGGGCCGCACTCGAGTAACGGGCGGCGGGAGCAGCCACGGTCACGTCCGCAAGCGCCGGTCCGGGGCAGAGGCGGAGCTGGCCCGTGAAGCAGCTGGGTCGGGCCACCGCCCTCACGGCCACCCTAAATACACTACCCAGACTGCGGTCATTCCCCAGCCCGGCAGGAATTAGACCCCCAAATTTCGAAGAAAACAAAAGCGAGCAAGTCACTTCACTTCCCTGGCCCCTGACGGAGCCCCCTGGGCTGCTAACCGTCCTGGGCTCTGCCCAGGTGAGAGGAGGTGCTGGTGTCTGGGCGGGGGCCTGCCGTGGGGTGAACCGGTGCTCGCGGCCCCCGCGCGGAGCCCATGTGCAGGTGAACTCGCGGCAGCCTCACCGAGGCCTTCCCATCTAGGGGTTCCGGCGCCCGGGTCCACGCTTAGCAGCCAAACCCGCTTTGACCTAAAACTTCACGCGGTTCAGGCGTAGGTCAGGGACTCTGCCCTTCCTAACTAGCTTGCACCCTGAGTATGCAGAGCAACAGCGCTTGATGTAATTTTAAAAGGACACGTTCATTTGGTACTTCTCTATCCAGAAATACTGAAGAACATTTTCCAAGCATGTTTCTCCTTAAAACACCACTAACAAAACATCCTTTTCTCGCTTTTTTTTTTTTTGGCACTGAAGTCTCTATCTCAAAACATGGCCATTATTCGGTTGTGTTTCCTTTCGCATTCCACGTGATGCCTGTATCTTTCCAGCATGATTCCTAGCAATAGTAAAAGCCCCAAGAGAACTACAAAAGAACCATTATTTTAGTTGTGTTCTACAATGGATTAGTCATGCAAAATTCACGCTTGAAGAGACGTTGGTGATAACTTCACCTGACTCCTTTGCATTACAAGTGAGGACACTGAAGCCCAGAGTCCAGTGGCAAAACTAAATGTGAAAAAGAAAGACTGGAACCTCCACAGCTCACAGTCTGTAGACTAACATGAGGGTTAGCTCTCTAAAGGTATAACACAGTAAAGAATATGCTTAGATTGCAGAGGGATTGAGAAGCATAAATTATACAAAATCTAGTTCAGATACTTTTAGACTTTAAATGAATCAAACATTCCTATTTATTACTATGCTTAAATTAACTAAGGCAACTTTTATGTACAGACAGTAGCTCAGAAATGTAATTTTGCTTCATGATAATATTAATGGATTGGAGTAGGCACATTCTGACAATCATAGAATGTGAATATACTTATATTAACTGTTTTGTCTGATCATTATCAATTTCTAATGTACTCCAGTTGACTATACTAAGATAAGCAAGTATTTAGTTCTATATATTTCAGGCATATCATGCTAAATAATTATGATCAAATGCAAGGTTCCACCTTTAGGCCTAATTCTTCACTGAAGGTATCACTGCTTTCCCTCTCCCTTCGCACTTTAAGCTTTTACCAACCTAGTACTGCAATGATCCATAAGAGACCGCTGGGTTCCACACTGAGAGATCAGTATCAGTCTATGACGTGCTCAAGGTGAGAAAAGAGAAACTTAAAAATTTGTACTTCGCAGTTATCAGAGCAGTAAAGGGCGAAGAATGAGTCTCTGGCGTCCACCAGAAAAGAAAGAGACCTTTTGAACACGTACATTCCTGTGTCTCACACAGTTCAGAGATAGGCTGTATCATCTTTACCAAGTATTAGTTCCCTGCGTCGGCCAGACTCAGGCCAGGCCCTCCCTCCACCATCCCTGGTCTGGCCAAGACGGAGAAAAACCCAGGAGCAGCCCTCTTCTCTCTCTGCGAGTCTTCCCGGGCAGGTACCTCACAAGGACCCCGGGTCTGGGGCAGTGCTCAAAGGCTGCGCGGCGAAAGCCAAGGCTTCGCTGGGGCTCCTGGGCAGCTGGGTGGGCTTACCAGGCACTTCGGATGAACTTGGCCACAGAAGATGCTTCTCCAAGCTCCTCCGAGAGACGGCCTGCTTCCAGCCCTAGGACATCAAAAGGTGACCGGGTCCTTGGCCTCTCCTCAGGACTCTAGGCCGTACTTCCGGTCAAGATGGTACCGCCTGTTAAGCCCCGAGGGAAGATGCCTTGGGGAAACGTGGCGCCCTCTGCTGCCGGAGCCCAAAAATGCTGGCTTTCCTCTCAGGCACCCAGCCAGGAGCTGGGAGTCAGGGCCCCATCGTTTCTGCCCTCCTATTATCCTCTCACCCTGGCTGCAGCAAGAGCGGAGGAGGTGGGTACACAGAGCTCCTCAAACCGATGGTGGCAGAGACCGACTGTAGGGTTTTGAAAGTGTGCGGAATACACCTTTTAAAAAGCTGGAGAGTAAAGTGAGAGAGAGCGGGAAGGATCCTGAAGAGGGCCTAATTCGAACGTGGTTAAGGTGAGGGTGCCTGCGCGATAGCAGTGTTTAACGTATTTTCTTTTTACCAGAAGAGCATGGAAAATAAAAATCATAAAACCAGTGATGAGAAAATACTAGAATTTGAACACAAGTGATCTGACACCACAGCCCATGCTGTTGACAGGGACGAGGTATACTGAGCTGGATTGAGGACTGCATGCCAATAGTAAACCTGCAATTAATAGGATTAAATCCAGGCGCCCCCCGCCCCATATACTTTCCCTCCTAAAGAAATCCCATTTCCACTCCCAGCGCCCTAAAACTTCCATTTCCACTCCAGACAGGTCAGAGAGAGGGAGGTAGCTGACCCCCTCCACTGGTTTTTCTACTTAAACACTGAGAACCTCAAACTTCCATTTCTGCTTCAGGAGGACCAGTCAAAGCATACACCTCTGGGAGAAGCATGGAGGGCATGCCAGCCAGGTGGAGGGAACCTCCTCTCGAAAAGAACTCTAAGTAGTGAAATGATGAGACTCCGTCAGAAGGGATCTGGGCCCTGGGACTCACCTCTCTGCCACTAGGGCTCTTCCTAGCATATCAGTCAAATGCCATCTGTTTTCTGATAGTGAAGTGATGAGGACAGGATAGGTGGATGGAAGAATCTGGGAGTGTTCACGCAGAGGCAAGAGCATGCATGTACGTAAGAGAGTTATGAAAGTCACAGAAAACATCTATAAAGAACAGAAAAACAACTGAGGGGATAGAAAAACTGTATCATCATGATATACCATTATGGGGTATGAACCCTGACAGAATAGCACATGGGTATGATCTATGAGAAAACTCATTTTAACATTTTGACTTTCATAATGATAAGGCTCTGTTATGATAAAGAAATTAATAATTTTGTTTTCCACATATAAAATTTGAAATTCTACCTCCTTTTTTCTCATACAGTGGTCTACCACTATTAGTGACAGTTTTAGGTGGTTGTGAGTGGAAATGGGATTTCTTTTCAAGGGGAAGCATATAGGGTGGTTTGATTTAATTCTACTAATTGCAACTTTACTATTTGGTAATTCAGCTCAATATTTCTCTCCTGTCTACTATAGGAAACAAAACAAAACAAAACACTTTTAGTGTTTACTGGGAAGCAGAGCTATTTCCTACATATATTTTTCACTGATCCAGGTTTTATGTGCTATTTTTTATATGTTCAGGCTAAAATGGTTTCTCCAAAACAGTGAACTTATCTTGTATGTGCTAAGATTTTATCTAAATTATGCCGAGAGACCCAGATATCTCCTCTGAGTATGTGACAAACACATTTTCATGTCACACCCTAGACTAGGGTTTTAGGATGCAAAGCCTTAAAAATTCAGCAGCAGAAATGGCATATTGATTCTTTAACACTTTCTGTAGCCCAAGATATATGAACATGTTTCTTGATGAAGAACTAGCTGTAGATACAAAAATGGTGTCATCCTGGACCTTTTCCTGCACCCTCTGTACTACTCACAGTTGTTTCTATGCCAGAGCAGCCTTCACAGTCTTGCTGTAAACCTTAATCACACTGTTATGAAAGACCTCTGTTTGCTTAACATTTGCCCAGAATCAAGGAATAAATCATCAGATTACCCGACCAGCTAAACAGGTAAAAATGTACACCTATGAGAGTTTCCTATTTTGATATTTTAATATATATCATGATATGTTTGAAAGTTCATATGCCCAAAATAAACGTTCACAGCCATACTTTAGGCCATTCTAACCTTACTCATTACGTCACTGAAATGAGAAATGATTAACATTATCTTCCTCATATGGAAGACAGTCAAATCACCCCCTTGTACCTTCTCTTTCCTTGAGGGAAGGAAGTGTATTTAACTTTTTCTCATAAGATTTCCTTTACTCACATTTGCCAGGCTTTTCTAGACCTAATCTGGTTCTCCAAATGCAATTATATGTCTGGCAACCCAAATTAAGGGAACATTCCAAATAAGAGTTTAACAATGCCAAGCATTAGAGTATTACAGAACGATACTTCCCTACCTTGTATTGTATAATCCAATTCTGTTCATTATATTAACAACTATTTAGGTTGACAACCATGCCATAAGTCTATTTCTTTTTCCCACTTGTCTTGTTTTCCCTTAAGGTTTTTCTGCGTTCTGAGTTTAGGCCTTTAAGTTTACTGATGTGCATTTGTCAGTAAATAAGCTTCAGAGTAACCTATACAAGATCTGTCTGAAGATCTTTACACTAAACTTAATTAAATGCATTTTGGAG
Source organism: Neophocaena asiaeorientalis asiaeorientalis (assembly GCF_003031525.2). NCBI lineage: Eukaryota > Metazoa > Chordata > Mammalia > Artiodactyla > Phocoenidae > Neophocaena > Neophocaena asiaeorientalis. The sequence continues at coordinate 5,656,943 of NW_020185317.1, forward strand.
TCTATATATCTCTTGTAAAAGTAGATTTAACAGTCCCCAAAGAGGCAGAAATGTGTTGGAAATAAATGAACACCTTATTTTTTTTATTGTTGTTGTTTTTATGGTTATCTATATTTGTTTTCCCCTCTAGATTCTGAGTATCGTGAGAACAGGAACCATGTACTTTATGTATTTTATGTGCTACTTATTTCTAGCACCTGGCATATGGAAGGCATTAAATCTTGTTGAATTAAATGTTATTTCTCTGCTTTGGTGCTTTCTATAGTTTCATCCCATTTCAAACAGAGAAAACATTACTGCTTAGACCCATGAATCCAAGCTTCTGTAAGTCTTCTTTACCTACCTTTATTCTAACATTAAGATAGGGCCAACTTCTTTTGAAAGTATAGATATAAGACATTGTTAAAAATCTGATAAATACTGCAGTAATCATTGCACCAACATTTATTATTTCAAATGTCATACTGTAGTGCATGTTTTGTTTCTTTACTTAGGGCATATGTGCCTTTCAATATGAATCACTTTCTATTGTCTCAATACCCTGGTTTATTAAAAACAATCTGTTGGGGACTTCCCTCATGGTGCAGTGGTAAAGAATCCACCTTACAATGCAGGGGATGTGGGTTCTACCCCTGGTCAGGGAACTAAGATCCCACATGCCACGGGACAACTAAGCCCGCAGGCCACAACTACTGAGCTCACATGCCTCAACTAGAGCCCGTGTGCCACAAAATGCAGAGCCCATGTGCTCTGGAAACCATGTGCCACAACTACAGAGTCCACGTGCCCTGGAGCATGCCGCCACAACTAGAGAAGAGCAAACCCACAGGCCACAACTAGAGAGAAGCCCGTGCACCACAACGAAGAGCCCAGGTGCTGCAACGAAAGATCCTGCATGCCTCAACGAAGATCCTGCATGCCGCAACTAAGACCCGACGCAGCCAAAAATAAATAAAACTTTAAAACAAACAAAAAACAACAACAACAAAAAACCAATCTGTCCAAATTTGATTAAAATAGTTCAGTTTCCCCTGGAATTCTGGATTTTCACAGATTTATTAGCTCTTAATTTTAAAATTAAAGCCAAATATTTGATAAATATACCTTGAAAATAGGCATAGCTACATAAAGACAGCAGGATGTTTATTCTGGAGAAGCTAGGGGAATTAGAATAGATATCTAAGGGGTATTCAAATGGATGAGGGGCTATACTTAATCTACATTGCTCTGCTGGACATTATTAGAAACACTAGGAAGAAGTCATGGCAGGCATATTTGGATTTGATTAAGAAAGGACTGTCTATTGGTTAGGGCTTACAACAGAACGGACTGTTTAGTGAAAGAGTGAGCTTCCCCTTAAATCAGAAGTTACATGATCTATCTGGAATGTTATAATGGATATTTCTAACAAAAATAGCAAAATTTCACATCCTCTAAGAAAATCCCTCCAAAGCCAAGATTCTATAATCTTAGGAGTTGTTCTGCAGTACGAATACATGTGAACTTGGCCTTTGGACTGCATCCAATCCAGCACTAGAGCCATTATCTTGATGTCTTACTGTTTGTGCCGTCTACAGGGACAGAGAGACAGGCCCCTGATGTGTCCTTGGCTAAGGAGGCAGTTTAGCGTCTTTTAGACATTCTTCCTTAAAAGCAAATCAACCAACAAATGCTGTATAAATTGGTACTCAAAGAATTTGAGCTAATTCAACATAAGAAACTGGCTATCTACCAAGGGATACTTTATGGCTTGTGATATTTCACTGAACAGCTAACCTCATTTGCTGCAGTGCAGACCTACTATAACTTAGAGATAATAACGATAATTACTATTTATTGAGCACCTACTATGTACTGGGACCCACAATAGCCATCTACATGCTATCTCATTTAATCCTCACAATAAGATAAGGTAACTGTTAATATATGGTAGAACTTGAATTTGAACCCAGGCCTAAGTCCAAAGCCAGTGTTCCTTCTACTATTCTATATTGCTTTCCAACTTCTCAGTTGTCCACATAATGGCCTGTTAAATCTGGCCATAGTTCCACACAGCAGTCCTCCTATCCAACTCTTAATCCCTCAACTCTGATGGGCAGTATCTATTACTAAGGTATTGAGATTTGGAAAGAAGATGGGTTGTTACCAAAACTGATGAACTTGTGGTCATAGAATATCTGGCTTGAATATGTTGATAGAGGATGCATTCTGAACAACTGTATTTTCCATGGCCTCTATATTTCTGGGCAAGGATCTATTCCATGGACTCTATGTTTCATATCACACATGCAATACCTACATAAAGTCAGCTGTAGAGATAAGATAGTCATGAAATAACTAAAGAATAGCTATAATCAAACCAACTAGTAAATACATACTAGTGTATAGAGGACAGAATATACTGTAAAATGTAAATCATAAGAGGTCAGTGAAAAGTGGGTGAGTTTTGGCTAGGGTCATGAGACAAGCATAGAATTTTAATTGTTGAAAGAAGAGCATGGGTGTTCAGTTGATGCTATACCCACAGGGGTGGCAATGAGCTTGAAACACATATGAATGGGAAGAAAATGAATCTTTGAGAAATAGCTAGCAAGGCATGGGGCCCACTGATGTCAAGCTAGGGTGATTTGTTTAGACAAATAACAGACAGCCGCTGGAAGTTCTTAAATTGTAAAGTGATATAATAAAAATTGTCCTTGAATAGAGTAGATTTAGGATTAATGTGGAAACTCTGAGCAAGTAGAGATTAGTAGCACAAGCCAATCACGTCGCACTTACCATAATGCCTGAGAGAATGAAAAAGCGTTCATAAAATATGTTTTATTTTTCCCAAAGACTTACTTTTTCCTTCATAAACTTAGTCTATCTGTGGTTATTCTTGCCACCAACTACCAAGATCTGAAACTCTTAAAGCTTAATGGAATCACTGTACATTGAGTTTAAGTATTTCAAGTAATAGGAAATTTGCTTGGGCAAAAAAAAAAAAAAAAGTATCTACCAATTATATATTTATAGAGTGGAATTGAGGAAAAACTGAATCACTCAGTTTGCTCAGTAAAAATAAGACAAAGTTTTTAGCTGAGTCTGAAAGAACTGGGAATTTAAGAAGAGAAAGTCTTTTGTTTTTAGAACTTTAAACTTTTTTACAATGAACATTGATTACATTTGGAATCAGAAAAAAATCCAATAAAACAATTTTCATTTTGAAAAGAAAAGTTAAATAGAATAGTTTTGGGATACCTCTAAGAAACCATGATCATGTTAAGGGGTCCTTGTTTAGGAATTAGCTACTAGTACAGTTTTACCATCTCTTTTAGCTTCATTTTCAGGCCTTGCTTGACTTTCAGTAAAATATTTTAGACAGTAGAGAGTTTCACTGTTTACCTTTTTAAAAAAATTTTATTTGCATGTTGTAACAGAGAATTAGAATTATTGGTGCAAGAGGCAATCTATGGATAATCTATGACCTAAACCAAAGGAGATAGGTGCTTTAAACCATTTCATTGCCTTCCGAGAGGTCCTCCTAATGGACTACTTGCTATTGAGCTAAACTGACCATCTCGATTTAAGGGATTAGCTTCCAATTAAAAACAGTTACTGGGGGTCCATCAGATATTTAAATTAAAATTCTTTCCCAGTAGAATGCTTAGCTCAGTTCCAGAAAGAGTTCAGTTACTGGGACATTACTACTTTATCAGATCTAGGATTACCCTGTCTTTATGTACAAGGAAGTTCAACACATATAATTTTCAGTCAACATCCCAGATTCCTAACCAGCCTGATCTAAGAACTGAGATTGACTCTACAAGTCTAATTTAAATAAAGAGACCAGAAAAGAGTGACTCTACCTAGGGTGAAGTACCATAGAGCATTTTGTACAACAATTGCATCATCCCAGTTTTAGGCTTGGATCTCAGCTCCCATTTCCTCCCATGCATAAGGCCAAGAACACACCTCCTATCACTGTGAGTGAATTACAAACTAAGCTGCTAGGCTTTAGGGTCTATTTCTGGGTGTGATGAACCCTGCCCTTCTTGCCGCACTTATGCTCACCCCCCTCTTGATGTCAGCGTCTATGTATACGACTCTAGTTTTCAGTTTCTTCTTTTTTGGGAGGTACCTGGGAATTTCTGTTCCTTTTTTGTGAGGCCACTATACATTTAAATTTGTTATTTGAATTTAGCATGTCTGCTTGTTTAGAGAGTAATGAGTGGTGTTCAGTCCTCATTTTGCTAGAACTGGAGGTCCCCATTTGCTCTTCACCATACTCCAGTCTAGCTTCTACCCCCACCATTCTAAGATGCCTGTTCCTGTCAAAGTCACCAATGTTTTCTGTATCATCAAAATCAATGGACATTTCTTAGTCTGTATCTTAATCTTTAGTGCATTCATAAGAGCTGACCAGTCCCTTCTTCCTGAAACACTTTTAGCTTATGTAACGCTGGTTTCCTTCCTGTGTCTCTAGCTACTCCTACTCTTCTGATTAATCTCTAAATATTGTTGTCCCTCAGGGCCTGCTGTAGATTCTCTTCTCTTCTTTCTCTGCAATATTTCTTCAAGGGAGTTTATCTATTTGCATTGCTTTAATATCTTCCTTATGCCAGTAACTCCCAAATTTACATGTTCTGCTTTGGATGCCTAACAGGCACCTCAAATTTAACATGTCAAAAACAGAACTCTTGATACCCGTTCTCCAAATATGGTCCTCCTCTGGTCTTCTCCAACTCAATAAATGGTAACTAGTGGCTAAAATCAAACTTAGGAGTCATTTTCAGTTCTCCTACTTGTATTTCCCCTCCTCCCATTATATATAGTTCACTACCTGTTACCTGGACTATCTCCTCCTCAATCTTATCCATACAACTGGTTCCCTCTCTCACTAAGTCCTAGCCACACTGGTCTCTTTCTCCACCTCAGGGCCTTCATACCTTCTATTTTCTCTGTTTTTCCTACTTTTTCACTTGGCTGTCTCCTTCACATCTTTCATGTCTCAGTTCAAATGTCACCTCTTTGGAGGAGACTTTCTTGACTAGTCTATCTTAAGGCAGCCTTCTCTCTATAACCAGCTACTCTCTTACACATCACACTGTTTATTTCCTTCATAGTCTTTATCACTACTTGAAATTACCTTATTTGTTTTTATCTGCCTTCTCTAGAACATGAGATCCATGAAAAGAGTAACTTTTAATAGTATTTAAACATTATCTACCAGTGCCTAGAATAATAGTAGCTGGCATACAGTAGGTACTAAAAATACTTCTTGAGCAAATAAAAACAAGATACTTCCACTTCCAATTATAGCAGACTAGTTTACATTATACCAACTCTCCCCATGAGAACAACTATAAAATTTGGATAGAACATAAAAAAAAAGACTGAAAGTATCCAAAAACTATCAAGGCAGCCAAGCCTCAAGGAGCCAAGATCCTGATTTGAATAGAAATGCTGAGAAATGAGCCTGGTATTTTTGACGCCTTTGCAATTTGTAAGCAACAGCCTAGAGGCTGAGAATCTTTCATTCACCTCACAGAGTTTGGGAGTTGGAACTGCTGAAGAGGTACACTCCAGGAATAACCAGAATAAACCAGGAATAAAGTGAAAGTAAATCAGCTCTCACAAACTCAGTAAGCCCAGTCTTGATTAGCTCAATACATTATGTAGTCTTTCCTAGTCTAACAGACTGCAAAAGCATCATCCAGAGTCTCAAATTATTCCTAAAATTTTCAAATCACAATGTCTGACATTCAATTAAATATTACCACACATATTCTGAACACAAAGACCAAAGTAAAGACTAAGAGGAAAATGGGAAAAATAAGTAGATCTACAAGCGTTCCAAACACAGATTATAAAATAACTATGATTAATAAGGTCAAAAATAGAAGCCCACATAGAATCATTGTTTTAAATCAGATAGAAACTTCAGAACAGAAAAAGGCAATAACTAAAATTAAGAACCCAGGGACTTCCCTGGTGGTCCAGTGGTTAAGACTCCACACTTCCAATGCAGGGGATGTGGGTTCGATCTCTGGTCAGGTAACTAAGATCCCACATGCCGCGTGGTGTGGGAAATAAATAAATAAAAAGTATAAAATTCAGAACTCAAACAGATAGATTGAATGCAGATTAAGGCACTAATAAGAGGAATAGGGAAGAGGAAGACTGGACAGCAGAAAATATCCAGACTGAATCTTCAAATATTAAACAGATAAAAAATGATGAAAAAATGTAAGAGAATTATGAGACAAGATGAAAATATGTATCATAGGTGAAATTAGAGTCCTAGGAGAGGATAGAGAGAATAGGGCATAAGTGATATTTGAATAGTAATGGGAAAGCATTTTCCAAAACTGATGAAAGATATCAAGCCACAGATTCAAGATCCTCCATGAATACCAAGCAGGATAAAGTCCAATAAAATCACATCTAAGCACATAATAATAAAACTGCTGAAAAACAACAACAAACAGAAGATCTCAGAGGAGCAAAGGAAAAGATACATCAGCAACAATAGTGTTTACAGCTGGCTTTGAATAGAACTGATGAAAGCTAAAAGACAATAGAATGACAACATCAAAGTATTGAAAAAAACCTGCCAACATATTAGTAATTTTTCATCACCTTGGGTAGGCAAATATTTCTTAAACAGAATACAAAAAGCATATCCATAAAGAAAAGATTGATAAATAGTATCAAACTAAAAGTAAGAACTTCTTTTCATGAAATCATACCATTAAGAATGAATATGCATACCATATCATAGGAAAAGATATTTGCAATAAAGGTATCTTATACAGGACTCATGTATAAAATAAAAAGAACTCCTGCAAGGAAAAGACAGATAATCCAATTTTTAAAATGGGCTAAAAACTTCAATGGGCACTTTACAAAAGAGGATGACTAAATGGCCAACAAACATATGAAAATGTGCTCAACATTATTAGTCACTATGAACTGCAAATTAAGACCAAAATAAGATACCACTAGACATCCATCAGAATCAAGAAAACACCAAATGTTAGTTAGGATGATAAGCAACTGGAACTCTCATATACTGCAAATGGGAGGAAAATTGGTACAATCACTTTGGATGATGTTTAGCATTATTACCTAAAGAAAAATATATGCCTATCATATGATTTGGAAATTACATTCCTAATAAAATGCATGCACATGTGCACCAAGAGACAAGAATATTCGCAACATCACTATTTATGATAGCTCCAAAACTAGAAACGCTCATCACTATTAGAACCACATCTGGCAATTACTGTGCACTCAATGAATCTAAGTTTTATTACTATTCTTTTTAGCCTGTGGAAGTCTTTCCGTATTTTGTAGATTCCAAAAAATCTGCCCAGCTGAGAACCAAAAACATCTACTCAGAAATATCTAATTAAATATAATAATTGCCTAAATAGAAATTTATTAAATATAATAAATGCCTGAATAAAATAATTATTACCTCAGGGATTGTTAAAATTTTATGGTAGAATTAATCACTGAGTTTTTTTTTTCTTCCAAGTACCAGAATTCTAACATTAGGCATAAATTAGATTCAACTTTATTTTTAAGAGGCATAAAGACTCTTTTCACTATTGAACTGCAGAAATAAGTTTTTCAAATAAATATCTTGCAAAGAGAAGAAAAGTTTTTTGTTTGTTATTTCACTATGAATCACCAATTAACATCTTCTGTTTCACAGACAAAAGTTGGAAAAAATAACTTGAAGTTATCAGGTTCACAAAACTATCATAAGTCTCCTTCAGCAGTTGTGAGCCCAATGGAATGGTTTCTGCATAGATCTTAGAGCCTTGCTTTTTCAAAGCCTCTCATGCTCCCTTTCTAAATGATGGATGAAAAAGATTTAATAGATGCAATCTTAATCCTAAGGAGCACTGGTTTAAAAAATGTATACACACACAATGCAAACTGGAACTTAGTATAATGTGATTGGTTAAAATTCTTACATATTCTCACTGAAAATGGGGAAACAAGGATCCACAGTTAGTGGCAAAGGAACTAGTCATAATCTAAATGATTGATTTAGGAGCACTTTTCCCTATCCTTCCATTACATTTTATATATGTGTCCGTAACAAGAAATACTTAATTGTAAAGAACGGTTTGTATTTATGTACCCTCACTCAAATGGCAGAGATGATGTCTTTTCATTAGTATGTCCAATTCCTAGTTGAGTGCCTGGCATCTAGTAGGAACTTAAGATATGTCATATAGATGAAAACTAAAGGAAGCTATAAATACATTAGGGAGAACTGTGAATTCCAAGCCAAGGTCTCAGATTTGTAAATCACAGGGCAAGACAAAATTTTGTAGGACTTGATATCCCCTGGGTGACCTAATAAAATCAAATCCTAAAACTGTAAAGTCAAAAAACATACCAGTTGGATGATGTCTGCCTTAAGATGATCCAGTAATTTGTTTCAACCCTGGAACAGGCTTGCTCATATTTACCATAATGTACTCTCCTGCTTACTTTCTAACAGTATTTCCTTGTAAAATAACTTTTACTCTTTTCTTTCTAGTGGAATAAAAAAATAAATTTACTCTCAAATATCTAGACAAAGAGGCAAATACTTAAAATGATAAATTTACCATCACTGTTTTCCAGACTAGAAATATCTTCATTAAAATGCTTCCTTAAAATTTGCTCCCATGTGCCCAACATCTTAAGCAAGAAAAATCCAAAGGAATCCTCTGATATGTCTATCAGAACTTAAGTTTGGATTGGGTTTATTATCAATAAACCTTACACAAGACTCTTAGTCATCTTAGTTATTTTCCTGGTATTTTGTTAAGTAAGCATGGGGATATTATCATTCCAATTTTACTGATGGAGGAATTCGAAGGCATAAAGCCCTCCTGCCTTACCTCTGCAGTCATAAATGTAGTAGAAATTACAGTCCAACTTGTTTCTCTCAGGTGTTGCCTTTGTGGCTCTATTAGCAATTCAGCAATTCTATTTTCTTTTCCAAAGCTTCTTTTCATAGAGTTCTAATTATACTTTTCACTTCTGTATACGTTCCACATTTATGGCTTCTTTTCCCTCCAAAGATTTTCACTCCATTTTTTCCCAACTACTTCATTGCCTAGGGTGATTGAGAAGAATATTCTGCTTAAACAGAAAGTTATCATAGAACCACTATATGCATAACCAATTTTAAAAAAGTTATTGTATTAGAATAAAAAATTTACTTATATTACTACTTAGATTTTCAAAGAAAATAACTTCTCTATTTCCTGCAACCTATCCTATCCTAATTAATCTCCACTCTAACAGGGAGCAGCCTGAAGGCAAGGGTGGGATTTTGGGAAGTAACCATGTGTCATCCAGAGGAGTCTCTGGGTTTAAATCTCATGTCCTCTGCACCAGAAGGGAGCATCCTAGGTAGCAATGCGCTTGAAGAAACTTGATTAACAGGGCTGTCGACTAGCAACTAGGTTAATAACCTTAATTTTGGAATTGTTGATCTGAAGCCATTTTCTTTTTTTCTGGCAGAGATTAGAGAGTAGAACCAATAGTCTTCTAAGGTCACTCTTGCTTCCTGAGAACAAACTCATATCCTCTGATTAGAGGTCTTTTCTTTTTGGAGGCTGAGAGAAAAAAACACGTAACCTGTTTAACCAAAAGTAAGTTTGGAACGCACTCCTATTTTAATGCACTCGCAAATATTTTCTTATGCAACAAGGGAACACTTCCACTGCTCAGCCCCTGCTTCTGCTCAAGCATCTGTAACAGGGAAAGTCTATATTGAGCTGCTGCATTTTTTAATCTCATAACTTACTCCTGCCCCCAGAGTCAAAGGCTGATGAAAGGTCAACAAAAATAAAAACTAATAATCTGTTTTAGAGTGAGTCTATCAGAGCTCTCCACAAGACAACATGACAATAGTAAAGAATGGAATGGTTATGTCTAGAGTCCACTGCTACTTGTTTAGAATATAGGCCTGAGAAACCCAGATGTGTTGTTTATTGAAAATAAATCTAGTATAATTTTAGATGGAATGTCTATTAAATTAATAGGTTGCCACTTGGTTAGAATAAAGAAATGCATTTTAAATGCTGTTATAAACTACATTCTGGATTCAACCATATTGGACCATCCCTGTGGGGCTGATTTAAGGCAAACAAAATGACTAGTTAATATGTCACCATAGGAAGTGTTAGTGATCTTTTCAGGCAAGGATTTCTGGAGTTAAGGTCTTCTTCAAGCACCAGCACCATCACTGAAATTAGTGGGAGCCTCTTCTAAAGAGCAGCTAAAATTTGGTTTCTTCTCTACAGCTGGCCCCCTCCTGTTACAGCAGCTGACAACACGGGCAGACAGCCTTGGATATCCAGCTATTCCCGCAACAACTTTAGCAAGAATGGGAAAAGCAAGGCATGAGTCCTATTTTAGAATTATCCTCAGTTCTAAGCAGTAGCATCAGAAAATTACCCTCACTATAAACTTGAAGATGGTTTGAGAAATCAGAAAACCATTGACAATTGATTAAATGGTTTTCTCCTCTCATATTTGCCTGCACTTTTCCATTTTTTGGGCAGATGGAACAATATAACAACAATTCTATATGCCAGCCAAGCAGCTTCAACAATCAACATTTTACCAATTAAGTTTTGGTTTCTTCTAGCGTATTTCAAAGCATATTATAGATATCATATGACTTCATGAATAGACCCAAAGAAGTTATTTCCTCCACACATACACTACTGTACCATAAACTATAACAAGTAGGGCTTGAAAAAAATATAACCAATATACCATCATTATAACTAACAAAAACTACAATTATTCCCTAATGCCACGTGAAAATATCCATGTCCAGTGTACCTGTTTGACCTAAGTCTCTCTCTTAAATTTGATTTGTTCTTATTAGGATCCAAACAAGTATCTTACATAGCACTAGCTGAAATATAATTTAATCCTCTTTTTTAGCTATAACATCCCCTCCTCCTTTTTTCTTTGTTATTCCTTTGATGAAAAGATTGGATTATCTGTCCTGTAGAATTATTCACATTCTGTATATGTCTGTATGCATCCTATCCTGAACACACCATGTATATTTTTAAGAAAAAAGTTTAATTTAATTATAAATGTAATTATCAAGATAACTGAATTAAAGTCCTGGTTTTGTCCCTAAATAATTGGGAAACTTCAAACATTTTTAAGTCTCTTAGAGACTATTTCCTCTATAGGATTTTCTAATGACTCATCTAAGAGCAAACGAAAGTGACATTTTAACATTCTTCATATGTCAGTATTTTATTAACTTTACTTTCACTTAAGAGTACAAGTGACTGGGACTTCTCTGGTGGCGCTGTGGTTAAGAATCCACCTGCCAAGGCAGGGGACACAGGTTCGAGCCCTGGTCCAGGAAGATCCCACATGCCACGGAGCAACTAAGCCCGTGCGCCACAACCACTGAAGCCCGCGCGACTAGAGCCCGTGCTCTGCAACAAGACAAGCCACCGCAATGAGAAGCGGGTGCACTGTAACAAAGAGGACCCCCCTGCTCGCAGCACCTAGAGAAAGCCCGCACGTAACAACGAAGACTCAATGCAGCCAAAAAAAAAAAAAGAGTACAAGTGGTTGACCAGAAATTAAACTAATTCTATCAGTTCTTTTAAGATTAAGCAGAAAAAAAATCAGTATGTCTTTCAAAGATGAAACCTTTTAATATTTTGATATATTTCCTTTCAATCTCATATATTTTATAGTAAATGTCTATATGCATATTCTATACAGTGGTTCTTATACATATGTAGTTCCATAATATGACTTTTATTTCACATAACATTAAATAGGATTGACTTTTCCACAATTACTGACTATAAATTTATAGAATTTAACTGAATGAAACTATATTTTCATTTAGGGAAACAATCTGGAATATGATATATTTCTTTCCGATTTAAAGCAAGTATGACTAGACTTTTATGTAACTGCAAATGGACATGGGGCATCATTAGGAAATGTTACTGTTATATTAAGAAATAAAAGTTAGTTATCCATGGGATTAATATACTTTATCTGTCTTGGAATCTTTCAAACATTTATCATCCCTCATGCTGAAATCTTTTGTGGTTATTATTTATTATCTACCTTTAATTTTCAAAGCCTAATCCTCTTAAAAATATCCCAAATGAATAAATAGAGCTAATTACATACAACACTTTGTCTTAATGTCACTTTACCTAGTCAGTGAAGGTCAAACACAAAAGTCTAGTCATATTTGCATTAAATGAGAAAGAAGTATATCCTAAAATTCCAATTTGTTTCCCATTCCATGAGTCAACACACAAGTTTCATTTAATCATATTTTATAAATATCATGGGAGAAAACACATTTCAAAATATACCCTTTTGGCATAGGATATGGGAAGCTATGCAATTTTCACACAAACTATAAATAAAAGGTCAGGAAACTAATATTTAAGGGTTGGTATTTTGAAGTGGGAGATCCCCAAAGAGGAACATGGACTGATAAGTCTAGGACCATGGATTAAAAACACTTCTTCTAGGACTACTGCCATCAAGGCAGGTAGGAAAAACTGGAGTACAGCGTGGGTATAATAGAATGATGTCCAAGGGCAGTTCATGAATGAACTGGGTTCATCAACCCACTCCGAGGCTTTGAATATGCAGTTGTTTTCAAAGCAACTTAATTTAAGAAACAGAAGCCAAAAAGATCAAAGTAACTTGAGATTGAAAGTCATATCAAAACTTGATCCATGAAAAGATGAACTGGTTCCTGATTGCCCTTCTTAAAAAGTTCGTAACTTTGAAAATGAACCTCCACTGTCAGAGTAACCGCCTGGATCTAAAGAAATATCTCAACTCTTGGAGCTTCCCTGGTGGCGCAGTGGCTGGAGGTCTGCCTGCCAATGTGGGGGACATGGGTTTGATCCCTCGTCTGGGAGGATCCCACATGCTGTGGAGTGGCCGAGCCCGTGCGCCGCAACTGCTGAGCCTGCGCTCTGGGGCCCGCGAGCCACAACTACTGAGCCTGTGAGCCATAACTACTGAAGCCTGTGTGCCTGGAGCCTGTGCTCCACAATGAGGGAGGCAACTGCAGTGAGGGGCCCCTGCACCACAGCGAGGAGTGGCCCCCGCTCTCCGTGGCTGGGGAAAGCCCATGCGCAGCAACGGAGACCCAATGCAGCTACAAACAAACAAATAAATAAACAAACAAATAAACACTACAAAAAAAATCTCAACTCCTAATTGAAACATTAACAGAAAGTGTTCAATAAAGTTTTATTTGCAATGAAATTCCAAACTCATACATTACTTCTGGTTTGGCATTGGCAAATTCCAGTTCATAATACCTTAATGTTTTCAGATAAAGACAGCAGTTGGAGAAGTTAAAGAACAATTAGACAGGGCCAACAATGTCTCTTAAGAATAGATTACTGCAACTTGAATTTTTTCACATTTCTTCATTGGCTTCCTTGATACTTTCCCCTCCTGTGTATGGCAAAAGTCTGGTTTTGTGAGTCACCGAATTCAGCCTTTTCTCTTTTTTTTTTTAATTAATTACTTTATTTTTGGCTGCGTTGGGTCTTCGTTGCTGTTCGTGGGCTTTTCATTGCAGTGGCTTCACTTGTTGCAGAGCACGGGCTCTAGGCATGTGGGCTTCAGTAGTTGTGGCTCATGGGCTTCAGTAGTTGTGGTTCACTGGCTCTAGAGCGCAGGCTCAGTAGTTGTGGAACATGGGCTTAGTTGCTCCACGGCACGTGGGATCTTGCCGGACCAGGGCTCGAACCCGTGTCCCCTGCATTGGCAGGCAGATTCTTAACCGTTGCGCCACCAGGGAAGCCCCTTCAGCCTTTTTTCTTTAAGTGATCTCTCAGTCTGAGATACTGAATGTTACTGGCAAGTTCTATTACTTTACGTCATGTTGGCTAGAAGAATGTGGTTACAAAGCAGTCCTCAGCCGAGGACCTTAGGGACAAGAGAACTTGGAACACCAAGCTTCACAATACAAAGGGAGCTCAAAGAAATGAGTTCTACTCACAGCCAAATACGACAGAACTGTGACACGCTAGCAGCTCTACTTCACAAATCAAAATAGGTCATGTCCTGAATTTGATGAAAAAAACCCAAGCATCTCCAGAAATTGAGTCCAAATAGTTTAGCTCATAACCAAAGAGTGAATATTTCATACTCACAAAAATATGATTGTTAGAAAGTGAGAACACAACAGCTCAGCAAAATAGTATCCATCAACCTAGAACTCCCATGAACCTCCTTGGAGGTCCTGCCCTGCAGCTCCACCACCGTCTCCAGGCCCATATATAAAAATCTCCCGAGACAAGTCCGACTGCCTGGGCCCCTTAAGCAGTTACAACACCAATAGAATTTGTACTAAATTGGGTGGAGGCCAATCACTGCTAATCATAACTCTCAAGCAGAGGGAGAGAGGCAAGTACTCAATCCCAGCTAAAACCACCTACCTTCTCTAGTTCTTTTATTCCTGTCCTCTGTTTTCTCAGCCTGGTAAATCCCACTATCATCCTTCATCTCAGCTCCTTTCACTGCAGCCTTTGGAATCCTAATCCCCTTCTAGTCAACCTCCTACATCCTCATCTTATCATAGGAGTCTCTCTACCTCCAGGCCCTAAGGGAAACCTGGTCCTCCTCTGACAACAGCCCTTCTGCAGCCCTCCCTCCAAAACAGATATAAGATTCTCTGCCCACACATGTCTCCAAACATGAGTATTTTCCCCACTTCTTGAGGCGTCTGCCGTGGGATCATACTCTCTGCTATGCTTCATCGCCCTTTTATTTATTTTCTTAAAAATTAGTTTATTTATTTATTTTTTGGTTACATCTCTCAGCTTGTGGGATCTCAATTCCCCGACCGGGGATTGAACCCAGGCCACAACAGTGAAAGCCCAGAATTCTAACCCCTAGGTCATCAGGGAACTTCCTTCATCACCCTTTTAGATCAGCCTCTTACACACTTTCCCTTGTTCAGTGGGAGCTTGGGGGCTTGGTTTCACCCTTCTTCTCCACCCCAGTGTCTGCATAATGCTAGAGATGATGTTATCCATGGAGAACAGAATTTAAAAAAAGATAAACTTCTTTAATGCTATTATAAGACTGTGGAGCTCCTCAGGAATTTATAATTTAATCAATAAAATTAAAAATAACATTACAGTTTGTGTATAACAAAATTCATTTAAAATATGTAAATATTTATACAGGAATGTCAAAAAATTCTCACTGGTTCCTCCTCAATAAGTGAAACACATTTTAATTTGCTTCAAATTAATTAATGTAAGAAATGGCATGTCAGCACATTTAAGTGAAATTTAAGACCCCTGCTTGTCGAGGGGTCTGCATACATATTAAAATAAGGATTCAAGTTAACTTCTGCTAAAAAAACCTTTGCATATTAAGTCTTACATATTAAGTCTTAAATATCATCACCATACCTTCTCGTTAGCATTAACTTTTTAAGTTCTAGAGACACGGGGGAAATAATTTTGAGGTGGATTTATAGAAATATTATCATTGTTATGTCCCCATTAACTTAGTTTTTTTTCCCCCACAATGGATATCACTTTCCTTTCCCTCAATCCTGCATGCTTATTTAAAAAATAATGCAATTAAAAATTAAAAACCAAGGTAAATGGGCTTCCCTGGTGGCGCAATGGTTGAGAGTCCACCTGCCGATGCAGGGGACGCGGGTTCGTGCCCCGGTCCGGGAAGATCCCACATGCCGCGGAGCGGCTAGGCCCATGAGCCATGGCCGCTGAGCCTGCGTGTCCAGAGCCTGTGCTCTGCAACGGGAGAGGCCACAACAGTGAGAGGCCCACGTACCGCAAAAAAAAAAAGTCAGTAAAAACCAAGGTAAAAATAAAAATCACAAAGAATCCACTCTTCTCCTCAGATAATCATTCTTTCATAAATAGCTGTATGGGATTAGAGGCTACATAATTTTTTTTTTAACCGTGAATAGTAAATTTACTTCTTCCATAAGAAATAGTTACTTCATGTGTAACCCTCCATACTTTTATGGTATACAAACATATTCTAGATATATAGCATGCTATGGAGGTTGTGTGTATCTCGGAACAAAGTTTAGGGGGTCACTTGTTTTATAATAATGTGATCTTATTATATAAAATTCTATATATTAAGATTTTCATACTGAACAGTATTATGAAAATCTCTCCAAGTCAACTGGCATAAAGGAGAAAATACAATGATTTTGAATATAATTCTATGAGGCCTTGGACAACTTTTTAAAAACTCTGTGTGTTTTAGTTCCCTTACCTGTAACATTATTACCACCTACTTCATCAGGTTGTTGTAAGGATCATATGACTGCCTAGCTCAGGGGAAATGCTTCATAGGAACCTAACTTATTTCTTTCAATGGCTGCGTAATACCTGATATGGGTGTGCCATAAATACTTAGTCATTCACTTCCTGAGGGGCATTCACTTTGTTTTCAGTCTTTGACTAGTACAATGTACAATAAACATAAGCATATACATACCTAATAAACATATATATACCTAATCTAGGAGT
This sequence comes from Neophocaena asiaeorientalis asiaeorientalis, assembly GCF_003031525.2. Taxonomy (NCBI): domain Eukaryota; kingdom Metazoa; phylum Chordata; class Mammalia; order Artiodactyla; family Phocoenidae; genus Neophocaena; species Neophocaena asiaeorientalis. The sequence goes on from NW_020185317.1 coordinate 5,673,505, forward strand.
GATTTTATTCCCATGGAATATATTCCTAAAAGTATTATTAATTTCAATAGCTAATACCGCATTTCTTTTCAAAATGGCTGAAACAATGACCATTTCCATATGTATGAGAGTACCCTTCTCCCCAGATTTCTTCAACAGCAGGTATTTTCACTCTCGGCTTTTGCTAATCTAATGGCTCTGAGAGGCTGTGTCATTGTTACTTTATTTCCCTAACTCCTAGCAAGGTTGAGCATAAATTCACATTTATTGGCCACTTGGAATTGCTTTCTCCAAATCTCATTTCCCCGTTTTTCTTTTTGGTCATTTATGTTTTTTCTCCATTAGTGAGCACTTTTGTATAGTTTAGATCTTCTCTATCATGTATATCAAATAATTTCCCCTAAGTTATCATTTCCTTTTTTAAAGTAAAGTTTTTATTAAAGCACAACATTCATTTCTTTCTGGTTTACATTTAATCTTTTGTAAATGGATTAAAATTTAAAATGTGTGTCTTCTCCTTTACAGCTTCATGGCCCTGTCTTGGTTACTCAACAACCTGAGGGATATTTGTGTGTATATAAAACCTATTATTTCTTCTTTCTTTTCTTTAGTCAATCTGGAAGTTATCTGATATACTTTTTCCCAGATGAGTAGGTTGTTGGGTTAGCACTGTTTTAAAAATAACCCATTTCTTCCCTTTCAACTGAAATATCATTTTTGTTATACATCAAATATCTGCGTGTACTGGGATCTATTTTTGGGCTCTCTAATCTGTTCTCTGACTTGTCTCTTTCTAAGCCCATACCAAAGCCAGTAAGGAGGTCATGATATGCTTCAATCATATGAAGCAAGTCATTCTTTACTGGTCTTATTTTTTTTTATTTTTTATTTTTTTGTTTGTTTGTTTTTTGTTTTTGCGGTACTTGGGCCTCTCACTGTTGTGGCCTCTCCCGTTGCGGAGCACAGGCTCCAGACGCGCAGGCTCAGCGGCCATGGCTCACGGGCCCAGCCGCTCCGCGGCATGTGGGATCTTCCCGGACCGGGGCACGAACCCGCGTCCCCTGCATCGGCAGGCGGACTCTCAACCACTGCGCCACCAGGGAAGCCCTTTACTGGTCTTATTTACATTTATAATTCCAATAACCTTTAAGATCACTATCCACCCCCATCTTATTCACATTTAAATTAGAATTGTATTACATTTGCTTAATTTGGGGAGAATTCATGTTTTTATGATATTAAATCTTTCTATCTAAAAACAGATATTGTTTAACATCTTTGTATAAAATTTTTCAGATGATCCATTGTTATCTTTTTCTCTTTTATAACTTGTTGCTAGTACAGAAAAAAAGTAATTTATTTTTATCTCTCTACCTTAGGTCAAATTCAACTTTAGTATTTCAATGTAATTCTAAACCTTCCTCACTGTTCCAGCTGTCCTCGTTCTCACCAGACATCCTTATTTCCTACTTCATTAAAAAAACTGAGGTTATCAGCTTTCCAGACTCCTCTGTGCACAGTCACCTATATTCATACCATTCTTAACACCTTTCCTCTATTTAAAAAAAATTATTTATTATTATTATTATTTTTGTTGCATTGGGTCTTCATTTCTGTGGTTGGGTTTTCTCTAGTTGCTGTGAGCGGGGGCTACTCTTCGTTGTGGTGCATGGGCTTCTCATTGCTCTGCCTTCTCTTGTTGTGGAGCACAGCCTCTAGGTGCATGGGCTTCAGTAGTTGTGGCTCGCGGGATCTAGAGCGTATGCTCACTAGCTGTGGCATATGGGCTTAGTTGCTCCGAGGCATCTAAGAATTGTGGGAGCTTCCCAGACCAGGGATCGAACCCATGTCCCCTGCATTGGCAGGTGGATTCTTAACCACTGGGCCACCAGGGAAGTCCCGTTTCCTGTGTTTTTGAAGGATGAAATTTGTTCCCTCCTCTTCAAATCCAGGCTTTATTGACTCCAAATCTTTCAACTTCCTTGAGGACCCTGCTCCATTAGTTATGCCCCTTTCTCTCCTGCATCTTCCACCTCTGCTTCTTATTTCTTTTCTTCAGTCTCTGTACTCTCTTAAATTCCCCTTTTCTGCTGTGGAGAGGCTACTTTAATTCTCTTGGCCAGATTGTACAGCCATTCAGCCATTTCCAACCATCAGAAATACATTATTCTGATTGTTAGCTTTTCTCCTATGCTCTCTTAACTTAGGCTAAAGCTATGGCTCTATCAGGTTAGAGTGAGAAGAAAGGGCAAGGGTCTGGCTTCCAGCACCTCCAAGTCCCCTCTCTCGCTCTTCTGTATTTGAGGCAAAGTGCAGAAGGAAGGGAGAGAAAAATATCTCCTTCCTTGACTGGGGAAAACTGCAGTTCTGTGTGTTGGGTGTCCCTGTTTCTGTGGCCAACACCCAATGGCCATCAGTGTTCTCTGGGGAGCACATGTTCAAATGCTGGCTTTCTCTTCTACTGCATGCACGCTTGCCATCTGGTTCTATAAGAATGAAGTCACTAGCCACTGCAGTCACCGACCTTCAACATACCCTGAAAAGAGTTCAGGGTGGAGAACTGGGATGAGGCACTCTGTGTTCTGGGAAAAACTGGCAGAAGAAGGCCTTCAGATAAATATTTTCAGGAGAAAATTTTATGAACCCAATTTCTTGTATCTTCTCATGCTTAGAAAAGCACTAAATCATTAACTAAGATATCTGTACCTTGTGACTTACAGCAACCTTCTACCAAGATGTGTGCTTGATTGCATGTACCCCCTTCACTAAAATCATATGTATACTGACTTCCCCCCTACTTTTTTAGAGCAGTTCCTCAGAGCTATCTGAGAGGCTATCTCCTGGGCTATAGTCCTCAGTAAGCCTCAAATAAAACTGAACTCATAGCTCTCACATTATGCTTTTTTTTTTGCAGTCGACACATGGATTCTTAAGTAAGGCTTGGAAAAGCATCTCTCTACTGCACAGTTTCTTCACGGGGCAGATCTGCCTACAGGCATATATCTCTTCTCCATGAAATTTGCTTTGGCCAGTGGAACATAAGAAAATGTGACTTTTGGGTTTTGTGTGCATGATACAGGTCATACTTCTATTGTAAAGCAAAACCGAGCCCTATACTATAAACAAGATGCACTCCAGAGGCAATGCAATTCAGTAAAGATAAAACTAAAAGGATGAACAAATACAAACAAAAAGAAAGCATGGTCAGTGATTTTGATATCAGTGAGTACAGAACTGAAATCAAAAAGCAATTTTAAAAGACTTTTTTTTTTTAATGCTAAGGGTAAGAATTCACAAGGAATATAAGATATGAATACCTATGTACCAAATAACTTAGCAGTAACTTTCATGAAGTAAAAACCTATAGACTACACAAGGAGAAACAGAAATGCACTACAAATAGGACACTTTAATTTACTTTCCAATACAAAATATATCAAATAGTCACAAAAAAAAGATACGAAAAGATGGAAATAATCACAAAAACAAAAGGGATTATAAAGCTACTTTGCACAACTTTATGAAAAATAAATAAATGGATAATTTTCCAGGAAAAAGTAATCTACCAAAACTTACCCCAGCAGATTTAGGAATTCTACTGAGCTTGATTTCCACTGAAATTGATAAATTAGGTTGTAGTAGCCTGAGCATAGTAAAGAGTATCAAGGTTAAACATTATAAGATAATACTAAAGTTGTATATTGGAACTGAGGGAAATCCTAAAGAAGTGGTTGCAAACTAGTTTAATTGTTGTTATATGTATTGCAAATATCTACTCCACCCCCTAAAAAGTGCCATTATCTAGTCTAACAGAGGAATCTTTAGAGAGTAGGTAATTCTAATGCTATTTAAACTGTCTCAGATCTCAGAAAAATTCCCAATTATTTTATAAATTACAACATTGATACTAAAACCTGATAGACTGCAAAAAGATGATGAATTATACTTATGAATATCATTTCAAAAAGACAAAATATTAATAAACAGCACTTTAAGAGAATAATCTGTCATAATCAAATTAGGTTCCTCCCTACCTCCTGTACAAGAATGTCAGAATAGTTCAATAGTACAAAATTTAGTCATGTATTTTAGCATATTAATAAATCCATAGAAAAAATTACGTTTATATATATAGTCATAGAAAAGGAAGTTGACAAAAACCAAATCCACCCTTGATTTAAAAAAAAAACACACTCAAAATAAGAGTGGATGAAAACTTCATTTATATGATTCTACATATTGTATCTCAGCCCTAAGGCTAACATACTTCCTAATGGAGAAACACTGAAGATATTCCTGCTAAAGTCAGGAACTAGACAAAGATGCCCACAATGATCACTACTACTTCACACTAATTAATTGCCTAATACTTCCAAAACCATAGAAAATTAAAGGTACAAAAATTGGAAAAAAATTTAAATTATCTCCATATTTGCAGATGGTATGATTGTACACCTGAAAAGTCCAGAGATAGCAAATGAAAATGACTACTAAAGAGAATTCATCAAGGTAGTAAGATATAAAATGGTTAATATACAGAAGTTAATCAATCAATTAAAATAACAAACAATGACAGAAATAATGGGATAAGTAGACCCCCAGAACCTAAAGGAGAATCTTTCTAATACAAACAATATACAAGTTAACTTGAGAGGATATGGAGAAAAAAGAACCCTTGCGCACTGTTGGTGGGAATGTAACCTGGTACAGCCGCTATGGAAAACAGTATGGAGGTTCATCAAAAACTTAAAAATAGAACTACCATATGGTTCAGCAATCCCACTCTTGGACATATATCTGGAGAAAACCATAATTCAAAAAGTTAACATGCACCCCCAATGTTCATTGCAGCGCTATTTATAATAGCCAGGACACGGAAACAAGCTAAATGCCCATTGACAGAGGAGTAGATAAAGATGTGGTACATACATACAATGGAATATTACTCAGCCATAAAAAGAATGAAATGTCATTTGCAGCAACATGGATGGACCTAGAGATTATCATACTAAGTGAAGTAGGTGAGACAGAGAAAGACAAATATATGATATCACTTACATGTGGACTCTAAAAAAATGCTACAAATGAACTTATTTACAAAACAGAAACAGACTCACAGTCTTCGAAAACAAATTTACCATTACCAAAGGGGAAAGGCAGAGGGGGAGGGATAAATTAGGAGTTTGGGATTAACACATACATGCTACTATATATAAAATAATCAACAAGGACCTACTGTATAGCACAGGGAACTCTACTCAATAGTCTGTTATAACCTAAATGGAAAAAGAATCTGAAAAAGAATAGATATGTGTATAACTGAATCACTTTGCTGTACACCTGAAACTAACACAACACTGTAAATCAACTATACTCCAATATAAAATAAAAATTCAAAAAAAACCAACTTAAAAATAGAACTACTATATGATCCAGCAATTCCACTTCTGGGTATTTTTCTGAAGGAAACAAAAACGCTAACTTGAAAAGATACCCCCATGCTTATTGCAGCATTATTCACAAGAGCCAAGATATGGAAGAAACCTAAGTGTCCACTGATGGATGAATGGACAAAGCAGATGTTGAATAAATATTTGTATTTTTATTTTTACTTATAATAATTCAGCCATAAAAATAAGGAAATCCTGCCATTTGGACTTGAGAGCATTATGCTGAGTGAAATAACTTGGAGAAAGACAAATATTGTATGATCTTACTTATATGTGGAACCAAAACCAAAACCAAAACCAAAAAACCCTGAACTCATAGATACAGAGAACAGATTGGTGGTTGCCAGAGGTAGGGGGTGAGGTGGGCAAAATGGGTCAAAAAGTACAAACTTCCAGTTATAAAATAAATAAGTCCTGGGAATGTGATGTACAGCACGGTGACTATAATTAATACTGTATTGTATATTTGAAAGTAAGAAAGTAGATCTTAAAAGTTCTTATCACTAGAAAAAAAAGTGTAACTGTGGTGATGGATGTTAACTAGATTTATTGTGACCTCATTTCACAATACATACATGTATTGAATCATTATGTTGTACACCTGAAACTAATAACTAAATGTTATATTTCAATTATATTGCAATAAAAAAATTCTAAGTTAACTTGGATTAATGTAAAGATGTACTGTGTTCTTTAATGGGAAGACTTAATATCATAAAGCAGTGTATCATTTTTATAAATTATCAAGGAACAAACATAATAAGAATACAGATTATTTTCTGGAGCTAGATAAACCAATTTTAAAGTGCACCGGAAAAAAAAAAAGAAAAGTGAACAAAGAAGAACAGCCTGGAAAATTCTGATAAAGAGCAATAAGGATACTACCCCTACCAGATATGTAAACATACTATAATGCATCAACAGTTAAAAGTATAGGATTGGCTCATGAAAAGACTAATCAAACAGAATAGAAAGTCCAGAGATAGACTTGAATACCTATGGGAATTTAGTGCACAATGAAGACTGCACATCAAATCAAACAGTAAAGATAGACTTTTTTTTTTTAAGATGGACTTTTTGATAAATAGTGTTGGGAAAACTGGGTAGCAATTTGGAAAAAAATAAAGCAGATTCCATACTGATGCAATGTATCAAGTTAAACAAATAGGTCCAAATGGATCAAACTTTAAATGTAAAAAAAAAAAAGAAATTATAGAAGTATTAGAAAACAACATAGGTGGTTTTTATTATAACCTCGGGAAAGTATTTTATCATAACCATTTAACTATAACTCAAATTTTGGAAAGGCTAACAGTTAAAAGTAAACACAAATACACACTTGTGCATGTCAGAAATACACCATTAGCAGAGTTAAAACAAATATAACAAAATAGGAAAGACATTTGCAACTCATAGCACATACTGAATGCTTACATTCTCAACAGACATTAAAAACTTTTAGGAATAGAGAAGAAAAAGACCAACTTTTTAGAAAAGTATGCAAAAGATATGAACGGAAAGGTCACAGAAATAAAACCAATAGCATAGCCACTAAACATATGAGATGGTGCTAACTTCACTAGTAAAAATGCAAATTAATATTACCCTGAGCTATAATGCCTCAACTATCAGATTGGCAAAATCCAAAAGTCTTATAACACACTGTTGGAGAGGCTATGGGGAAATGGACACTTTCAAACATTGCTGGAAGGTGTAGAAAATGGAATAACCATCAGGAAGGAATTTCTGGAATTATCTACCAAAATTTCAGATGAATTTACTCTTGATGTAATGATCTAATTTCCAGGAATCTCATACATATGTGCATGTATGTGTATATATATATATGTGTGTGTGTGTATATATATATATATATATATATATATATATACAGGCAGATATAGATATCATAAAAAACATACATACATACATGTATATACATGTGCGTGCCTATCTATATCTGTGCTAATTTGAAATGACAGTTGTGCTAGGTTATCCTTTGCAGAATTGTTTGTAAAAGCAAAAGACTAGAACAGAGCATCCAGCAGTAGGGGACTGGCTGAATAAATCATGGTATATAAAAAACTGTGCATCCACAAGAAAGATTAAGGAAGAGCTCTATCAACTACTGACTTGGATACATCTCTAGAATAAATTTTGATGTTAAAAAAAGCAACGAATAAAAGAGTGTATATTTTAGGCTATCTTTTTTATAAGAATACATTCATATTTGCTTGTTTTTGCATAAAGAAATACTGAAAGGACAAAAAATAAACTAATAAAAATGGTAATCTATAGTAGCTAGAGGAAAAAGGGTGAAAAGGCACAGGCAGGAATGAGACTTCTATAAATTCTTTTTTTAAAAAATTTATTTATTTTTGGCTGTGTTTGGGTCTTTGTTGCTGCACGCGGGCTTCCTCTAGTTGCGGCGAGCGGGGGCTATTCTTCCTTGCGGTGTGCGGGCTTCTTACTGCGGTGGCTTCTCTTGTGGTGGAGCCAGGGCTCTAGACGCACGGGCTTCAGTAGTTGTGGCATGTGGGCTCAGTAGTTGTGGCTCGCGGGCTCTAGAGGGAGGGAAGCCCTATAAATTCTTTTTATATATTTTGATATTTGAATCAAAAAATTAAAACTGATAAAAATATAAAGTTTTCTTAAAATGTGGTGCCGGACTTCCCTGGTGGTGCAGTGGTTAGGAATCTGCCTGCCAACGCAGGGGACATGGGTTCGAGCCCTGGTCCAGGAAGATCCCACATGCTGTGGAGCAACTAAGCCCATGTGCCACAACTACTGAAGCCCACGTGCCTAGAGCCCATGCTCAGCAATGAGAAGCCACTGCAATGAGAAGCCTGCGTACCGCAATGAAGACCCAATGCAGCCAAAAATAAACAAATACATTTATTTAAAAAAACGAATCTGGTGCCAACTTTTAGAGCAAAGATATCTGGGTAAACTTTAGCAAAGTAACACAGTTTTAGATGATTACATGAGGAAATTATCAATCTTTACTTCCAATTTGCCAAACTTTTATTAGGGTATTTTACTTTTTAGTGGAAGGTGAGAACTTAAAAAACTTGACAAGATCAAATTTTAATGAAATCCTTTATGTCAGGTACTGAGGATACAATAAGAATACAAGTTCTTGCTCTCAAGGAGTTCAGACTTACAGGGGAGACCAAAAATAAGCATGTGATTATACAGCATAAGAGCACCAAGAGCTATACACAACATGTAACATGCTTAACTACCTTCTTTGCTAAGGCAGTCTTCCTAGCAGAGACGAGAGACAAGCCAGACTCTAAAGGATGACTAGGAGCTTGAAGGGGATCCCGGGAAGTGGGGGCGTTTCAAGCACAGGCAACAGTAAGTGCCACCATCAGTGCTGCTTTCCTATTCTTACAGGATTAAATTTCAAGTTCATTAGCATCAAAGCAACCTTTCACAACCTGGCTCGTGCCCATCTTTCCATCCTCATATTCTACCACCCTGGAAGCCTGGACATGTGTAGGTGTGGTAGGAATTAGAAAGAAATTGTGGTCAGAGGAGTTTATTGGCATATGGGATGTCTCACGTAGGGTGGGCCCTGGAGTTGTGGATGTCAGGAGCTCTGAAGGAGTTGCGGAAGCTGAGCTAATCAACAGGAGATAGCAGGAGTCTGGGGTAGAGAGAAAAACTGTGACCCAGGGGGACTACACTCAATAAATATTGCAGAGCAAGGCCTACGTGAATGTGACTTCAATTACCGAGTAAGTACTGTGTTCCAAATACTGTCCTCAGAGATATCTTTTAAATGCATAAGTAGGGTTACACCCTTGCTTAAAGTCATTGCTTCTCATTGCATTTAAAATGAAAACTCCTTCATCTGGACTTCACATTCAGGTCCCACAAATTCGGCCCCCAGCCTACATCTCTAACCACACTCTGCCTCTCACAAAGCCCTCTGCAATACCTTCTGTCTGCAATGCCCTCTCCATCCTTCACTCCATTGCCTAAAACCTACCTATCCTGCTGTTCTCACTTTAAATGTCACCTCCTAAGGCCTTGCCTCTTGACCACCTCTCCATCATCTAAATTATACCTCTAAAAACCTTTGTTACAACACCCTATATTTTCTTTCATATTCGATTTTGTAATTATGTATATATATTCAACTTTCTTGCCTCATGAAACCACAAGCTCCACGAGAAGGAACTGTTTTGTTCAGTACTTAGAAAAGTGCCTGGCACATGGTAATCAGCAAAGATTAGTGAAAAGAATAAGTTTAATCTCCATAGCCTTGTAAAAATGATCCCTTTTTCAGATGTGGAAATTGAGGCTCAGAAATGTTGGGTGATCTATCCAACATCTCAAAATATGGGTCCAAATCCAAATCTCATGATTCTAAATGCTATGTTGTCTCCCAAATGAAGAAGGGCTTCTCATGAAAATAAGAAAGGTCTGGAAGTGGCCTAGGTGGCTAAAGTGGATGACAACCTGTCTCCTGGCTCTGGTTTATGAGATTATGGTATGGACAAAGAGCAGGCTCTGTTGAGAGGGTTGGAAATGAATAAGGTCCAAACTAAAGATGCGATGGAATATTCTGTAAATAGGTTGAGGGAAGTGGGTTTGCAAAGGAATAGGGCTTTCAGAGGATCCTGCGGAATTGACTTAAGAGACTGGACGGCAGTAAGAAAATGAGCAGGGAGAGAGGGTGAGACTTCCAAGCAGCCACGGGGATCAAAGAATGAATGGATGGTTGACTGAATGCCGTGAGTACTTTGGGAAGTATCTGGGGACTCTGGAAATAAGCAGCTTGGACAATTAGAGGGGCTGAACTATCAGGAGTATCCGGAAGTACTCAGCCAGTGTGAGGCTACAGTACTGACTACATTCCTTCTCGCTGTAGAGACTTCTCCACTAATATGGCCTGTCTGCCCCTTATCAAGTTCTGGCATAACCCCTGGTTCCTCCGGAAACTCCTGCTTCACTGCTATTAGCTGAGCTGTATCCTGCTGCAAGGGCCAGGGGCAAGAAAATAAATCTCAGTCAGTAGTGGAAGTAGAAAAGGTGACTACACAAGAAGGCCAGGGATAGGTTTTTCAGGAGAAAAGTTCAAATTTGAAAGTTTCTGGGTCATGTTTAACACCACATCCTACGCTCTTAGAAGTGGGTGTAAATGTGGGTATAGTCCTAGACCACTCGAGAATGTGTCAGGTCTAAAAGGCACAGAAAGGAATGTTTTTAAAAATCACCAAAGCTCCTGACTTCATACATACTCCACTGTAGTTAAAAAAAATCTATATATTTATGTTATATTCAGAGATGGATAAGAAGTAATAATATTAGGTTTATTGTGTCGATCACTAAATAGCAAAATATCTAATACTAGAAGTTGTTAAGAAAAACTCTACCTTAAAACTGAAATCCAAATAATCCACAACAGATGTCCTATGAGGTGTGTAGAAATAGGTGAAGGCTTCTGAAAGGCAGCAGCAGCTGGCTCCCAACCACCCTTTGCCTAGAGACAGTTGCTAGGCAATACTAGATTTGCTCACAAATGCACTTTTTACCCAAGGATAAGTATTATGATAACACACACACTGCCTCCCAATCAATTTTTCTGCTCCCATTTCATTAAAGGCAAGAGACTCTGGTAAACATTATTGATGATGGCTAATAGTCTCCTGGACACTGAATTGTGCTGGGCTCTTTTCTGGACAAAAACATTATTTTTGCCTTCTAGGTCTAGGGGGATTAAGAAAAGCCTGAAAACCAAATATTTCCTTTGTTCTCAATTTCTTTGAGTCTGAGTGCAAATGCTGTCCAGGGAGCAGAAAGATGGAATAATGGATCTGAGACTCATTTTCTTTCAAGTTCTTTTGTTGACTCATAAAAAAACGAATACTGCCACTCAATTTAAACTCACTTTAAAAGCATTTAGTAGACAGAGAATTTGAAATATGTAAAGAAAACAAAGATGTGATCATTCTAGAATTTTAAGGTTTTACCTTTGTTTTGTACTGATGCTAGTGAAGCGCTCAGTAACACAATAAAAGGTGAGAGTATGATTGGCCTTGTTCTGAATGGTGCTCTTTCTACAGCAGCTGCCAAATCATTTATTGGATGTATTCCCATCACCTGCACTCAACACTTCTAAAACAAACATATCTTTTCCTCAAAGTAGTTGTGCTTCTAATATTCTCATTTTCGCTAAAAGCACCATCACATTTCTGATCCTTCAGACTTAAAATCTTGGCGCTATAATTGCCTCCTCCCCATGTATTCTTCATGTCTAATGACCAAATCTTGCTTCTTATTCCTTTTGCTCTCTCTTCTACTGAGCCATCCTGTCTATTAATGATTTCCTTTATCACTTTATTCCATTTTCCTCCACAAATATGTATATATATTCTCTATTCCTCACAGTTAAAGCTAACATTTTTTAGTCTATAATTAAGAGGAACCAATCTTAGCCCTTCAACTGTCCAACAAGCCTCTGCTCTAGTCACCCCATGCCTTCCTCAAAGTTCCTGAAACTTAGAAGACATGATCCCTGCTTTCCTCTGTCTCTCTCCAAATGTTTACCACTGCCTGTAAGTTTATTTTACCTGGAATACTCTTAATGCTTTTATCTCTAATCATTCCCCAATTTAGTTATCCCATAAAACTATTCTAAATTCCCATTTCTTCCATAAAGCTTTCCTCAATTCTCCACACTCATACTGATAGAATGCCCTCACTAGTAACTTCCGTTAGAAAAATTTTCTTTTAATTGAAGCATAGTTGATTTACAATGTTGTGTTAGTTTCTGGTGTATAGCAAAATGATTCAATTATACATATATATTTATATTCTTTTTCATATTCTCTTCCATTATGGTTTATCACAGGACATTGAATATAGTTCCCTGTGCTATACAGTAGGACCCTGTTGTTTATCCATCCTATATATAATAGTTTACATCTGCTAACCCCAAACTCCCACCCCCGACCTTGGCAACCACATGTCTATTCTCTATGCCTGTGATTCTGTTTCTGTTTCGTAGATAAGTTCATTTGTCTCATATTTTAGATTCTACATATACTCACTAGCAACTTTCAAGTCAGTCAGTTGGCATCTCCATACATTCTAGAATGTTATCAGTCAAGAATCTTAACTCATAATAAGAGTTGATACTTACATAGCACTTATTCTGTATCAAGCACTAATCTAAATACATATAATAAATTCAATTATTCATATCAACTTTATGAAGTAGAAATTATTATAATTCCTATTTTTGAATGAGGAAATAGGGGCACAGAGAGGCTATATAATCTGCCAACTTAGTAAGTGGCAGAGTTGGGAATCAAACCCAGACACAATGGTTCCATAGTCCATATGCTCTAAACCACTAATCCTTACTATAAGTTGCTTCTAGTTCAAAATTTCCTACACATTATCTAGATCTGCCTCATAATTTGACCAAAGAGAAACCAAGGAGGAGAGATATTCAGTTACAAAAAGTTACACAAAGCAGCGTTTTTCAAAATTTAATGTGAATCACCTGGGGGTCTTTAAAATGCAGATTCTAATTCCGTAGATATAGGATGAAGACTGAGATTCTACATTTTTAACAAGTCCCCACGTGTTACTGATTTGACTGGTCCCTGTACCTCACACTGAGTGACAAGAACAAAGAGAAATGCAAGCTGAGACTGGAACTCAGTTTTGACTTATTCCATCCACTGTTATCCCAAACATTATGCTAATAGGTAAGGAGGGAGAAAAATGTACCTGAGAGAATTTACTGGGAAAAAATTTACTTCATTTTGAATCACCTTCTTGCAATCATGAATGGCAAATAAATTTTATGATGCTTTTTTTCACATATATTTTAATCTTGTAGTAGTATAAAAAGCATTGAGCGGGCTTCCCTGGTGGCGCAGTGGTTGAGAGTTTGCCTGCCGATGCACGGGACACGGGTTCGTGCCCCGGTCCGGGAATATCCCACATGCCGCGGAGCGGCTGGGCCTGTGAGCCATGGCCGCTGAGCCTGTGCGTCCGGAGCCTGTGCTCCACAACGGGAGAGGCCACAACAGTGAGAGGCCCGCGTACCGCAAAAAAAAAAAAAAAAAAAAAAAAAAAGCATTGAGCTTGTCCAAAATTTATCATCCATAAATTCATTATTCACTTCTCTACACACCATCAATTTATTGCTCTGGGTAGTGACTCAGGGATATGGGATTGAAGGAGGAAAGAGTATGTGATAGGAAAACAGGCTTTCCAAGACCCAAAAAAACTGGAGTCAGGATACCACTCATGAATATTTGGGCATTCATTCTGTTTTTTCCTCTGAATGAGCTTGCCACTGAGTTAGACTAGAAAACCAGAGTACCAGATGTCAATTTTTTTTCCAATAGGGTCATATATTTCCTAAGGGCTTCCTAAATAGTAATATATGCCCCTGGTATGAAAAGTACAAGACAAAATTAAGCTCCCCAGATCTGGAAGGACTTACCTTGTGCAGCTAGTGTTAATAATGGTAAATCCCTCTTTTGGGGGCTCTGGTGGCCAAGGGAAGCTGCACTAAGAAATGCCAGGAAATGTGGCCATTAAGTCTGTGTGACCTTGGCCAAATACACAAATACATCAGAAACTTGAGGACGGTGAGTGTCTATGTTCTCTTTCTAGCCATCTATCATCTATTTAAACCCATAAAGTGAAAAAAAAAAAGGGAGCATGCCAATTCTTTTGATGTCATTTATATATATTATGTCCATCATTTAAGTAAAAACTATCTACTTTCCCCCTCTTTTTCCTACCACTCTTACCCTCCCCAAATCTGTGATTCTGTGTGTCAAAATTTGTTTGCTTTGTCTTCCCTTACCTAAAGTCCTAATTCTGTAACTTATTCTAATGTATCCTTAAACAATTCTGTATCCAGGAGCTTTTCCTGTAGATCTAAAGTAATAACATTAACCACTAACTGAAGATTTTGTTGTTGTTGTTGTTAGAGAAGGACATAAAATAGAACATACGCCTTACATTTATTTTAGATATAGTTAGAATGCCAGATAAAATAGCTCTTAGAGAGCTGAAAAATAAATCTTGTAGATTTCTCTCATACATGAGAACTAAGGCATTATTCAAGGATAAGCTTTTTTTAAAGGACACTATTAAGATGCTTTCAGATCACTGTAGTAGTTTATACATATTTACACAACATGATTTTTTGTTAATAAAATTTTAACTATAGAATGATACTTTCCAGTATACAATGTACCCTCATTTTTCATACATTACTTCTGGAGCACTTAATAAACCTGAATTATTGAAGACATTATTGTTTTAAAAAAGATTTTAAGGGTCATCAAAAGTATCCCATATCATATATTTTACATAGCTTTAAGTAATCCATTGAAAATCAATGGCTTTGAGACCTGCCATGTTGTTTTATTAATTTGCTTCCTGCTTCCAAAATATAATTAAGTGTATTGGGGAAGGGAGATTTATTTTGTTTCCCTAACAGGATTACACTAATTAATTTATAGAAAAGCATTTTGCCCCATGAACTTTGTTTTTAAATTGAGGTACAGTTGATTTACAATACTATATTAGTTTCATGTGTGCAACATAACTGATTCAAAATTTTTATAGATTATACTCCATTTATATTTATTATAAAATATTGGCTATATTTCCTGGGCTGTACAATATGTCCTTGTAGCTTATTTAGTTTGTGCTTCTTAATCCCCTACCCCTATCTTGCTCCTTCCCTCTTCCCTCTCCTCACTGGGAACCACTAGTTTGTTCTTTATATCTGTGAGTCTGTTTCTTTTTGTTATATTCTCTAGTTTATCTTTCAGGTTCCATATTAAGTGATAACATACAGTATTGGTCTTTCTCTGTCTGACTTATTTCACTAAGCATAATACCCTCTGGGTCCATCCATGTTGTTGCAAGTCCCATGAACTTTTATTTTAGTAGAAATTGCCTTTAGAGTGCCATGTCAGTCACCATGATCTATGTGTGACAGATTTCTCAACATACATCCCCAAAGAGTGGTAGAAAAAGAGAAAGCTCTCACAGATAACTCATTATTCCAGCATTGATTTCTGCATTGATTAGAGTGGCTAATTTCTTGGCTCACCCCATTTAACTCAGGTCCTCATCTGTCCTTTGTAGAAAGCTGTTTTAAAGAGCACAAGAGAATCTAAAACCATTTCATTAGGGTGACATCGGAGACAAAAAATCCTATGAATTATGTAGAGGACATCATTTCACTGACTGAGATGGGCTTCATACAGTCAGCCCACTTCAGTAAGTCTTATAATCATGAGCTATCTGCTTGTGGCAATGCTACACAGTCATATACTCCAAACTTAGGAGCATATAAATTTGAAAGAATTAGGACATTTTCTGAAAATGTAATTGAATTAAATGTGGAAGAGTTGAGGTGAAGAAAGAATTTAAAAGCTAATGATATTATCTCTTGATAACCCTTATGAAAGCACAAGACTGATTTTATCACATATGGAATAAGCAGACTTCACACTCAAATACCAAGCTTTGCCAGAAAAAGAAACAAAGAAAAAAATCACAGGTAAAGTTTTGCAAGTAAAATAAAGCTATATAAAAGGAAAGTTAAGGGATTTCCCTGATGGTCCAGTGGTTAAGACTCCACGCTTCCACTGCAGGGGGCATGGGTTCGATCCCTGGTCAGGGAACTAAGATCCTATATGCTGCAGGTGTGGCCAAAAAAAACCCAGTTAATATAATCTAACAGAATTAGAGTCCTAGGGAACAAGGATGATCTGACAATGAGAATCAAGAAACAATGATTGAACTATTAATAATTTTAAGTATATGATTAAAAGGATAGATGAGAAATGAGGAAAATTGAGATAAGATTCAAGCAGACTTTTAAAATGAGATTAAGATATACAGTAATTAAAAGATTCAAACTGTCATACACAGATATTTCCTGGATATTCTATACTTTGTGTAAGAAAAGTGATCATAGCAAGAATAAAGACTCAGCGTGATTGTGTCAATACATTTTTCCATATTAATGCAAACTAATACGAAATAGTAATTGATACAACTAGTAATAAGCATTTCTAAGAAATAAAAGCTACATCGAACTGTAAAAAACTGGGGGAATTCCCTGGTGGTCCAATGGTTAGGGCTCTGCACTTCCACTGAGGTGGGCCTGGGTTCCATCACTGCTTGGGCAACTAAGATCACACAAACCAAACCAAACCAAACCAAACCAAATCAAACAAGAACCCACAACTGTAAAAAGCTGAACATTATAATGAGAATGATATTTAGAATCATGTTACATGCAAAATTGAATTAATTTGGATTACAGAATAGTGTGATTTGAATTGCTTCAAACACAAAAATAAAAGCAACTAAAAGTCTGCCCTAAAATAGAACTGATTAAACAAGCAAATAAGGGAAATTAGTCCAACTAGTGTGAGAAGATAAGACACACTGGTCCCATCAAGGTCTTACTGCACCTTTTTTTTTTTTTGATTTTTTTAAATTAAAAAAATTTTAATTTTTTTTCTTTTTTATTAATTTATTTTTTATATTGGAGTATATTTGATTTATAATGTTGTGTTACTGCATCTTTAAAGAGAAACTAAGAGATGTGATCAGAAGTGTCAGACAAGGTAGAAAATGCTACATCAGATGAACAGCTTCAGGAATCCGATTAAGTTATCCTTTCTTCGTTTCTAGCCCACTTAACATGATTTGAAGGTCGGTCTACACAAGGAGGGCACCAGCACACTTGTCTGTGCGTTCATTCCCACTTTGAATTCAAATGCAGCATTCATCAATGGCCCAGCCACTTTTTTTCAATAACAAACTCACCACTAGGTTGCAGTCTTAGCTCAACAGCTCCTTTAAGAACAAACTACTATGTATAAAATAAATACGTTACAAGGATATATTGTAAAACACAGGTAACATAGTCAATATTTTATAATAAATATAAATGGAATATAACCTTTAAAAGTTGTGAATCACTATGTTGAACACCTGAAACATATAATACTGTACGTCAATTATACCTAAAAAAATTCCATTCACAAGCAGTTAACCATTTAGTGGTTAAACACATAATACTTCTCTCTTGTGACAAGAGCTGATGCAAGCCACATTCAGTTTATCAATCAATTCACTGGCCAATCTAGATTCCGTGCAGATACATTGTTTTTCAAGAGCATCAAAACTCACAAACTGCCTGTCAAAATGTTCTCTCTCATCAGCAGGCAGCCTCCTTAAGAGCTTTCTTCCATTACAAGTGCATAATCATGCAGCCAAAAAAATCATTCTTTGGGTATTTTAAGCCTCTAGTTTCAACATAGGACAAATGGTTAAATAACAATATATAATTATCTTTCTCTTTGTTTCCATTGCTTGTATTGGGTCCTGAGACCTCCATGTAAGAGTCAGCCTTGCTGTGCTGACTCCTTTGAAAAGTCCACCTGTCTGTAACCATTGTCAGCACTTCCACTAGTAGTTTCTCAAACAAACTTCAGGAAATAATCGTTCTTTAAACTATAAATGCAAGAATAAATAAATATTCCAGAAAATTTATCATATATCCTCTTTAAATAACTATTATAGGCCATAGTCCAGGTAAAAGAGCAATGAGTCCAGGAGCAGGCAGTGAGATATGTGTGAATGAGTAAAGCATTGAGTACTTTATTATTGTTTAAATCCTCAATTACTACAAATAAACCCACTTGATCAGTATGAATCTGGAATTTAAACGCTAAATGATACAAATAGATATATGTCAAAGTGTGTTAAGGACCAGTTAAGTGTGTTAAGAACCAGTTATTGGTTTGTTTGGAGAAAAGATTGAGATATTGATAAACTTTAGGTAATGCCCTTGGTTCAGTAAGTTAGGGGTAACCACCAGAAGAATAAAAGTAGAATGAGTAACTTTCAAAACAGCAGAAGCACATTTGATTATACAATAAATGGTAGGAAAGGAGAAAAAGAAACAAAACTCAGGAAGAAAGCATGGTGTCTTTTACTAGCTTCCCTCAAAGAAGAGAGCCTGAATCAAGGTCTTGTATGCAGGCAGTTTACTTTGGAAAAGAACCCCAAGGAACAGGAATAAGGGACTGACAAGAGTGAAACTGAGAAGGAGGGCAAGTCTATTTAAGAGTGCATTACTGAGTTGATCAGTATGGAGCTCAATCCACTAGGGTCTCCTGAGAAGCCATGTAGAATGCACTTCAGAATTATATACCCAAGGGGTAGAAGAGAGGAACATTTATTCTTCAGCTCATCTGCTTCATTGATCAAGGGATACTCAGTTTTTAACTCATCTGAAATTCTTGGTTTGCCCATGTCACAGTGGTGAGAGGTTCTTGCAGGTGTCCCAGGCAGTGGTGGCAGAGAAGGCCAAGAGTAGAAAGCAGGAGATCCATAGTACAGCTGAGACAGCATGCTGTCAGGTTATACCTGTATGCAGGTGGTGGCTTCAACAGTGATTGAAGTAAAAAGATGAGGCAAAAGATGGCAGCAATAACTGTAATGATAGTCATTGCAAACGGGTTCAACTCATTAGGTTAAAGAAATGCAGTACTATGTTATTTAAACTTCAAAGGATACATACCAAAATATTAATATACTCTGCCTCCAAAGACTTGACACTATCTATATTTTCTGACTCGAATGCAGCAAAATTAGAATGGAAAAACATTTACAATATTCACAAGGTTGTCCTCCTCCTCCTTTTTTGGTTATAGCAAAGTATATTACTGGATGAGTCCTTCTGTTGAAAAAAACTAAATATACTGGATACATAATTTTTGAAAATCTTCTTAAAATTAATGAAGAGCTGACAAGATTGTAAGAAATTAGCAGGCAAAGCCTGAAGGGGACAGAGGAACATAAGGAGGTAAGCCAATACAGAGTCCCCTTTTGGCCTGAAGGTGTTTGCCAATCCCAGTAAATTTGAACTTTCATGTTGACAACTTCATTTGAATGAGAAGATCAGAAAAAAAAGAAGCTCAGTATCAGACAAGGTGAGGAATCTAATAATAGACACTTCGCACAATGAGCTGGGATCTCAAAGACTTACTCTGAGACTAAGGGTTAACTAGAAACAAACCAGCACATATGTGGTATTACAGTATACATTTCCATCATTGAGGTAGACCAAGGGACTTGATTCAACGTGGCCCTGTTATGGTGATATAATTAATGTTCCTAGGTATCTGGCAGAAGCCAATTCAAAACCTCTCTGGAAAAAATAACTTTATTCTAGATCTCAGAATTTTCTGTAATATTTTTTAAGTACAATGGCTACAAGGCAGCCAAAGATAACCAAGTTAATAAAATACTACAAACAAGAACTGGGAAAAACAACAGACAAAAGAAACAGATTTGTAAACATTCAGATAACAGAATTATCAGCCAAAGGCTATAAAACAACTATGCTTAAATAAATAAAAGACAAATTTTGGGGGAAAAGTCTGCAGGGAAGAAAAACCTATAAAACCAGATAGATCATATTATTCAAAAGGAAGAAAACAAAACCTCTAGCACTGAAAAATACAATGTCCCAAATTAAGAACTCAGTGGATAGGTTAAATAGTAGATTACAAACAGCTGAAGAGAGAACTGGTATAAGATAAGGAAGAATAAAATACACAGAATGCAGCCCTGGGAGATAAAAAGATAGGATATATAAAAGAAAGGGTAACATATTTAAAGGCTAGAATAGAAGGTCTAACATAATCAATTGGAGTCTCAGACGGAAAGAAGAGAGAGACCAATATTTTAAAATATAACTGAGAATTTTACAGAATTTATGAAAGACACCATTCTATATATTCAAGAAACCCAAGTAACCAACAGGCAAACTTATAGCTGACTTTTACAGCAACAATGGAAGCCAAAAGGAAGTAAAATGGTATGTCTGTTACACTGAAAAATAATAGTCAAACTAGATTCAGCAACAATATTTTTCAAGAATAAAGACAAAATAAAGTCATTTTGTGACAGAAATGAAAGCATGTATCATCAATATACTCATAGTAAAGAAAATTCTAAAGCATCTATAGAAGGATGAAGAATGAAGAAAATGATAAATATGTAGGTAAACCTATATAAACAATGAGTGATATAAAACAACAGTAATAATGTCTTGCAAGGTTTAAAAATTATGTATTTTTCCTGTAATGGTGAACCTGGTAATTCCAATCAATGAGAACAACTAGAAAAGCTGGTATCAGGGAGCCTGTGAAGAATTACAGGGCCAAGGTCCAGGAAAAGAAGGAAACACACATAGGAAGGCTGCTATCTGGAACATCTATTAATTTCTGAAGAATCAGCTAATAGGCTAAAAGCTGAAATGAACTTTTCATAGACTCATAGGGTTAGCAGAATAAAGACAAGTTCAAGCAATTAAGTGGTAATATGGGGCTAGTAACACCCCCAGCTTCAGGTGGCATCCCCAAATGCTACACTCTAGGAGTAAGTGAACTAAAATAGAAGAGCCAGTTTCAAATCACCTTAATAACTGATTGAATTAAAATAATCTGAGATCACTAGTACCTCTGGACACTTGCCTGCAAGGGTAAATCCTCTTTAGAAGAAAAATAGCATCATTCTGGCCCTCAAAATTTTCTACAATTTTTCATAGTCAATTCCAGCACTCAATCTAAAAAATAAGGCATACTAGAAAACATGCTAAAATAGTAAAAGAAATAATAGATAAATAGAAAGAGATACAGAGGATAGATATTATCAGCTATGGGTACTTAAAATAACATTTAATCTTTTCAAGGAACTACAAAAAAGATTTAGAATTTTGACAGGGAACTAAAAACTATACGAAAGAGCTGAATAGAAATTCTAGAACTGAGAAGTACAATAACAAAGCAATGGATCGTTTTCAAGGCAGATTAGGCACAGCTTAAGAAAGAATTAACAAGCTAGAATACAGACCACAAGAAAATATCCAAACTGAAGGATGGAGAGAGAAAAAGAATGAAAAGTAGAGAAAACAGTGTGAAAGACAGAAATTACAGTGGAATAGCTTGTTATACATGTAATCGGAGTTCCAAAAAGAGAGGAGGGAGAAAATGGGACAGAAGCAACATTTGAAGAGATGATGGCTGATAATTTTTCAAAAACAAGCCACAGATTCAAAAGAATGATGAAGTGAAAGCAGAATAAACATAAAGGAAACACAATAAGGCATATAATTGTAAAACTGCTAAAACAAGGGCAAAGAGAAAAAAAAATCTTAAAAACAGACTACCCCCCCAACAAACAACAATACAATTCACAGCTGTCTTCACAACAGGAAGGACAAAAAAAAAAACCAGAAGAGGGACTTCCCTGGTGGTCCAGTGGTTAATACTCCGAGCTTCCACTGCAGAGGGTGTGGTTTGATCCCTGGTCAGGGAACTAAGATCCCATATGCCACACACCAAAAAAAAAGCCAGATTATTTCCGCCCACCCCCGCTCTGGCTGGTCACAGAAGATGAAGTCAGAGATACAAAGCATAAGGAAGATTTGATTTGCTGTTTCTGAATTGAAGATGAAGACTGCATGACAAGGAATGTGGGCAGCCTCTACGATATAAGAGTGGTTCTGGTTGATAGCAAGCAAGGAAATAGGACTTCAAGCCTACCATAGCAGGAAGAGAGGGCAGACATCAGAAGCAAGAAGAACTAAAATCCTGCAGCCTGTGGAACAAAAACCACGTTCACAGAAAGACAGACAAGAATAAAATGCAGAGGGTTATGTACCAGATGAAGGAACAAGATAAAACCCCAGAAAAACAACTAAATTAAGTGGAGATAGGCAACCTTCCAGAAAAAGATTTCAGAATACTGATAGTGAAGATGATCCAGGACCTCGGAAAAAGAATGGAGGCAAAGAAATGTTTAAGAAAGACCTAGAAGAATTAGAGAACAAACAAACAGAGATGAACAATACAATAACTGAAATGAAAAATACACTAGAAGGAATCAATAGCAGAATAACTGAGGCATAAGAATGAATAAGTGACCTGGAAACAGAATGGTGGAATTCACAGCTGTGGAACAGAATAAAGAAAAAAGAATGAAAAGAAATGAAGACAGCCTAAGAGACCTCTGGGACAACATTAAATGCAACAACATTCACATTATAGGGGTCCCAGAAGGAGATGAGAGAAAGGACCTGAGAAAATATTTGAAGAGATTATAGTCGAAAACTTCCCTCACATGGGAAAGGAAATAGCCACCCAAGTCCAGGAAGTGCAGAGAGTCCCATACAAGATAAACCCAAGGAGAAAAACGCCGAGACACATAGTAATCAAATTGGCAAAAACTAAAGACAAAGAAAAATTATTGAAAGCAGCAAGGGAAAAATGACAAATATCATACAAGGGAACTCCAGTAAGGTTAACAGCTGATTTCTCAGCAGAAACTCTACAAGCCAGAAGGGAGTGGCATGACATATTTAAAGTGATGAAAGGGAAGAACCTACAACCAAGATTACTCTACGCGGTAAGGATCTCATTCAGATTTGATGGAGAAATCAAAAGCTTTACAGACAAACAAAAGCTAAAAGATATCAGCACCATCAAACCAGCTCTACAACAAATATTAAAGGAGCTTCTCTAAGTGGGAAACACAAGAGAAGAAAAGGACCTACAAAAACAAACCCAAAACAATTAAGAAAAGGGTCACCGGAACATACATATCGCTAATTACCTGAATGGATTAAATGCTCCAACCAAAAGACACAGACTGGCTGAATGGGTACAAAAACAAGACCCGTATATATGCTGTCTACAACAGACCTACTTCAGACCTAGGGACACATCCACACTGAAAGTGAGGGGATGGAAAAAGATATTCCATGCAAATGGAAATCAAAACAAAGTTGGAGTAGCAATACTCATATCAGATACAACAGATTTTAAAATAAAGAATGTTACAAGACACGAGGAAGGAAACTATATAATCATCAAGGGATCAAGCCAAGAAGATATAACAATTATAAATATATATGCACCCAACATAGGAGCACCTCAATACATAAGGCAACTGCTAACAGCTACAAAAGAGGAAACTGACAGTAACACAATAGTGGGAGACTTTAACACCTCACTTACAGCAATGGACAGATCATCCAAACAGAAAATTACTGAGGAAACACAAGCTTTAAATGACACAATAGACCAGATAGATTTAACTGATATATATAGGACATTCCATCCAAAACCAGCAGATTACACTTTCTTCTCAAGTGCGCACAGAACATTCTCCAGGATAGATCACATCTTGGGTCACAAATCAAGCCTCAGTAAATTTAAGAAAACTGATATCATATCAAGCATCTTTTCTGACCACAATACTATGAGATTAGAAATCAATTACAGGGGGAAAAAAAGTAAAAAACACAAACACATGGAGGCTGAACAATATGTTACTAAATAACCAAGAGGTCATTGAATAAATCAAAGAGGAAATCAAAAAATACCTAGAGGGCTTCCCTGGTGGCGCAGTGGTTGAGAGTCCGCCTGCCGATGCAGGGGACACCACACACTGTGGAGTGGCTGGGCCCGTGAGCCATGGCCGCTGAGCCTGTGCATCCAGAGCCTGTGCTCCGCAACGGGAGAGGCCACAGCAGTGAGAAGCCCACGTACCGCAAAAAAAAAAAAAAAATCTACCAACAAACTAAAGTCCAGTACCAGATGGTTTCACAGGTGAATTCTATCAAACATTTAGAGAAGAGCTAACACCTATCTTTCTCAAACTCTTCCAAAAAATTGCAGAGGATGGAACACACCCAAACTCATTCTATGAGGCCATCATCACCCTGATACTAAAACCAGACAAAGACACTACAAAGAAAAGACAATTACTGATCAATATCACTGATGAATATAGGTGCAAAAATCCTCAACAAAATACTAGCAAACAGAATCCAACAATACATTGAAAGGATCATACACCATGATCAAGTGGGATTCATCCCAGGGATGCAAGGATTCTTCAATATACGGATATCAATGTGATATACCATATTAACAAACTGAAGAATAAAAACAATATGATCATCTCAATAGATGCAGAAAAAGCTTTTGACAAAATTCAACACCCATTTATGATAAAAACACTCCAGAAAGTGGGCATAGAGGGAACCCACCTCAACATAATAAAGGCCATATACGACAAACCCACAGAAAATATCATTCTCAATGGTGAAAAACTGAAACTATTTCCTCTAAGATCAGGAACAAGACAAGGATATCCACTCTCACCACTATTATTCAACATAGTTTTGGAAGTCCTAGCCAGGGCAATCAGAGAAGAAAAAAAAATAAAAGGAATACAAATTGGAAAAGAAGAAGTAAAACTGTCACTGTTGGCAGATGACATGATACTATACATAGAGAATCCTAAAGATGCCACCAGAAAAATACTAGAGCTAATCAATGAATTTGGTAAAGTTGCAGGACACAAAATTAATGCACAGAAATCTCTTGCATTCCTATACACCAATGATGAAAACTCTGAAAGAGATATTAAGGAAACACTCCCATTTACCATTGCAACAAAAAGAATAAAATACCAAGGAATAAACCTACCTAGGGAGACAAAAGACTTGTATGCAGAAAACTATAAGACACTGATGAAAGAAATTAAAGATGATACCAAGAGATGGAGAGAAATATCATGTTCTTCGATGGGAAGAATCAATATTGTGAAAATGACTATACTACCCAAAGCAATCTACAGACTCAATGCAATCCCTATCAAATTACCAATGGCATTTTTTACGGAACTAGAACAAAAAATCTTAAAATTTGTATGCAGACACAAAAGACCCCAAATAGTCAAAGCAGTCTTGAGGGAAAAAGCGGAGCAGGAGGAATCAGACTCCTTGACTTCAGACTATACTACAAAGCTACATTAATCAAGATAATACGGTACTGGCACAAAAGCGGAAACAGAGATCAATGAAACAGGATAGAAAGCCCAGAGATAAACCCATGCACCTGTGGTCAACTAATCTATGACAAAGGAGGCAAGGATATACAATGGAGAAAGGACAGTCTCTTCAGTAAGTGGTGCTGGGAAAACCGGAACGTACGGATGAAGTGGTTTGCAGGGCAGAAACTGAGACACAGAAGTAGAGAACAAATGTATGGACACCAAGGGGGGAGAGCCGCGGGTGGGTGGTGGTGGGATGAATTGGAGATTGGGAATGACATGTATACACTAATATGTATAAAATGGATAACTAATAAGAACCTGCTGTATAAAAAAATAAATAAAATAAAAATTTGAAAAAAGCCAGAAGACAATGAAATGATAGCTTTGAAGGGCTGGGAAAAAAATTCCATAACCAACTAAAATGTCCTCAAAAATAAACATTAAATAAGGACATTTTCAGCGAAATAAAGCTAAGAGAACCAGTCACCAAAAGACCCATTCTAAATGCAGAAGAAAAATGATACCATATGGAGGCTTGGGGATGTAGGAGAGAATGAAGAGTGAACAATAAAATATATGGGTAAATTAAATAAATTATAACTAAAATTGACTGCATACACACAACTTCTTTTGAAAAGTGTGTGTATACATACATTATCTCTGTACATGTATGTCTGTATATGTATACATGCATGCATGCTTATCTATATATGCATGTACATGCATACATATATACAGACACATATGCATGTATACTATGTTGAGTGTCTTTTAGTGAGACTCTTGCCCATTCTACTGAGTTGTCCCTCTCTCAGTAACTGATATAAACAAATTAAAGGGAACATCACGAGGAAAATTTCAAAATATTAGAACTGAAAGGCTTATTAAGAGAAAAAGGGAGGAAGATGTAAACAGCAATATACAGAACAAAAAAGTTAAAGTAGACAAGAGAATAACAGATTTTTTAAATTATGAAGGAATACCATAAATGAATTAGTGAATTTGAAAAGTTGATGAAATCAAATATTGGAAAAAGATAAAATTTCAAAATTACCCAAGTAAAAGAAAACTCGAATAGACCAATAGGCTCTAAGAAAATATAATCAATTATTTTAAAAAAAACTTTAAAAATTGGCTAAGTCTAGACTGTTTTACAGGTAAGATCCACAAGAAACCCATAATCTCCAATTAGTGGAAAAGCTCTTCAATTAATTTTATAATACTAGTATACTCTTCATACAAAATCTAAGGATAGGAGAAGAAAAGGAAATTATGGGCAATTTCACATATAAACATTGATGCAATGTTTAAACAAAATATTAAATAATAGAATCCAGTGTGCTATAAATAACAACAACAATAGCAACAAAACATCATGATCAAGTAGGCTTCATACCAGGAAGGTAAATTCTAAAGGAGGGAAGGCATATGTCCAAGTCAATCGACGTAGAAAAAAATTTTGATGAAGTCCAAAAGCTATGTATGATAAAAAAAACTCTTAACAAAACTAGAAATTGGAAGGAATTCCCTTACTTTGATGAAGTTATCTATCAAAAACCTATAGCAAGAATCACATTAATGGAAAAACTTAAAAAGCATTCCCTTTACATTCAGGAACAAGATGAAGATCCTCCTTATTGATACAGAACACTGTAGGTCCTGGCCAATAAAAGACAAAGCCCAAAATAAACAAATAAAAAGAAATAAGAGGTAGGCTAGCAAATTAGCATATCAAAATTTGTGGCGTTCCACTTTCCAACAATTAGAAAATAAGATATCACAATAGTAACAAAAACACTAATAAGTGTCTCTATATAAATCAACAATGAATACATAAGGAAAATCTATTCTTTAAAATTCTCTAAAGGTTAAACATAAGGTTACAAGATTTTATTAAAATTTACAAGTAAGGCCTGAATAACTGGAGGGATGTACTATGTTTATGACTGGAATCATGACTCAGGCAGAAGTGAGAAAGAAAAATGTTATTCTAAATATAGGAACGTGAAATCTAAAAACATAATGTTGAATGAAAAAATAAACAGAAGTGAATTTTGTTCAATTTATGTAAAATTTATAAACAAACAGAAAGACTATACTATGTATTTTAAAGAATATATATGTGCTCATTTACACACACACACACACACACACACACACACACACACACACATACACATTCCTAGTATGAACTCTATTTCTTGATCATGAGGTGTTTTTTATACATACCCATATATTCTTTCTTTTTTCTTTCTTTTTTTTTTTGCGTTACGTGGGCCTCACTGTCATGGCCTCTCCCACTGCGGAGCACAGGCTCTGGACGCACAGGCTCAGCGGCCACGGCTCACGGGCCCAGCCACTCCACGGCATGTGGGATCTTCCCGGACCAGGGCACGAACCCGCGTCCCCTGTATCGGCAGGCGGACTCCCAACCACTGCGCCACCAGGGAGGCCCATTCTTTTTACTTTAAGGACAAACGTTAAAGACCAAGGGAGGCTTATTACTGCCGGCAGAGGTGCCTTAAATGGTGACCTTGTCTGGTCCTGAAAGACTTAATCTCTCTAAATACCTAGCTTAGTTTACCTAGGGTTGAAAGAGATGATGCTGGCACACTCACAAAGAATGATAATAAAAATCCTCCAAATGCATTTACAGTGTAATATCATACCTCTGCTTGTGTTTATTAATGCACTACCAGGTGATGGCTAATGGACAAGGGGCATGCCGAGGCTCAGTCTCCTATTTGAGATGATGTCCTACTCAGTAATCCGATCACCAGGAATGGAACACAGCCATGAGAAGGAATCTGATTTCGTTTCTGGGGTGGAAAGAAGCAAAGTAACAGACAGATTCCAACTCAGGTTGTGTTTTGTTTTCAAGGTACGCATTTTGACGAGGTATCTGGGTCACCTGCCAGCTCCCATGCATCCCTCAATTTGTAATCTCCTTGCTGTGTCCACACACAGATCAGACCTTTTCCTGTGCTCTGAGGGCTTCTCTGTCCTCCTAGAGATCTAAATCACCTGCCCTTACCATAGAATCAGAATCAGTGCTTTCCAGTTCTTGACCAATTATCTTTAGAAAGATTAGGAGTCATAAAGAAATTGTTCTGATCTTGCATCCTGTCTTTGAGCTTCTAAGTGCTCTGCGAGTTAGACCCTGGGACACAGTGGAAGCCCCCTGCTTCAACTGGTGTGCCCCATATTCTTTTTTTTTTTAACATCTTTATTAGAGTATAATTGCTTTACAATGTTGTGTTAGTTTCTGCTGTATAACAAAATCAATCAGCTATACGTATACATATATCCCCATATGCCCTCCCTCACATACTTTGGAGATTAATCCTTTTTAATCTTCTCCTCAGGCCAACTTATGTGTGTAACAGAGGCTGAGGTTGGTTCTCAGAGATGGTAAACATAGCAGCACAAAGTCCCAGCATCCATTAACAGCGGTAAGACATGGCCAGAAGCATTTCATTCCCCAGCTTTATCTTCCTAAACATCACACATTACAACTTCTAGATCATTTTTGAGACCAGGTGAATTCATGGCAATAAATACTGATGCTATTTATGTTACACAGTCATCCTATATAAGAGAAGGAAATAAATTGTAATTTTTCTTATTATTCTACTGAAGTATCCACTACTGTATTTGTTTACCTTATTTGATATCATTGTTATCAATTTTCTTTATTGTAACTTTGATTTCTGAGCAGAGTCTGGGCTGAAGCAAAAGGCCTAAAAGAAGCAAAGGGCCTTTAAAGAAAAAATACTTAATTCACTCCTTGATGTCTAAGGGAAAATAAATAGTGGACAGCAGGATGTGAAGACCACTGTTTTGTACGGATCTGGAAAACAATGCTCTCTATTCTCTGGGAGAATTGGAATACAGTGATGCCATGGGGAGGCTTGGCAGTTTTCTAGGTGATTTATTGTCTTACAATGTGATATTTTGTCTGAATATTGTCAGTTTTCAAGATAAAGGTAATTTTCATCTTACTGAAAAATGACTTAACATTTCTTGGCCAAATACAGCCTCATTATGTGACATTTATGGGAGCAGGAGGTATGACTGAGTGGCCCAGGCATTCGGATGTTGGGCCACTGTATTGTTGTTATTTTCTATTGATCTCACCATACACTAGGCCAGTGGTTTTCAAAATGTGGTTCCCGGGTCAACAGCATTAGTATCACATGAGAACTTGTGAAAATGCAAATTCTCGGGCCCTACACCAGACCTACTGGATCAGGAACTCTGGAGTTGGGGGTCCAGCAATCTCTGTTTTAAGAGAAACCCCAGGTAATCCTGATGCTTGCTAAAGTTTGAAAGCCACTGCCCTAGGTCAATTATACCCTCAATATGTAGCATCCATGGTAGCACCAGGGAGGGCTAAATGAACCAAATTTTCTGATGCTGGGCTATTGCATTTTGTTATCAAATTTCCTGGGGCTCAGAGGGCAAGTCCACATCTTGAAGTTACAGTTTCATTAGAAGAAAATGGACAGTTTTACTTCAAGAACTCTGGAAGAGGCAGATCCTGGGATAGGTAATAGGGACTTAGGAGGACACCCTAGTTTGTAGATGAGTGGGATTATTTCCTCCTCTCTAGCCTGGTGATTATGTGGGCCTTGGGGAGTGGAGGGAAATGTCTGTTCCTCTTAGGACAGAGTGGCCAGGAGAAGAGGAGTGCCCTGCCCAGTGGATGGGATGTGGTGGAGCCACATCCCAGCAGAGGATTGGCTGGAAATGCAACTGTCCACCCCATGCAGAGGGATATCGTGAGACTACCGTCAGCAGAGGTGGTAGTATGGTGGTCTATTGAGGAAGGAGACTGTGTGACAGTTTTTGGGATACTGTCAGAAAAAAACCTGAGAAAATAGTATAGAGGCTAAAGGCAGGTTGGCTGCTGCAGGCAATGTAACAATGTAATGTTGGCAAAGCAAATGAAGGTTATACCCACAGGCTGGGGAAACCTGGACACACATTCACACCTTCTGCATGGCCTCGATACCACAAACTCCTTCACCTCTTGTTTGCTGACCTCTGATTCTAACATTGACTGCCTGCTTTTCCTATATCTCACAATACACCTACCTTTTTCCCTTAGCTCTGGCATTATAATATATACAAATCAATGAGATTTGAAAGACAGGAAATACAATTTCACAGTTAATTCAAATTCAAAAATACATCTTATTAATACAGATTATTCCTCCATATCTCCTACAGTATTATAAACCAGCACCTATGAAGTAATCAGAAACTAAAGAAAGCAGAAATCCCACATAAGAATTTTGAGAGAGATAGCTAGGCTTTGCCCTTTTCCAGTAAGAATTTGAGAAAGTGAGGCAAATTTCAGAGTCCCAGCCAACCTGTTAGGCCTCTTTGACTTTTGTTTGAGAGTCTGAATTTTATGTTTAAAGTTTTTTAGAAGAAACTATTTTCTTCTCCTTTATCTTGAAATGAGGCATTCGTGGAATTGTACTGAGAATCCTAAGGAGTTGAGAAGAGAAACAAACAAACATGGATGGGCAGTACAGTATCTACTACCTGCTCCATCACTTGCTTTCTATTCTCTCTAAACATCTTAATCGTCCATTCTCTTTCTGATCCCAACAGACCACTCCTACACATGTCTTATGGGTTTTATATCTAGGCTGCCAAGGGAAACATCTTGTCTGAGATCTTCCCTGACTTGTGCCCCCTGAATCCAGTAATTTCAATGACCTCAGCATTCCTTCAGGGGCTGTACACATTCTACAGGGAGGGGTTGCCATACAGGCACCAAGAATAATTCCCAGCTAAATCACAGGGAATTGCATGTGGTCTTTCCAAACCTTTCTATAGGAAAATTTTTTATAATAACAAATTTATCTTTCTTTATGTAACTGGAATTAATTACATTGGTTAATATATCTATTTGAGTAGTAAAATTTGGACAACTTCTCTATTTCGACACGGAGCAGAAACTGTATCACCAGAAGAGTTTAGTGGCAAATGTACTAGAGTATCAGCAGAGAGTTAACTTGGGCAAGTTACTTAACTTCTCCAGGTCCTCATTTCTTCATCCATAAAGTGAGGGAATTGGACTCTGATCTTTAACAATATTTAACACTCATTAAGGTCAAGTCCAGACATAAATATTTTTGATGCTATAAAATTCAATTTGATTTGTTCTTTTTTATCACCTTACATTGTCTAGTTGAGTTTCTTTGCACAGAATAATAATAAGTGTTACTGGATGACTTCTTAGACTATGTTTCCAAAACTGTGTCCTGGCATTGCTTTTTTGAGACACCCATGCCTGACTTTGTATCACTCTACTCTTTCAGCAATGCGCTTCTGGAACAAGCAGTACTCAGGCTGGTGAAGGATGAGGCTGGACATCATCCTGAAATCAAACAGACTCATCTAAATAGCCTACTCCTACTGGCAAACCAGCCCAATTCTGTATTTCTCAAACTGAAATAAAAACCCACTTCACTTCCTCCTCCAGCTTGAAGTCCTGAGACCAAGTACATGTGGATAAATAATAGGACAAAAAACAATAACAGAACAAGTTTAATGAAAACTTGTTTTAAATAATTGCCTGTTTCATGCCAGATGTTCAGTCAGATACTTTAAATATCTTTTTAATTTACTATATTAACAACCCGGCGAAGTAAATATTATTCTTCCCATTTTACAGATGAAGACATGGTCTCAGAGGAATTTGGTGACTTGTCAAAGGTCCCACATTAGTTAAGGCGGAATCAATTAGAACCCAAGTCAGTTTGAATGCTCTTCCCACTACATCACGCTGCCTCTCATGTTTTAGATATTGACTAATAAGCATGTAATAGCCTAGACATTTGAGTAAAAAGAACTTTATTCCGCATAAATATGGCCCTTCTCTTCAGTACACCTAGCTGTGGCCCACACCGTTGCCAAAGATTACTTAGCAGTCTCTAATTTCAACTCTTCTCTCTCCAGCTTATGTTTCTTGTTGGCAGAATAGTAGGATCTAGGAATAGAATCTCCTCTGTTGGGTGAATTTAAGCTGTTTCTCAGTGATGGTCACCACTTAACATTACCACAGCAAAAAACATACCTCCTGAGTTGCTAGACAGTTGTTTACCCTAAATCCTAATGAGATAACATGTTTTGGTGAACTATTAGTACTTTTTTTTTTGAGACAGAGATAAAGAATATAGTCACCTAAAAGCATTTTGTTGAACCGGTTGCATTTCTTGGATATTCAGGATGATGTTGATTGCTACAAGGTACTTTATTTGGACTGTGATTAGGATTTGCTCAGATAAGAATTCATCTGGATCCAAGAGATAAAGACCTTATGGCTGCCAAATTCAGAATCATCCATGAGTGTAGAAAATAGGTGATAAGGAGAGAGGCTAGAAAATTTTTAAACTATCAATGTTCAAGAGCTAGACAACAGTTAGGAACAGAGAAGTCCACAGAAGTAGGATAGGACAAACAGGTATTGGACAGTCACAATAAGGATTATGATAAGTACTTCCAGATAATGGCACAGATGGTTGGAAATGTAAGAAGGAGCTTTTCCTAGGGTAGGAATGACAGCAATTCAGTAAAACTGAGTACATTTTGTAAAAGTAAGAGTATATTTGGAATATATAAACTGGCAACCTCCAGTGACAAAATTTTCAGATATCCTTAGATCTCAGTGCCATTTAGCTCCTCAGACCAGATACTATAGAGGCATAGAAGGCCAGTTAGATGTAAGCATAAAAATACAAGTCAATCCTAGTATGATGTTTCTATAGTTTTAATTTTTATGATATTTCCTATTACATACCTTATAAATAAGAAACATAATATACTCTTAAAAATTTTTATTAAAATATAGTTGATTTACAATGTTGTGTTAGTTTCAGGTGTACGGCAAAGTCATTCAGATATATATATATGTATGTATATATATTTAGATTCTTTTCCATTATAGGTTATTATAAGATATTGTTATAGTTCCCTGTGTTATACAAGTAGGTCCTTATTGTTTATCTATTTTATACATAGTAGTGTATATATGTTAATCCCAAACTCCTAATTTTCCCCCCTTTTCCCCTTTGGTAACCATAAGGTTTTCTATGTCTGTGGATCTATTTCTGTTTTGTAAATAAGTTCATTTGTATCATTTTTTTAGATTCCACATATAAGCGATATCATATGATATTTGTCTTTCTCTGTCTGACTTACTTCACATAGTATGAGAACCTCTAGGTCCGTCCGTGTTGCTGCAAATGAAGAAACATAATATACTCTTGCCTCTTTTGCTACAGCTTAAAAAGTTTATAAGTTAGGTGCTAATCTTGTCATACCATATGAATACTGCAATTAAGTTCCATTGTTCCTACTTATGCTCTTGCATTAGTTCTTTGTCATTCATTCCAGTCCTCATTCATTCATTGTTCAAGCACTTATTTCTGGCACTTTCTCTGTGCCAGGAAATCTGCTAGATGCTAGAGGAAGAGATGAGTAAGAGTAAGAGAGTAAGAGATGCTAGAGTAAGAGATGAGTAACTCCCCATCGCCAAGGAGTTCTATTCACTGGGATAACCAGATTCACAAACACATAACCCCGATACAGTGTGACAATGCTAGGGCAGAGATACACCTGCAGTTTGCCAGGATTTTAGAGACAGGAGTAGCATGGCAACATTACTAGGAAGCCTTGAGGGTCACTGAGAATGGAGACTGAATCTGCAGTGGCACCAACTCACTCTGCTGCTAGAGAAAAATCACAAAATACATCAGTCATAAAGCAAGGAAACCAAGTGGATTTACAAGAGACCTAGAGATTTGCAAGGTATGTAGGGCAGGAAAAAAAGGGATCAAGAAATATGGGGTACTTTTCATTTAAGAGCTCAGTCTAAAGTAGCTAGGCAAGAAAGAAAGCTAAAAGAGGTCAGAAGAGTTTGCAGATCAGAAGAAAAGAAGAAGGATCAAAGAAACCAGAGGTCTCAATGAGATTTTAAGGGCCAGAACAGAGGGAGACAGTGAATTAGGCATTTTGGTTCAATAAACCAATCAGTCCACAATCAGGGTATTCATAAAACTTATTACTCTAACAGTAAAAGGAAGTGAAAGAAATTATTAATCATTACTCTAGGCAGCAGGTGTAAACTGGAATGACCTTAGGATGCCCAGTTGCCCTGTCAATAATCCATATGCTAGACATTGTGCTAGGTACTGGGAGTAAGGTGGAAAACAAGGCAGAAATTGTGCCTATCATCATGGAGCTTATAGTCATATAGGAATGATAAACATTGAACAAGACGTTATTACTGGGATGAATGTTGCTGAAAAGAGAGGTGAAGGAGCCATGAGAGTTTATTACAGAGGAAACCAATGTCTTCCCAGAGGTCAGCAAAGGGTTGCTGAGATTGCAAAGATGAGTAGGAGTTTGAAGGTGGAGAAGTGAGGTATGAGTGTACAGGCAGAGGGAAGAACGTTTACTAAGGCCTTGGGATGGGAAAGAACATTACATTTGATTTCTAAATTCTAATAGATTTGTAAAAATCCTTATCATCTTTTTTCTTGTTGTTCTCTTATGTTTTATTCTCCTTCCTTCATTGCTTTGAACATTTTAAACATACCTTGTGGGCTTCCCTGGTGGCGCAGTGGTTGAGAGTCCTCCAGCCGATGCAGGGGACACGGGTTCGTGCCCCGGTCTGGGAAGATCCCACATGTCGCGGAGCGGCTGGGCCCATGAGCCATGGCCGCTGAGCCTGCGCATCCGGAGACCGTGCTCTGCAATGGGAGAGGCCACAACGGTGAGAGGCCCACTTACTGCAAAAAAATAAAACAAAACAAAACATACTTTGTAAACATTTCTTTCAGGTTGTTCTACTCTTTCAAGCTTTGGCTATTTCTTTCATCTGCTGTCTCTCATGGATAGTTGTTTGTTTTATGGTATGATTTATAATTTGTGACTATGATGTCATTAGAAGAGAGTTCTCTATGGGGAAGTAGTCTACAGAGTGCTATTCTTCTGTCTCAACTTGAGCAAAAGAATCAGATTTCTTTTCAGGCTGATTTCCCAGATTCAGATCCCTTCACATAGGGAATGTGATTTAGACTCTCCATCTGTGTGTGGCACAGACCTGGGGTTTTGATTTCTTGCAGGTGAGGTTTTCTCATTTGTGATCCTGGAATATTATAAACGTACTTGTTTATATGGGCTAATGGGAAGAGTTCCCTTAGTCTTCATTTCAAAGTCAGCACAACCCTTTGTGACCCCCAGATTTATCTAAATAGCTCAGTTCAAGCTTTCCTCCTAGGGCCTGGAGCACGGACCCTCCCTCCACTGCAGTTAGTTGTTGGAACCAGTTCCAGCATGTAAGGCCTGTATCTGGTTCCAACAATTCTATAAGCTGTTTGGGCATAAGAGTCTGCTTAGCACCCTGACTTGAAGTTTCCTCTTTAATTCGGACATTTGGGGGACTCTCTTGGTTTCAAGCTGAGCCACATACTTAAAGAAGTTTTAGCCATATTTTATTCTGTGTTTAGACCAGAAGAGTAAAGAATTATTTTGCATCAGCTCATGTTATGATATGGTAAATCTGAGAAACTGTTTTAAAAAAGTATTCATTCATCCAAAAAATATTTATGGAGTACCTACGATGTTCTAAGGATTACAGGACTGAAAGGCAGAAAGTGAGGGGAGAGGGGCATGAGATAAAGAATGAGAGTTGTGAAAACTATGTTAAGAATCTGGATTTTTCTTGAGAGCAAAAGGGCAGCTATTGAAAGATTTTAAAATAAGTTTGCATTTTTAAAATGCATAGTGGAGAATGGATTGGAGCCCAAAAAGAATAGATGTGGGAGGAAGTGTTCTTAGTTCAGTGTGTGATGACAGTGGCTTGAACTGGACAGTGAGGACAGAAAAAAGTGAATGGACTTAAGAGATATTCAGGTAATTGATTTAGTAATACTTGCTTATGGACTTAATTGGGGAAGGGAGAGAGATGAGTCAAATATCAATCCCAGGTGCTTGGCTTGAGTGTCTGAGTGGTTGTTAATGGCATTTAATGAGATAGAAAGTACAAGGATAAGGAACAAATTTGATGGAAAATATCTCAAGTTCAGTTTGGGGGATGTTGAGTTTAAGGCAGCAGACAGCCCAGTGGTGATATCAAGTAAGAAGTAGGCTATTTGGGTTGGGGACTCAGAGCATAAGTCTGAGCTGGAAATGAAAAGAAAACTGAATTTTGTGGAGTAGATGAAGTTCCCTGAAGAGAGAGGGTAGAGTGATCTTAAAATTCACATGGAACCACAAAAGACCCCAAATTCCCAAAGCAATTTTGAGAAAAAAGAACAAAGCTAGTGGTAGCACCCTCCCAGATTTCAGACAATACTAACTGTCATCAAAACAGTATGGTACTGGCACAGAAACAGACATATAAATCAATGGAATAGGAGAGAAAGCCCAGAAATAAACCCACACACCTATGATCAATTAATCTATGACAGGAGGCAAGAATATACAGTGGAGAAAAGACATCCTCTTCAACAAGGGGTGCTGGGAAAACTGGACAGCTACATGTAAAACAATGATAGAACATTTCCTCACACCAAATACAAACATAAACTCAAAATGGATTAAAAATCTAAGTGTAAGACCAGAAACAATACAACCCCCAGAAGAGAACATAGGTAGAACATTCTTTGACATAAATCGTAGCAATATTTGGATCTTTCTCCTAAGGCAAAAGAAATAAAAGCAAAAATAAATAAACAAATGGGACCTAATTAAACTTAAAAGCTTTTTCATAGCAAAGGAAACCACTGACAAAAGGAAAAGACAAGCTACGGAATAGGAGAAAATATTTGTACATGATATGACCAAAAGGGTTAATATCCTAACTATATAAACAGTTCCTATAACTCAGTATCAAAAAACAAACAACCCAGTCAAAAAAAAATGGGCAGAAGACCTGAATAGTCATTTTTCCAAAGAAGACTTACAGATGGTTAACAGGCACATAAAAAGAAGCTCAACCGTCATTTATTAGAGAAATGCAAATCAAAACCACAATGAGATATCACTTCACACCTGTCATAATGGTTGTCATCAAAAAGTGTCCAAATAACAAATGTTGGCGAGAATGTAGAGAAAAGGGAACTATTTTTTTTTTTTTGGCCGCACCATGCAGCATGTGGGATCTTCCCTGACCAGAGATTAAACACGTGCCCCCTGCACTGGAAGCACAGAGTCTTAACCACTGGACCACCAGGGAAGTCTGAGAAAAGGGAACTCCTGTGCATTGTTGGTGGGAATATAAATTGGTGTAGCTACTATGGAAAACAGTATAGAGAAGCAAAAAACTAAAAATAGACTTCCATATGATCCAGCAGTTCCACTCCTTGATATACATCCAAAAAAGTTGAACACACTAATTTGAAAAGATATAGGCACCCCAATGTTCATAGCAGCACTATTTACAATGTTAAGATATGGGAGCAACCCAAGTGTTCCATATATATATATATATATATATATCTTAGTGAAATAAATCAGACAAAGATGAATACTGTATGTTACCACTTATCTGTAGAATCAAAAACTATGAATGAATGTATATAGCAAAACAGGAATAGACTCACAGATATAGAAATCTAATGGTTACCAGAGGTGAGAGATAAGGGAGGAGGGGCAAGTTAGGGGTGTGGGATTAAGAGATACAAACTACTATGTATAAAATAGATAAGCAACAGGATATATTATATAGCACAGGGAATTATAGCCATTATCTTTTGATAACTTTTACTGGAGTATAATCTGTAAAAATACTGAATAACTATGCTGTACACCTAATATTGTAAATTAATATTGACACTAATATTGTAAATTAAATATACTTCAATAAAACAAAGAAATAAACAAAATCAAGACAGCATGGACTGAAAAGACAAGAGGGTTTGTAATCCACCTTGAGGAATTCCATCACCTAATGGTTGGGTAGAGGTAAAGAAGGGCCAAGAAAAGAACAGCTGGAAGGAAATGTTATATCAAGGGTAGCTGTTTTCTCCTAAAGGAGGAATGGAGGGGCTTCCCTGGTGGTGCAGTGGTTAAGAATCCGCCTGCCAATGCAGGGGACACGGGTTTGAGCCGTGTCCCACATGCCAGGAGCAACTAAGCCTGTGCGCCACAATTACTGAACCTGCGCTCTAGAGCCCACAAGCCACATCTGAACCCACATGCCACAACTACTGAAGCCCGCGTGCCTAGAGCCGATGCTCCGCAGCAAGAGAAGCCACCGCAGTGACAAGGCCGTGCACCACAACAAAGAGTAGCCCCCATTCACCACAACTAGAGAAAGCCCACACGCAGCAACAAAGACCCAATGCAGCCAAAAATAAATAAATAAAATAAATAAATTTAAAAAAAAGAAGGAATGGATTGAGAATCTTTGATGATAGGAAGGACATCAAAGAGAAGACTGAAGTCGCTATGAGAGGAAGGACAACTGCCACCATAAAGTTCCTGAGAAGCTGGAAGGGGATAGGAATTAAGGGCAGAGGTAAAAGAATTGGTCTTTGATGGGGGCAGCACTGTAGCAAGAGGGAAGGAAGACAGAATGGGGACAGATGCAGATAGTTTTGTAAAGTTGATTTTTGAAAGGCTGTAGTAGTTCTCTGATAGTGTGTTACTTTCTGTGTAAAGCAGAAGGTGAGTTCATCTGCTCCCTGTAATATGGTAGGCAGAAGGGCAGAGGCTTGAGGAAAGTTTAAGATTGAACTGACTATAAAGACACACTGGGCTTTCCAGGGAATGTTGACAGCTCAGAAATCTGCTAGTTTATATGACTTTTCTCTACTAGTGTTCTTCAGTCTGGGTACAAACACAGAGAAGACAGGTAGCTGGATTCATTCAGATTGGGCTTTGTCAGCTTGAGGCTTTGACAGGTGCTACAAAAAGACAATGAAGTAAGGTAAATTAGAATATTGACAGGAAATTGGCCAATATGATGGCTTATAGAATATACACTGGATAAGGGAGGAAACTAAATATAGGAAGGAGATGATGAGAGGAAGATAGTAGAATGGTGCTAGGGTCTGAATGTTTGTGTTCTGCCAAAATTCGTATGTTGAAATTCTAACCTCTGGATGATGGTATTAGGAAGTAGGGCTTTTGTGTGGGGGGGTGCTTAAGTCATGAGGATGGGATCCTCATGGATGGAATTAGTGCCCTTATAAAAGAGACTCCAGAGGGTTCCCGAGCCCCTTCCACCTTGTGAGCACAGAGAGAGGAGGTGCCAGCTATGAACCCAGGAGAAGACTCTCCCCCAACTATGCTGGCACCCTAATCTCAGACTTCTAGCCTCTAGAACTGTGGGAAATAAATTTTTGTTGTTTATAGGCTACCTGGTCTGTGGTATTTTGTTATAGTAACACTAACAAACACAAATGGTCAATGTACTGAAAGTTGCAAGTGAAGTAGTGGTAGATCCAAGTGAGCAGGCCAAAAAGATCAGAGTCTACAAACTAAGAATGTGAAGTTTCTAGAAGTGGTTTCAAAGGTGGAACTTTCCAGTGATGAGTTCCAGAGTTTGAATCTGGGAATGGTGGCTGTAAGAGTCAGGATAATATAAGCTACTCTGCATTAAAAGATTGACCCCAATCTCAGATAAAAATCTCAAGTAAAACAAAGCTTTATTTATCACCTATGCTGTTTTATTTTGAAATGTTGCCATTTCAACACATAGCTTCCAGGTTTCTATGGCAGGGGATGAAAAAACTGTACTGAGTTCTTACATGCTTTGGTCTGGAAGCAAAACATGTCACTTCAGCTCACAATCCTTTGTCCAGAAGTAGTCATATGGCCCCATCTATGTGCAGTGGGGCTGGGAAATTTAAAAGAGCACATGGATATTTAGTGAGCAATAAATGTTTCTCCACAGCAGCTGAGATGGATGAAGGAGGAGATGATTAAAAATAAAGTGATTACGGAATGTCATCCTTGATGATTGCTGGAGTGTGGTAGAAAGGAAAACTGAATGAGGGGCTATAGCCTTCAGTGAAGGGGGCGGGCAGTTCCAAGCTGGTAAATGACAGCAATGAGAAGAGAGTTTGGTGAGTCTTAAAGAAAAGTGGGATTTTTCCTTGGGTGGAGAAGCAAGTGCCAAGGAGAATGCATTTGGAAATAAAGAAATTTATCACCTGGGCAACAGGAATCCAGCCATTCCATTAGACCTCATGGGAGCCAGGACTACTGCTCAATAAAGTCTTATGGAGAGATAAGAATTGCCACCCAGCTGATCTTCATAAACATGGAATGTTGTTTGGGTAGTAGGAAATTATTTCTGAATATTAATTGATATTTTTCCTTGTATTTCTTTCTCCCCTTTTGTGTTTGCCCCTATAAAGAGCTAGTCTATGCTCATTGCCTCAAGGTAAGGATTGTGGCAAGGTGAAAAGCAAAGGACCTGAAACACTACTCTTAAGTTCTAGTCTACAGATAGTCTAGGCCATGACAAGAATGGAAAGGTGTGGGGGGCGGAACAATGGCTCCCCCAAAGATGTCCATGTCCTAATCCCCAGAACCCATGAATGTGGTAGGCTACACTGCGAGGGGGAAAAAAGATTGCAGACGAATTAAGATTACTAATCAGCTGACCTTAAATTAAGGAGATTTAAATGTAATCACAAGCATCTGTGAATACGGAAGAGGGAGGCAGAAGGGTCAGTGTCAGACTTATGCAGCATGAAAAGACTTGATTGGCCATCACTGGCTTTGGAGATGGAAGGAGGCCATGAACCAAGAAATGTGGGCCATCTTTAGAAGCTGGAAAAGGAAAAGAAGTGACTTCTCCCCTACTGCCCTCAGAGGGCACACAGCTCTGCCCAAACCCTGATTTTAGCCCAGCGAGACCCATTTCAGACTTCTGAACTCTAGAACTCTTAAGATAAATTTGTGCAGTGATATGTTACAGCTGTAGTAGGAAACTAATACAAAGGGCACAGAAAAAGTTTTGAGAGTTGTAAGTTTGAGGAGGAAATTATCTGGGAAGAGGAAAGATCAAGCAATATCAGAGCACAAGCATAAGTCAAATGTGGAGATTAGTTAATAGCAGAGAGAAAAGCCAACATGCAGGCAGGCAGCAAACTCCCTGAAATAGGGTTATGCGATCTGTGCTTCATACCTGGCAACGTGCAGGGAGACAGCAAGACCCCCATGGAGAATGGCTGTGTGCTGTTAGTCAGAGGCACCTTAATTAGCTTCAGGAAGAGTTCATTTTATTTTGGCCAATAGTACTTTGTCCTTTTTCTCAGTGCTATACCCGTAATATTCTTTTTGTTTTGTGTGGTGATTTTGTGATGTGCTAACCTGGCTAGCTGAACTAAATTTCTTGGGTTTCCTTTCCTGTAGGTTAGCGTGGGCCCCAAGAGAAAGTCTGTTGTTTTTTTTTTTTTGGCCACTGCGGCCTGTGGAATCTTAGTTCTCTGACCAGGGATGAACCCGTGCCCCCTGAAGCGGAAGCGTGGACTCTTATCCACTGGGCCACCAGGGAAGTCCCCCCAAGAGAGATTCTTGTGGGCGATGTGGAGGGCAGAGGGAAGGAGCAGCTCAACTGCGGGTCACTTACCTTCTGGCTGTCCTCAATGGCGTGAGGCCCAGGGCGCTGCTTGAAACGGCCTCACCTTCCTCTGGCTCTTCCGCTTCTCCGAATCCTGCGCCAGGTGTGGGTGTTTAGCTCCGTGAAGAAAGACCCGGCTTCTACAGGCCACGCCCCCTACCAGGGGCAGCTGCAACAAGAGATGACGCAGGTTCATCCTGTGGGCTCCGTATCAAGCTGTGGGTTCTGGCTGGTTCTTGCTCTCTCCTACATTATATCCATCTTTCCTTCCCATATGCCTGCCACGGACTTCAAGTTCCAGGTTCAGATGTGAAGACAACAGCCTTACAGAGACTGCTTAACTAGCTCCCCCATTAAGCAAGGTCAAATCCCTGTAATAAATACTTTCAATATGATATGATATAAGATAATGTATATGACAGGTGGCCAACAGGCACATGAAAAGATGCTAAGCATCTCTAATTATTAGAGAAATGCTAATCAAAACTACAATGAGGTATCACCTCACACTGGTCAGAATGGCCATCAGCTAAAAGTCTACAAATAATAAATGCTGGAGAAGGTGTGGAGAAAAGGGAATTCTCCTACACTGTTGGTGTGAATGTAAACTGGTGCAGCCACTGTGGAAAACAGCATAGTGGTTCCTCAAAAAACTAAAAATAGAGTTGCCATATGATCCAGCAATCGCACTCCTGGGCATATATCCAGAAAAGACGAAAACTCTAATTCAAAAAGATACATGCACCCCAATGTTCATAGCAGCACTATAATAGCCAAGCCATGGAAGCAACCAAGTGTCCATCAACAGATGAATGGATAAAGAAGTGGTACATACATACAATGGAATATTATTCAGCCATAAAATGAATGAAATATTGGCATTTGCAGCAACATGGATGAACCTAGAGATTATCATACTGAGTGAAGTACGTCAGACAGAGAAAGATAAATATTATATGACATCACTTACATGTGTAATCTGAAAAATAATACAAATGAATTTACTTACAAAAGAGAAACAGTCTCACAGACATAGAAACCAAACTTATGGTTACCAAAGGGGAAAGGGATGGGGGATAAATTAGGAATATGGGATTAACAGATTCACACTACTATATAAAAAATAACAAGGATTTACTGTATAGCACAGGGAACTGTATTCAATATCTTGTAATAACCTATAATGGAAAACAACTGAAAAAATATATATAACGGAATCACTTTGCTGTACACCTGAAACTAACATAATATTGTAAATCAACTATACTTTAATAAATAAACAAGATAATGTATATGTATACAGATGCCCCGCTCCTCTGAACCCTTGAGTTTCCATCGTATTTGTTTCTGATGTTAACCAAAAATTCTTTTCAACTCCTGTGATTTGTAGGAATTATATTTAGTGCCTCTCATGGATTATTACCCTGGTCATTTACTCTTTCATCCCTCACTTTCTCCAAATACTATTTTTCTTGGATCAGCAGAATGTGAATGACTCATTCAGATAAAGTAATCATTTGTTTCCTACTTAAAGCTATCTTTAAAGCGCCTCTCCTCACCTCTCCTCACCTCTCCTCTAACACCCTCCCAAAAGCCTTGAAAGGGTCATTCAAAATACATAACGGATACAATGCTAAAAAGGAACCAGTGATCCATGAATAAATTATGAATAGTGACAGAAGGCAATGTTTATGATTCAGCTCAATAGACTTTGCTGGCAAGAAAACATCCTGTAATTAATCCTTTGATTGCTGGAAAACATGGTTCACAATAAAAAATGAAGTAATCCTGCACATACAGCCAGAAACATAAGAACAAACACTTGTAAACTTAGAACTCCACTTTCTGGGCCCACTTTTAAACAAAATTTAAAACTGCATGGAAAGAGTGGGAGATTTGATAGTCAGATAGGCCGGGGTTGAAATCATGGTTCTGGCATTCTGTAGCTCTGTGATTTTAAGCTGATGATTTAACTTTCAGAAGCTCAGTTTTCTTATCTACAAAATGGCAGTAATAGTATCAACCTCATAGGATTGCAGAAAAGATTAGAGATAATATGTAAAACTTCTGGCACATAAAAGGCACTAGGGGTCACTACCTTTTATTATTAAACACCCCAAATAGCACATGCATCCCCTTTGTTAATACCTTTGAAAAATATATATCTCTGAAAATGATGTCCTAGCAAATCCCTACAGGTTAGTGCAT
The DNA here is from genome assembly GCF_003031525.2 of Neophocaena asiaeorientalis asiaeorientalis. Taxonomy (NCBI): domain Eukaryota; kingdom Metazoa; phylum Chordata; class Mammalia; order Artiodactyla; family Phocoenidae; genus Neophocaena; species Neophocaena asiaeorientalis. Next base: position 5,717,677 of record NW_020185317.1, read on the forward strand.
ATATACTTTCCAATTGCTTAAGCCCGCTCATCTTACTTTCCAGCCGCAAGATCCACATTCACCCAAATTTTGTCTACAGAATCTGAGGTCAAACTAAAGCAATGTAGGAGCTTGCCCTCTTCATGGCTGGGGGAAGATGGAAGCTCTTGGCAGGAATTAGAGCTTTAGAGAAAGCAAGGCCCTCATCTTTAGTCAGAGAGCTGCTACTTAAGTAGCTGCACTGAGTGCCCGGTCACCAGACAGGGGAAGACAGAAAGAGGGCAGGCCCTTCCTGGCCCAGTTTGGAGGTGAGTGGGTGAGTAGATGGCTTTCCTCTCTGACTGCCTCCAGATGTTTTCCCACCTTCTTCTGTAAGTTCCCACGGTCAGGTTGCCAAGCCAGGGAAATCCCAAAGTGAAAATACTCTGACAGCTGTGTTTAGAATCTACTAACAACACAATGAGACACAGGGCCAAATCTGACCTGGAGATTACAGGAAACTTATCCCCAAAAGACTGAATGAAAATGAAGAGATCACATAAATTAAAATGACCCCCAAATAGAGTGAAATTCTGGATGAAGAAAGGAAGACATGAAAACAAAACGTTATCCTGTTGCAGACAATAGTTTAAAAAAGTCTGGGGCCAAGGGTACAAACCTTTACTTCTATAACCTTAAACAAAACTCTATTTCCCCCTAACTATGCTACAAGGCATCCAAGAATATTTATTTTCTGATCGTTGCCACATGTATTATTGTTACTTTAGGTTAGGATTTAATGACTTTTTAAAAGCTGTAAACATGCCCTGATATGCATATCTGTACATATATGTCTACCTATATATATATATTTCTACCTATGGTTTGAGGTTTCTGTAGATGTGCGATCCAGAAGAGCATCATCTTTATGAATAGAGACATTATTATAGTCTTAAAAATGAAAAATTGACAACAAAGCCTTTCTAGCAATGAGCCCAATGTAAGTGAAATTCTATTCACAGAAGTTACAATTAGACAATAGAATTCTGCTTTTAACAGCCAATCCTCTTCTCTGATCAGGTACGGAGCTATCTCCGGAACAAGGAGATAACATTTTTATAGATCAGACAGACAATGAGTTCTTAAAAGGCTATTACTCTGGGTTGTCAAGGATCTGGAGGACACAGCCGCTTCTGAATATTCCTGCTAGACACCTAAATCAACATACCTTTCTAAAGGATAATTTGGAAAAATGATTCCAATTCTTAAAAATGTATTTATTAAAAATATATGTGTGTGTATTTACAAAATGATTTACCAGCAAGGATATGTTTTGAAATGCTATTATGACAGAAATTTCAAAGAACCTAAATGTCTTACAGTAGATTATTGATTAAATAGTCAAATAGTAATATGATATAATACATATAGTCATTAAATAATCATGTATAAAAATATTTAGTGACTTGGGAAAATATTCACATTGTAGTCAGTTAGTTTTAGTTATTTACTGAGTAGATAAACCAAAATGTTAACAGTAATTATTCCTAAATGAAGGAATTATGAATGATTTTTATTTTATTGTTGTACTTTCTATATTTTATAATTTTCCATGATGAATATGTTATTACTTCAAAATCATATTCTGTCAGGTATTAAAAACCATTTTAGAAACCCAGAATTTTAAGCATATTTATATTTGTTTATGAAAATTATTCAAAAACACATAAGCTATAAAATAAATTATGACAATAAATTTATGGAATATATTTATATTTGCATTTATTATTAGAATCATGAAATCGTGTAGTTGAAAGGGATCATAGGGGTAGTCTGGTACAAAAAACATTTGGCCTCTAGAATTTTAAGAGACATAGTTTACAACATCGATTAGGCTGTTGTAATCACCAATATACGTTATGGCCTCTTTAGTCCCTAAAATGGTTTCACTTGGGCCATTCGTGATTTTTTTTTAATAAAAGAGGATAAACTCTACTAGTTTGATAAAAATAAATTATCTTTTACTTTAAGAGACAGAAACAGTTTCTTACCTTGATAATAGGTCACTTGTGACATATTTCAGTACAGCTTGAATAAATTCCTTTGAATTGTTATCAAAATATCACAGCATTAGGATTCCAGTGAGATAACAGACTTTCTGAAATAAATTCATATATAAGATGTCAAACTGGAAATTCTGCTAATAATTTTTTAGTCTTTTAGAACTAACCTTAAAATGAATTTCTATTTCCATCCCTGAATGCAAACGTATACCACTGAGAGGTTATCTGATCTACACATTAAAAGATTTCTTTTTAAACGTAATACATGGTTGAATTTTCATAGGCATTTTCTATGCTTAGAAATACTAGGCAAAAACTCAGTTCTCAATTATGTGGGTGGTTCTTCTACCAATGTGGTAGCAACTGTACAGTAAAAATACCCAAGTCTTTTCACAGAGGATATACCTTTATGATACAATTTTATTTTTACCTACTAATTTTATTTTTATTTTATTTATTTAATTTGTTTTTGTTTTTTTCTGCGGTACACGGGCCTCTCACTGTTGTGGCCTCTCCCATTGTGGAGCACAGGCTCCGGACGCTCAGGCTCAGCGGCCGTGGCTCACGGGCCCAGCCGCTCCGCGGCATGTGGGATCTTCCCGGACCAGGGCACAAACCCGTGTCCCCTGCATTGGCAGGCGGACTCTCAACCACTGCGCCACCAGGGAAGCCCTATTTTTATTTTTAATATGTGCCAGGTACTGTGCTAGATGCTGGGGATACATCTGCAGTAGGACAGAGTATATTCCTATGGGCTAGAGTGTATTCCTAAAATCAAGCAGGCAATGAGATTATAGTGTGCTGAGTACAATACTATGCTAAGGGAAGTGCTAGTGCTAGGAGAGAAGTTGGATGGGACACTGGTAGAAACCCTTTGCAGGACCTGTTCAGCTCACACACCTTTCCCTGGGAACTGCCTTCTACCTTTGCATCCCAGCCTTATCTATACTGTGTACCTCCAACCCAGGCCACGGATGACTGGACAAGAGGTACACACTTGACCCAGGCTGGAACTCCTCCGGAGTGAATTTTATCAGTTAGCTGTGGCAGCTAAGTAAGTATGATCACGTAAAATCAGAACCAAGGTGGTAGTTTGAGGTTATATGCAAGTGGAGAGAAGAAGGCTGCCCTGCAGAAGTCTGGAGAGGACAGTGGACTCAATCCACTTGGGAAGAATTGCTTCCAAGATGGCTCACTAATGTGGTCAGCAAGTTGGTACTGGCTGTTGTCAGGAGACCTCAGTTCCTCCCCACAGCGCTGCTTGAGGAATGGCAGCTGGCTTCCCCACAGCGAGCAATCCAGGAGACCCAGGTAGAAGCTGTAATGCCTTCCATGACCTTGTAGCAGAAGTCACATACCATGACTTTCACTGTATTTGTCACCAGGTCATCCCTGATTCACTGTGGAAGGAGACTACGGAAGGCTTTCCTTACTTATTAACAGGTGGAAAGAAACACAGTGATCTGCCTAGACTAGGGCTTTAAAATAATAATACTGGAAATGGCAGCAGCAGCTAGTGCTGCCCCTGAGAGGCACAATGTCAATCTTTCTCAAAGAGGCAGGCAGGCGTGTACGAGAAGCGAAACGGGAGATGAGGTTAAATGTGCCTACCATACATTTGCAAGAACTATTTGGGGCTAAGCAGTGTCGTGATAAGGGTGCCACATACATCATGCCAAAGGACCAGAGACATTGCGTTTCATGATATAAGAAGTTAACTTTCTTTGGTTCCTGGCACAATGGAGCCATTGTCAGGTTTTGCACAGAGTTTGGGAAGAGGCCTTAGGGAAGACTCAACCCCTCTGGAGTAGTCCTAAATTGAATCATAGCTCTAAAGAGTCCTAAGATTTAGGATTTAAGACTAAGGACTTAATCCCAAAACTTTCTGGGAGTAACACTGACATTGTTGGATGCCTGCCTTTCAGCATCTCAGACACAGTGATTGATCTCTGACTCTCTATGTTATGTGTATAGTCACTATGTTTTCAGAGCAAAAACATATGGTATAATCTGACAATGGACAGGGTACTTGAAATTAGAGCTGTCATTGAAATTCTTACCCTACTCTTGGATACATGAACTCGTCCTTTTATGTATATAGCAAAATAACTATGGGGGAGTATAACCAATTAATAGACATCTAGAATTCTCAGGGATGGATGGATTCTAGAGAAGGTGAATGCATTTTCTTAGGTGTTCATAGATTTTAAAAAATAGGATTGAATTTTGTGCTTTGTTTTAATATAATCTCATATATTTAAAGAAATATATACTATTTTAAACCATCACAATTTTAAGAGGTGAAAAATCTGACATAGCTAATTAAAATAAAATAAATTCTCCTGAAGGACCTCTACATCAATGGAGGTAAATGATCTCCTGTGACTGGAAAATTAAATAAATACAATGAAGGAAAAGAAACAGAAGAAGAAAACACTTGCAGTGGGTTTTCTGAATACATTTGAAGATCAGTTGAGATAATACCTGGGTGCGGAGAGGGTCTGTGTGGCCTCAAACAGAAAATCAAGACAAAGGGCAGATGTGATGTCCAGAGTAAACTACATTAAAGAGATTCAGACTTAGGACTCGATGGGACTATAGTGACCCCTGCTGGAGCCTATCTTTTTATTTTTAAACTCAAGAACCCAAGTCAGGGCCTGTGTAAGGATAATTACAATTTTCACAGAATAATTGAGTTTGAAAGCTGGAAGAAGGCTTAGAGAACATCTATCATTCTCTCTTTATTTCATAACTGATGAAACAGGCCTTTAGCCCACAGAGTTTAAATGACTTGTTTTAGGTCACAGAGCTGGGATTACCAGGAAATAAAGACATCTGCCCAGTTCTTGGGCCTGTTTATACAAGTGGAGTTTTCTGTCACAACAAATAAAAGTATCTAAAACACACAAAATGAGGAGGCCAAGCAAAATCTCAGGAACTTAAACTGACTTTAAAATAAACTATTCACTTGATTTGGTTAGCTAAGACTCAGTTTTGCTGAAAAGAGAAATTTCTAATCCATACTAACATGACATTCATTTTTTTATCTTTCCTCTTTGGGTTTTATGAGCTTATACAACATCATATCAGAATCAAATGTATTTTTGGAATGTTAAGTTGTTCTGTCCTTCACTAGGTTACCTATGTTCCCCACCTCGGCTGTTTTGATACATTTGAAATATTTCTTTGGGCTTGAGTATGCTTTTTATGTCCTTGCCTGTTGTTCATCTGTAAAAATCTCCTGCTATTATACTAAGAAAAAGGACAAAAATGAAATCACACATATGGGAATTGTTCTTACACCAGGATTCTCTGGAAAGCCTGACTCTGACTCTTACCTTCTACTCAGTGCGCTGGGGTCACCGGTTCCCGAGTGCTCTGCTTCTTCATCTTTCTCCCTTCAATCAACACCTCTCTTCCTCCACTTCATAAATCAGAGCTCCCAAGACATATCATGACCATGGGGTTTGTGCATTCATTCTCCTGTCGTTGTACTGGGAGGCAAGTTCCTGGTCCTTGCTTATATTCTTAGGTAGTATGGGCAAAGCCACTTTTCTCCTTCTACATTTTTAGTTCTGTGATCTTTAAATGAGTACAATATTGGTTATATTTACTTCACAGTGTTTCAGTGAGGCTCAAATAAGATAAAGTATTTGAAAGAGCTTTGAAAAACAAAGAATTATGTATAGGATAGTTTCTGAGATATTATTTTTATTATTTTCTTTGTAATTTTTTTCTTCTCCAACTATTCAAGCAGATAGCCAGATTCTTATTTATTTATTTTTTTTAACTTGGGGAATTTTTTTGCATGGGGAAAACTTAAGCTATCTGAGGTTTAAAATTTTCCTCTTATGTTTTATAGAAAAGATTATGCTAGGAAGCCTGGAGAAGGAAGGAAAAGGAGGGATTTAAGCAACGAGAACAAGATAGAAGTTTTTTCCATTCAGTTTAGAAAGGGTATAGAGGCTTATTGCTTTCACACCGTACAGCCTGCTCTGAGGCTGCCCCTGAGAAGGTGGCAAGATCTCAGGGTAGAAGACTTCATGATGTAGATATTAAAACCTGACTGTCGGCCTTCCCTGGTGGCGCAGTGGTTGAGAGTCCGCCTGCCGATGCAGGAGACGCGGGTTCGTGCCCCGGTCCGGGAGGATCCCACATGCCGCGGAGCGGCTGGGCCCGTGAGCCATGGCCGCTGAGCCTGCGTGTCCGGAGCCTGTGCTCCGCAACGGGAGAAGCCACGACAGTGAGAGGCCCGCGTACCGCAAAAAACAAACAAACAAACAACAAAACCTGACTGTCCACTCTGCTTGGCAGAGAGATGGACAGAAGTAGAAATCTACATCGGCTAAGGAGTCAGGGGCTTGAAGAAACAGGATTAGGAGGTTGGTGAAAAGGAAGTCTGAAGAAGAGTTATACGGATGGACCTCTCAGAGTGGGCAGCGTGAGGATATTTGTGTCGTATAAAGAAGCTTACTAAAAGGTATCCGTTGAAAAAGATCCTCAGTAATCAAATAAACAGTATGACCAATCTTGTGGATATCAGTTACTGTCTTCCCCAGTCACCCTGGTGCTTGATAATGGGCCTGGCAAGAGTGTGGGCTCAAGAATATAGGCTTCCCTTCACCCAGGCTGATCTGGCTACTTACTCTCATCAACATCAGAAATCCACATTGAGCTCCTAAAATGGCATCAGTTCTAGGACTTGTCAGCCACCTAATGGCAGACGGATTACACTGAACCTCTACTGTCATGGAGGAAAGACACCACGTGGATTTGGATTTGCCTTCTTTGCCTATAGTGTTTCTGCTAGAGTAAACTGCTTTGTTTACTTCCCTAGAGCCCCATAAAATATTTCTTTTGACTAAGGAACTCCATTAAAATAAGAAGAATTGGGGGCTTCCTTGGTGGTGCAGTGGTTGGGAATCCGCCTGCCAATGCAGGGGACACGGGTTCAAGCCCTGGTCCGGGAGGATCCCACATGCCGCGGAGCAACTGAGCCCGTGCGCCACAGCTGCTGAGCCTGCGCTCTAGAGCCCGTGAGCCACGACTGCTGAGCCCACGTGCCACAACTACTGGGGCCCGCGTGCCTAGAGCCCATGCTCCGCAACGGGAGAGGCCACTGCAATGAGAGGCCCGCGCACCACAACGGAGACTGGCCCCCGCTCACTGCAACTAGAGAGGGCCTGCGCCCAGTGGCAAAGACCCAACACAGCCAAAAATAAATAAATTTAAAAAAATAAAAAGAATAAGAATTGAAGACATGGTTTCATGTCCATAGGGAGAAGCTGCCTTGACAGAATGGTGGAATGATCTATTGAAAACCCACTTATGTTACCACTTGTGGGACTGGGGAGCTGTCCCCCAAGTTATACTGAATTCTCTGAGCCAGCAACCAATATATAATGCTATTTCTACCATAGCCAGGCTAGTTATAATATAGAATTATAATGAGTTGTGGCCCCTTCATTTTAATTGCTAATGACCTAATCACATAACTTTTATCTCCAGCCCCACAATGTTATGCTCTTAGTTTCCAAGGGAGGAATACTTCTAGGAAACACCAAAAGAGTTCCACTGAATGGGAGCTGAGACTGCCACATCAGCCACTTGAGTTCTTCATGCCACCGAACCAGCAAGCAAAAAAGGAGATTACTGTATTGGCTGGGGCAATTAATTCTAATTATAAAGTAGGAGAAGGGTTAGTACTACACAGCAAAGGGAGGGAGGACTATGTCTGGAAGCCCAGGGATTTTCTGGGCAACTCTTAGTACTCCCATGTCCATGGTAAAATCTACTAGATTAGAGCAACCCAAGCCAAGCAAGAACCATTAATGGTTCAGCTTTTTCAGGGATGGAAGTTTAGGTCACCCTAACTGACAAACAATCACAACTAGCTAAAGTATTATCTGAAGACAAAGAGAACAGGGGAAAGGTAGTGGACGAAGGGACTTGCAAATACCAACTATGGCCCATAAACTGTGTAGAAATAAGGACTATAATCATCATGCATATTTTTTTTTCTTTTCCTTTTCTTCCCTGAAGTCTTCAGTATCTGAATCTAATTATGGAATAGGCCTGGGTCTGGAAGCAATGAGAAGTAGTGGGTTTGACCTTGCGGAGATTCCTTAAACTCTGACAAATCGACTACCTCAGGTAATATTAAAACAGGTTATAAGGCAGAGAGAGACTAAGATTATCAGACAGAGGAGGAAGGATTGCTTCTCTTGACAACGAAGACTCAGTGGGATTTGGCGATTCAAGGCAGCTGGACTCGTTAGAACTTATCCAAGTATTCGCATTCTCAGGATCCCACTCTCCTAATCAATGCCTAGAAAGCCTGCATCGTAATGCATAAAGTTGCAGAATCAAACTTAGGTTTGTCTTTTACGTACCTCAGTCCCACTGGTACAAGAAATAAGACTTTCTTTAGGTAGTCAAGGAAGCTTTCTGATTCTCTGACAGTGCCCGGAATTAAAAATGTAAATTTCTGATTCTGTCATTTCCTTTAGGTAAGCTTTCCAGTGCAATCAGAACCACCCCACAGCTCTTATAATTTCCCCTGTAACAGCCACGAAGTCTCCTAAATTCTTGTCATTAAAAGGCACCCAATTCCAGGAAACAGTGTGATCATTTGAGGAACATTTCATCACTGCAGGGTAATGGACCACCAGTGTGCCACTGACAGTGAGATCACTACTGATTTCAAATCTAACCTATGTATATGTTAATGTACATGCTAGGTTGCTTGGGAGGAAACGGGATACAAATGAAGGAAAGAAATGGGCCCTGACCTCAAGTATATTGTGATTTTATAATCAGTAGCTAAAAGAGTTCTGCTAAACTCTGGAAGGCAAAACAGCATTCTTTGAGCTACTTCGTTCCCTCTCGCTAGATGACCAGTGGGCATAATATTTGTTAAGCTGAGTTAGAGAGGAAAGAAGCAGTTTCTTGGAGTCCCAAGTAGAGACCCATATTTCTCATAGAAATAATGTTGTAAATGATGGCTATGCTTACACACTAATTCTTCAAAGCCTATTGGCCCCAAAAGGTTATTGAAATAGAGTGCTATTTGTATATAAAATATAGTCTATTTCTGGCAAAATTATGAATAAGCTTTAAGTGAATAACCAGGAAGCCTAATTACCATCCAGGTATTGTTTCTATTGTAAAATATATTTCAGATCTAATATAAAACATTAAAAATATTCTTCCCCTTTCCCTCCCACCTAAGCATACATACCATACCCTGGCATCTGAGGCTAAAAGGGAATCCTCCCTTCCTGGTCACCTCTCAACAATGCCATGTGGCCTGACAGTTAAGGAATCATCCCTGCTGGCTTGGGGAGCGATCGGCAGGGGGCACGGGAGGCAGAGAGGGCCTTCTCAATGCACTGTGTGCACACTGCCCCCCAGTACTAGGCTACCAGAGGCAGCGTTCACTCCATTTGTTCCAAGATAGAATCCTCTTCTCAAAGACACCTTTTACTTCTTTCAGAATCAGTACTTGACAAAATGCTAAATAACTTGCCAAGGGCCACTCAGCAAGAAAGTATCAAAGCTAAGGTTCAAAGTTGGTCTCTCTTACTCCAAAGCTCACATTCCTTCCTCTGTGTTATTTAGTACTTTCTAGGAAATACACTCACTTTAAAAATAGTCCACCAGACCCATTTCCCACCAATTTACCCTGATAAATGAAAGCATGCCTTACCTCAAGCTTCCTGTTCACTTTTGAGAGCTATGGTCTCAAAGCAGACAGCACATTAAAATCACCTGGGCTCTATTCCAGACCAATTAAATTAGAATGGGGGGGGTAGGGCTTTTTTTGTAAGTTCCCCATTTTATTCCAATGCACTCCTAGGTTTGAGAACAAGTGGTGTTTGAGTATCAGACCTAGGCTTGAAGTTGAGAGCTATAATATGCTGGCTGTTTTAGTAAGGTACTTAGTGTTATATTTTTTAAAAATTCATGCATGTTAGAGAGAATGTATTTGAGCATCTCACATTGTGTCTGGCAAGTAGTAGAAACACAATAAATGGTAGCATTAAAACTGGACACTGCTATAGGGAAAAGAAAGCGGGGTTGGAGTTGGATAGAACTGATTTCAAATCCAAGCGTTACTATTTTTATTCTTTCATAAGTTAAGTATTCTGTGGCTTAGTTTCTTAGTTTGTATAACAGTTATAATAATTCCTATCTCATAGAATTGTGAGAATTAAGCAAAACGTTTGTGAAACAGCTGGCACATTCCTTCCATTATCTGTAATCTATGCTAGTAAAACAGCCATTGAAAACAGTTACAGAATGTTCCTTAAATTTAGAAATATTCTGTTTTAGATGTGGAAATGTATACATTCTGTGTTTAGTATAACAAATAACAGTGTAGATTCTGTTTATTCTATACTATTCCATACTCTGCTATGAAGAATAAAGCATCAAGATTTGAGGATCGGGTATGATAAAGGGGCTTATTGAAGAGAGGGCAGGTGGAGCCCATGGGGCCAATGAGCTGGGACAGAAATGCAGGCATCTGGACTCTTCCATCCATTCTATGAGGAAGAGCTGTTACCCGATCCAAGTACAGATCGAAGTGGCCCAGAACACAAGGGGGGAGCCAGACTAGACTGTCATGACTGCCTTCATGAAATTGGGCCTGGAACAGCCATTAGCTGCTTATGTCTCAGCGCTGTCAGTGCTGCCGTAGGGGGCTGCAATCAAGATGGAATGTGTCAGTGGTGTTAAAACAAACATCCCTGCTCCAACTTGAGAGCAAAGTCTATAAATAGTAGATCTGGACATGGCTCACACCACACTCTTGTGTAATTATTTGTCTTCACAGGATGTGCCTGGCACAAAGGGCTAAGAAGTCTGGAACGGTGCCCGACATATACAAAGTACTCAATAATGCTTCTTGAATTGAACTGACCTGTGTCCTCTGCCTGGGACACTTTTCTGACTGGAACTAGATGTTACCATTTATTGGGTCCTACCAACTGCCTGGCCCTGTACTAGGCACTTTATATAGAGATCATCTCATTCATCTGGCAAATCCTTGCCCATCCTACAAGATCTAGCTCAAATGTCACCTATTCTGTTAAACCTTCTTGACTCCCTGAGGCAGAGTCCTCTGTGCTTTTGCACTGACAGCTCTTTGCTCAAGCTTCAGAAGAGCACTTACCACCTTCTACTTTAACATATCTGTTTACAAGTCTGTCTTCCCCACTGGAATGTGAGGTCATCAGGGGCATCATGTCTTTATTACTTTTTTTTGTTACTGGTACTTAGCACAGCATCTGATGAAATTAATTTTCAAAACTCGCTTGCAACTCTGCTGACTAAATAATGTCATGCTGAATACATTTATTTTTTAAAATATGACATCCTTCTACACATAGAGCCAACTAATATTTTTATAGAACTGAGGAAGAAGGACAACTTTTTATATAACTGAGGAAGAATGAATTCCGAATCACAGAATTTGAAATGATTAAGAGTGAGATCTGAGGCCTATCTGCACACACCAGCTGTGAGAATCAGCACCTCACAGGAAGTGCCTGATATGCTTCCACTAGCACCTTCCTTGGGACCATATTGGTGTTCTCAGGATATCTATAGTACCTGGTAACTGTCTTCTGGCAGGACCTGTGGGCTGCAACAAAGAAAGAGAAACATGAGAGGATTTCTACATAAACACACTAACACACACACACCCCTCACTTTTCATTAAAGCATTATCACCTGAAATCTTAAACTCTAGTTATGAAATGGAGAAATAACACTTGCCTTATAGATGTATTGAGGATTAATAAAATAATGTATATGAAGTATCTGATTCAGTGACTAATTTACTGCTAGCTAAAAAAAGTGGTAGCTATTTTATTATCCCTCAACCAAGAAATAGTCTATTAACCTTCCAGCTTTCTGACTCCTTTATTGCCATTGAACAGTGTGGAGCTGGGAACTTATCAAGAAAAATTCCTCGAGTCCCAGATGTTTGACATGAGTAAGTGGTTGAGTGATGGTGCCATGTAGTGAAATGGAGAGGACTGGGTGGGGAGGAGAGTATTGGTAACTGGGCATGTTAAATTGGAAATTCATATTAACTATCCAAAAGGGATGTAACAGACTGTTGAATATGAGTCTGGAGCAAACATCAGCAAATATTTAATATTAAAGTCATAGGATTAGATGAAATATCTATGGAGAAAGCATACATATATTAAATGTAACTTTTCTTTTTTTCATAGTTATAAAATCTGTTCTAAATTTTGCTTTTTCTACTTAGTATATTATATTCATCTTTCTACATCAGTATATACACATAGATTTGCCTGGATATACTATAATTTATTTAATTTATTTTTAATTATTGGACATGTAGGGTATTTTCAACTTTTCAATATTATATACTCTACAAATATTTTTGAGAGTTTGTGCAAGTTGATCTGAGGGGAAAATCCTAGAAAGCATAATTGCTGGGTCAAAGGGCATGGCACATTTAAAATTTTTAAAGAGAATGTCAAAATGCCCTACAAAGTGGATAAAAATTAAAATTTACACCCCCACCAAGAGGGAAAGAGGGGGTTATTTTCCAACGCTATTCTAGCACTTGAATGAGAAATGGTATTTCACTGACATTTTAATGTTATTCTTACTTATGAGTGGGGCTGAACATCTTTTCATGGGTTTATTGGAAATTTGTATTTCTTTTTTGTCATTTTTCTAATGGGTTGTTAACTTTTTTCTTATTCTTAAGGGTAACTGAAGGTAAGAGAAATTTAGCCTTCTTCCCCTCATAAGTGTTTCATTTCCCCCTCTTTGTAATGTTTGTCTTCCAAGGGGACTTCTACAACAGGCCACATTTGTTATCTGGTACTGTACTTGCCTTCCTGCTGTAAACAATTAGAAAACAGGATAAAATATACAAAACAACTCTTTCAGAAACTGGACACAGACAGAATAAGACTGTGATCCCTAAGAGAAGGGAAACAAATGAATGATCCATAAAATTGCCCTGGAGGCACATTTTGGATCACAGTGTGGAGAAGTGAAGCCAACCCAAGTACAATAATCTTGCTAAATTGGGGAAACAGAGATCAGAAATAGGGGAGGCAGAGGACGCTGGATGTTGTGGGGTGGGGTGCCAGAGAGGAGGGAGCTATTCAAAGGAAGACTCCAGAAATCTGCACAGGGTTCCCTTGAATCTGAAACAGGCTGCAAATAAATAGAGTTAAACTTTATGGGCCAGGCAAAGAACAACGAGGGAACTGTAAGTTGAACACTTCTGCAAGGTCACAAAGGGCTCCAAGTTCTGACCAGCCAGAGTAGAAGACTTGTTGAGTATCCAGGGCATTAAATGACCTCAAATAGGTCATATGTTCCTAATTAGATTAAACTAGGCCTGGACTAAAGGCTACTGTAGACCCACCCTAGCCAACTTGAAAGTCAGCCTCAAAAACAGCAAGCTGATCTACAAGTAACTTACATGCTTGTCTAAACCAAATTCAACACTCATTAAAGAAAGACAATGATATTTAGACACTCTATAACATAGCATTTACAATTCCCTACATCCAATAAAAAATTAGCAGACATACAAATGTGCATGAAAATGTGACTTAAAATGAGGAGAAAAAAACCAATCCATATAATAGACACACACAAAAAAGACATGGATGATGGAATTTGGAGATAAGAATTTTAAAAGTCATTATAAATATGCTCAAAGTTTTAAAAGAAAACATGAACATAATAAGGAAAGAAATGGAAGATATAAAAAAGAACCAAATGGATTTTCTAGGGATGAAATACAATATCTGAAATGAAAATGTCATTTGAGGAGATTAATAGATGATTAGACACTGCAGAAAAAAAAAAAATCAATGATCCAGAAAGATAGCAAACAGCTGTCAAAACTGAGGCACACAGAGAAAAAGAGAGTGAAAAATACATTAACAGAGCCTCTGTGACCTGTGGGACAACATCAAATTGTCTAATTAATATATGTGCAATTACAGTCCTAGAAAGGAATAGGGAAGAAAAAATATATGAGTAATAATGGTTAGACTTTTTCCAAAACTGATGAAAGCTCTAAACCCCCAAATCCAGAAAAGCCAATGAACCACAGGCAGAATTAACAGAAAGAAAACCTCATCAAGGCAAACCATATTAAAACTGCTGAGAACCAATGATAAAGAAAATGTCTTAAAAGTAGTCAGAGAAAAAGACATACTACATACAAGAACAATGATAAATATTACCACTGATGTCTCATCAGAAACAATGCAATGTAGAGGACAATAAAAGGACATCTTTAAAATACTTGAAGGAAAATAATGGTAATAGAGAATTTTACACCCAGTGAAAATATCCCTCAAAAATAAAAGTGAAAAATGCCTTTTTTCAGACAAAAAAACCCTGAAAGACTGTTTCACCAACAGTCCTGAAGTAAAACAAATGTTCAAAAAATGTTTTCACGCTGAAGGAAAATGATTTCATATAGAAACTTCAATCTACACCAGTGGTTCTCACCTGTTGACAGTTTTGTCCCCTGGGTAACATCTGCCAATGTCTGGAGACATTTTTGGTTAGCCTGACTTGGGGGAGAGTTATTATTGGCATCTAATAAGTAGAGCCAGGGATGCTGCTAAACATCCCACAATGCATAGGACAGCCACCCACAGCAAAGAATTATCCAGCCCAAAGTGTTAATAGTGCTGAGTGTGAGAAATCCTGGTCTACATAGGGGAATGAAGAGTGCTGGAATTAATAAATATATGCATAGACATAAAAAGACTTTTTAAATAAAATTAATTGTTAAAGGCAAAAATAGTAACAATGTATTAGGGAATATATAACACGGGTAGAGGTAAAATGCATGACAGCAACTACACAACTGGATGGGACAGGAGAAATGGAAGTACATTATTATGAGGTTCTTACATTATACATTAAGCAGTAAAATATAATTAATTGGAAGGTAGACTGTGATAAGTTAAAGATGCATATTATATAACTCTAGAGCAACCACTACATAAATGAAACAATCAGGCATAGTGAATAAATCACTAAAAAATACTCAATATGAAAGAAGATGGAAAAAGAAGAAAAATGGAACAAAGAACAGGTGTGACAAATAGAAAACAAATAGCAACGTGCTAGACTTAAACCAAGTCATATTGATAGCTGCATTAAATGTAAATAATCTAAATATTCCCAATAGAAGGCTAAGGTTGCAAGATTAGATTTAAAAAGCAAGACCAAATTATATCTGGTCTACAAGAAACCCACTTTATTTTATTTTTGTAATCTTTTTCTTTTCTTTTTGGCTGCACCACATAGCTTACAGGATTTCAGTTCCCCGACCAGGGATTGAAGCCAGGCCATGGCAGTGAAAGCACCAAATCCTAACCACTAGACCACCAGGGAACTCCCAAGAAACCCACTTTATTTTATTTTTGTAATCTTTTTCTTTTCTTTTTGGCTGCACCACATAGCTTACAGGATTTCAGTTCCCCGACCAGGGATTGAAGCCAGGCCATGGCAGTGAAAGCACCAAATCCTAACCACTAGACCACCAGGGAACTCCCAAGAAACCCACTTTAAAAATAAAGACACAGATAGGTTGAAAGTAAATGGATGGGAAAAGATACACCATGCAAACACTGATCCTAAGAAACCTGGAGTGGCTATATTAATACCAGGCAAAGCAGATTTCAGGACAGGGAATATTACCAGATATAAAGAGGGACATTTCATAACCACAAAAAAAGTCAATTTAATTAATCATGAAAGCATAACTATTGTAGATATGTATTTCATCCAATTACAGAGCTTCGAAATACATGAAGCAAAAATTGACAGAACTTCAAGACTCCTCTCCTAGTCATTGATAGAATAAGTAGATAGAAAATAAGTAAGGTTATACATAACTTAAACAACCTACTTGACCTAATTGACACCTTGAACCCTACACTCAACAACAACAGGATACACATTCTTTTCAAGTGCTCCTGAAACATTCATCCAGATAGACCATCTGCTAGGCCATAAAACCAGCTTCAAAGAATGAAAAAGGATTGCAATCATACAGAGTATGTTCTCTGATTAGAATAGAATTAAACTAGAAATCAGTAACAAAAATATATTTAGAAAATCTCCAAATATTTGGAAACTGAACAACATACCTGTAAATAATCAAGAGGTCAAAGAAATAATCACAAGAAAATTGGAAAATATTTTGTATTGTGCATGACTTTGTTTGATGCTTTCTTTGCCATGCTGAAATTTAAACTTTTATCTGGGCACATTTACCAAGTTACAATAGAAAAGATTGATAAATAGGCCTAGCTAATTTTAAATTTCATCATGGCAAAGAAAACCTCAAACTAATTCATGGACCTACACATCCTTGGACTATATGATATCCAGTCCAAAATTTACATTATGGTATTTAAAAAACACTCACATTTTACTCTCATAGTTTCATTTTTGAGATTTAAATTTTTGATGAATATGAAATTGTTCCTATCTTCTTGGAGATTACAATCTAGTGGCCAGGGGTCCATGTGGCTATATCTGTCCCAATGCCAATACATAATCCATCTATCTAATGGCCTAACTTAAAATGACACTTTTATCACTTAAGTAGTTTTCTTACATGCTTGTGTCTATTTTTCATTCTTTTTTGCTGTTTCACTTCTCTTTTTATTCTTCTATAAATACCATGCTATTTTAAATTACCGGTCCTTAAAATGTTTTCATACCCATTAGTGCTAATTCCCTCTCATTCCTCTTTCTTATCAACATTTACCTAGCTATTCTGAAATATCTGTTACATTTAAAAATTAACTGATGTTTTAATTGGAAATTACTTTGCATTTATAGACTAAAGAGAACGACATTTATACATCATTGAGTCTTCCTATTCAAGAATAGGGTATGTCTTTCCATTTATTATTTGAGTTGTAATATTTTCTTCATATGGAGCAGTGGTTTTTTACCCTGGTTGTACATTATAATCACTTAGACAGTTTAAAAAAATACAGACGTTTAGGCCCCATCAGCAAACGCTTAACTGGTTTGGTGTAGAGCACAGGAGCTCTGTATTTATTAAGAGCTTAGCCCCAGTCAGGGTTAAGAACTAGCAAGGTAGGGCCTGCATACTTCTAGCTGAGTTCTCTCCTTGAGTGTTTTCACTTGCTTTGGCTTAGTTTTGGCTGTTATTTTGAATGGCATCTTTTTTGTTCATTATATTTTCTAATTGGTTACTTTTTGTATAAAGAAAATCTATGATTTCAGAGTGCATTAGTTTTGTAATATACCACCTTACTGAATTTAATATACATATTTTTGTCAATTATTTATATTTTATAGGCATTAAATTATACCACCTGCAAAAATAATGACAACTTTGCCTTTTCTTGTCCTATATGTATGCCTTATTCCATTATCTTGTGTATTTGTGTTAGCTAATAATTCCAGAAAAGTAACAAGTAATAGTTATGGCTGAGGGTATCTTTAACATACTTCTGATTTTAATGAGAATATGCACGGTGCTTCATCATTAGCATTAATGCTGGTTTATCACTTCAAGAAAATATCCATCTACTAGTATTTTACTGAAAGTTTTTAAATAAGGAATGGTCCTAATTAAAGGACTCCTATTTAAACTCTATCAAGGGCTTTACAGGAATAAATTAAGATGATCTTGTCTTTTCCCCCTCTTTCTAAATACCTAATAATATGTTGAAAGAGATTTCAGATATTGAACCTTGTTTGCACCGTTGGAATGGCTGGTCTTCATTACAGTATATTGTTCTTTCAATGTACTGCAGAATTCTACTTGCTAATATTTAATTTAAAAATTTGGGTCAGTTTTCTTTTCTTGCTTTCATTGCCAGGTGTTAGCATCCATATTATGGTAGCTTAAATTTTTTGGTAAGCTTTCTGAATTTATTTTTACTCTTTAATTTACTAAAATTCTAGAACAGTGGCTTTCAGGGTATTTTTATTGTGACCCAGAGTAAGAAATGCATCTTTAAAAGGAGATCTGGCATAAACCCATGCACTGTAACAAAAGTTTCAAATAGTAATACTTGCTCTATGAGTATGCACTCTATAGTATTCTATTTCAGTAAAAAAATGCCTATCTCAAAACACTATTTTGAAAAATACTGTATGTTATTTGAAGAATCATCTATACACTGGTGCTTTTCAGAGAGTAGCTCTCTGGTAATTATTCCATTTTCTTCCTTGTTTGTGTTTTTTTCTAGACAATCTATATATTAATTTCACACAGGTCTTCAAATTTATTTGCATAATGATTTTGCAGTATACTCTTTTAATTCTTTAATTCTCTCACGGAGTCTGTATATCATTTCTCTTTCTCCTTTCTGATTTAGAATATTTGTGCCTTCTTTGGAACTTCTAATATTGACTGGCTTAGCTAGTGTATTGGGTTCTTTTTTTCCTCCTTAAGAAAACAGGCCATAGATTCATATTATCTGTTCTATTGCTTTGCTGTTTCTGATTTTACCTTTTTATTTCTCTTCTGCTTTTTAAGGTTTAACCTGCAGTCTGTTTTGTAGTTCATTTTCTACTTTTTTGAGTTAAACACTATGTTATTTTTCTTCTTTCTTGTGATCATTTTTGAAACCATGACTATCTGAACACAGCGGTCATATTCTACAGGTTTTGATGTGTAATGTTTTAATTATTATTTTGTACACATTCTGTAATATCAGTTTTATTTCCTCTTTATACCAAAGGTTGTTTTAAATAGTTTTCATATTTCCAAGTAGTGGAGATGTTCATTTTTATTTTGGTCATTCATTTTTTGTTAAATTTCATGGTTTTCAGAAAATGTGGTCTGGATTATTTCTAATTTTTGGAATTAATTGAGGTGTGTGTGTGTGTGTGTGTGTGTGTGTGTGTGTGTGTGTGTGTGTGTGTATGCAGGCCAATGTATAGTCAATTTGGTAAATGTTTCATGAGCTTTTAAAAATAAGACCGATTTTCAGTTAACAGGATATCTATTTCATCTAGTTCATCAACCTCACTGACTTCACTGTTCAGATACATCCTTACCAACTTTTGATGGCTGGATTTATGAAGTGAATTAAATTAGGCCACTACTATTTTGTTTCTGATCATCTTTCTTGTAGTTCTGAAGTTTTTCTTCATGTATTTTTAGTATAATATTATTCAGTGCTTTAAGATTTATTAAAGGAATATCCTTTCTGCAGACCCTTTACCATCATAACACTTCCTCCTTCATCTTGTATTATACTTTCTGCCTTAAATGTCATCCTGTCTGACTAATATCATGACCCCAGCTTTCTTTTTGTTAGCATTTGTTTGGCAGACCTTTTCACACTTTTTTCTCTCTAGTTTTCTAGTCATTTTGCTTTAGATCTTCCTTTGTGTACATCATATATACCCATTCCTCCCTTTACAAAAGTTAAATTTATAAAGTTTCAATTTAAAAAACATATCTAATACAAATCAGTATTAGTGATATGAATATTGTTAGGCACTACTGGTATTATTGTTATTAGATGTTGATAATGATTTTAATATTTAGTATATATTAAGCACTTACTTGGCACCAGGCACTGTTCTTGGTACTTTACACTATTATCTCATGTAGTCCTCACAACTTGACTAACATTTCCATTTTGCAGATGAGGAAATGAAGGTTTCCTAATTTGTCCAAAGTCAGAGAGCTCATAGTTACTGGCTGGCAAATGTGTTTATTTATTCATAGGTTTTGGAGAGGGGAGGTTTTATAATCTTGTTTCCAGTCTCCTATTTATTCTCCACTTTGTACTAGTAAGTATCCCATGTACCTACCATTCCAGCTACACCCAAGAAACGGTTGGTTTGGCCCTTAGTCCATACTCTATTCCATAACTTTGCACTTGCTCAAGTGCTGTTTATAACTATTACCCACTCCTCCTAGGGGTACCCTACTCCTAGGGGTAGGGCAATGTTGTACATAAATATACTCAGCGCCTACCCACAACCAAACAGTGAGTGTTAAATAAATATTTGATGAAATGAAATTCTAAGCAGAGTCTTTACCACATTTTATCAAGTATTTAAATTTCACCTGTTCTCCAAACCGATGGATACCAAGAGGGGAAAGCAGCGCGGAGTGGGGCAGGGGGGGGGCGGGAATTGGGAGATTGGGATTGACATATATACATTAATATGTATAAAACTGATAACTAATAAGAACCTGCTGTATGGCACAGGGAACTCCACTTCGCTGTACAGTACAAACTAACACAACACTGTAAAACAACTTTACCCCAATATAAATAAATAAATAAATTTTACCTGTTCTCTCATTGGATTTCTCCTCTGAGTCTGAGTGATGATGGAAAATATTAGATTTATTCATATTTAAAATTAAGGTAGAATATTTGATTGTATTACAGTGGATATAAATTCATTGTACATGTAAAAATGTCCAATATTTAACACAGATTTTGATTCTTAATAATAGTAATGCCTTACTTATGGATTTTATCAGTAAATTCTGGGATGTTATAAAAAAAAGAGGGAAGATATATAAAACTGAATTCAAGGTTTAACCCAAAGTCCCTTAGAAAAATTGATAGTACAGGTGATGTAGTTCTTAGAGCTCCCAGCAGGGGCCAGAATGTTCATGTTTATGGACATTCACATTAAATGACAATGTTTTTACTGTAATTCAAGATTGTATCTATTTTTAAACCAATAAGAAAGTCAGAAGGAACTTTTTATAGTTAAAATTACTAAAAACTTCTGACTTATTAATTTAAAATTTCAAGAATGTAAATATATAATTCAAAATAGCGAAAAATGAGTTTGACAGAAGTAGTAATGTTCTGTAACAAAAGGCTAACCCCTAATATCTGAGCAAATGGGTATACAAAGTACTTTTAGTCAGTAGACACTAAAACCCCTACACTAATTGCCAAACTCAGGTCACTGGGTCTTTCAGTTGCCAAGCCAGGCTATGGACTGGGTCCAAGAACAAAGGGCACCACTGTGGCGTTGACCCAGGAAATTGGGCACTGACCCTATTTGTTAATTTTAGAATATTAAAAAACTTCCTAACTCAATATAAGAGAAGTACTGGTGCTTCCAAAGTATTTCAATGCAAATTGCCTTTGTGAATCAAATAAATTGTTTTTAATTTAATTCTAATTTAAGTCATGTAACCTTTCTCTGGACCTCAGTTTCTCCATCTGTTCAGGAGTACATTAGATATGATAATCTACTAAAATTCAATTTTTTTTTCCTTAGACAAAAAGCATCTTTTTTTTCCCTGTCTCTAGTTCTTGGCATAGTCTCTATCACAAACCAGGTGCTCAGTAAATGTTTAATGAACAAATAAATGAATAAATAAACAAATGAATCAATTTTTAGAGAGGTCTTTCTAGGAATTTACAAAGAATTTGGAAACAGAATGCCTCTGAAAGCCAATCTTCTGCGAATTAAGAAAAACAATGCTTTAGGCAATTCCAAGGAAATAAGAAAACATTTTCTGAATACTCTTGAAAAGAACTGAATTCTTTCATGGCTATCACTACTTCCAAGTCACTAACTGAGTAAAGAGGGAGTTAATTTTTTTAAAGTGTTTTAAGACTTTAAAATCTAAATCTAAAACAAATTAAAACATTTTTTTTTATGTGCTGAAACATATTCTGTATTGAGTCAATGGTTTCCAAAGTTCCCCCAGAACAAAACCCTGAAAATTGCAAGATTTTCTCTTGGGGAGTGGTTGTTTGCTTGAAGGCTTATCTTAATAATAAGGGAGGGTAAATATTTCAAAACTAAAGGTGTAATTGTGCCAATTCAATCTATATTGTCACCTGCTCCAGAAACCATGTGCTTGTTCTAAGATAAATAAAACCATCATGAAGGAAATCAGTCATCAAAAATAATGAAAATGAACTTCTTATACTCAGTTTCTCATTTGTAAATTTTTAAAATTTTACTTCATTAAACTCGGGGACAAATGTATAACTGCAGGCAGAAGTTTCTGTGCCTTCTTAATCCAGAGAGGTGGGCAATGGTGTGGAAGTGTAGACCAAAAGTGAGCATGTAGGGGCTTCCCTGGTGGCGCAGTGGTTGAGAGTTCACCTGCCGATGCAGGGGACACGGGTTCGTGCCCCGGTCCGGGAGGATCCCACATGCCGCGGAGTGGCTGGGCCCGTGGGCCATGGCCGCTGAGCCTGCGCGTCCTGCGCGTCCGGAGCCTGTGCTCCACAATGGAAGAGGCTGCGGCAGTGAGAGGCCCGCGTACCAAAAAAAAAAAAAAAAGTGAGCATATAGGTGTAGCAAATTTGAAAGCCCAACTAGAGACTGCTATATATTATATCAAGGAATCTGAGACATCCCTGCATGCTATCTCACTGCATGTACATTCAACAAAAACAAAAATAAAATTCAAGTCCAGTAAAAGGGGCTAAAATTAGTGAATCACGGGCTTTTTCCAGACACCAGCCACTGCCTTTGGGCAAAGGACTTAAGTAGCTATGCTTACTTTCTATTAATAGAATAAAGAATTTATTTGAGCCAGGTCCTCAAAGATTGAATAATGTAAAGATTCATTCTCAAGGAAAAACAATTTTTTCGAGAACTCTCATAGATAAAAGTCAACCCCTATCACTTTAGATGACACTTGAAGCCAACTTGAGTATAGTAGAAAACTCAATTGTAAACACTTTTGAAAATAACACTGTAGACATTGTATTTGTAGCCACTGTATAAAATGAAGACATCAAAAATATAAGGTGGTTATCTGAATGATCCAGAATATACATCAAAAACTAGGTTTTATAAATGATACAAATGAACCTATTTACAAAACAGAAAGAGTCACAGATGTAGAAAACTAACTTATGGTTATCAAGGGGGAAAGGGCGGGGAGGGATAAATTGGGAGATTTGGATTGACATATACACACTACTATATATAAAATAGATAACTAGTAAGAATCTACTGTATAGCACAGGGAACTCTACTCAATACTCTGTAATGACCTATACAGGAACAGAATCTAAAAAATAGTGGATATATGTATATGTATAACTGATTCACTTTGCTGTACAGCAGAAACTAACACACCATTGTAAGTCAACTATACTCCAATAAAAATTAATTTTAAAAACTAAGTATACATTTTGAAATTACTTATGGAACTCATAGACACCCCTGGGAAGCTAAGGTTGGTTGGAAAGAACATTCTGGGAAATAGGTTGATTTCTGGCCCACCTGGGTTGGCTATTCAAGGAGCTATGCCTTGGGGTAAACTGAGGCAATAAACTCTATCCCAGTTTCAGGGGAAAATGCCTTCCTGCTGGTATAAGGAGAAAGCAGGGAGAGAAGGAGTACTTTACAACAAAGAATATGGATAAGGAGGAGACTGTAACACGTATAATCAGTTCAGTCTCCCTACTGGGTCAAGGCCAAGAAGATTGTTCGGCCTTTGCCTTGCCTACAGAGACACACACACACAGACACACACACACAGACACACACACACACACACACACTTCCCTTTTGAGATTTCTTTTCTGCTCTCTGGCTGCTTTTGACTCAATTTGAACTAAATAGAACCTGTGTTGGGTAAGGGCTCTGGTAGTCTTAAATAGTGGTATCACAGCAAGCATGGTCACTCCCTAGCAAGGTCTTGTTAATAGCTACACAGTGCCTCTGCATAGTCACAGATCATTGAATGCAAAAGTTCCAGCGGAATGTTCGAGTGTTCGGTGCGCTAGCACAGAACTGCTGGAGGTGGCAAGGACACACAGGGACCTCCCAGTACTGGTACTCTCTACGAGGGCAAGTAAGAGGGAAACCAATAGAAATGTTATGAACCAGAGAGTAACCCGAAAACACAACAAGAGCCATTTAGAAAGTCTATAAATATAAACATAACAATATATTATGAATATAAAACTATACCTACTGAAAAATTAGAAAGTCGAACTTTCTTGTATATAAGGAGACATTCATTCATTTATTGGTTCAGTTATCACTAAACACATTTGAGAATTGTATTAATCTATATAATTAACACTAAGTCTTTTGAGTCTAGTCTCTTTTCAATGGAAAAAAGAGGAAGCAAAATTATAACTTAATTTTTATTCTTTGTATTTCAAATATATAATGAATAAACTAGAGTTCCCACTTTGGAAAGGAAGGAAGAGAGAAAGCACATTTTGAAGTTTTCCTCTAAAGGACAATGGAATGCAAACGTTTTGTTAACTGGGACATTATTATGACACACTGCCATAATATGAATGTTATCACCTCAAGACTGACCTGAAAACCAACTAAAGAAATCCCTCAAGACCAGATTGCAGCCTACACCCTAGAACTGACAAATGTTGTGCAAATGTCCTCTAGAGAACCTACAAGTTAGTATTTGGTGATTATAAAACAATAAAATTTATATTTCTGCTCTTGGCAATAATTATATACCAGTAAATAAATACAGTGTCTAAAAATAACCATGTTTGAGGTCTCATTAAAAGTACAACCATAGGGGCTTCCCTGGTGGCGCAGTGGTTGAAAGTCCGCCTGTCAATGCAGGGGACACGGGTTCGTGCCCCGGTCTGGGAGGATCCCACATGCCGCGAAGCGGCTAGGCCCGTGAGCCATGGCCGCTCAGCCTGAGCGTCTGGAGCCTATGCTCCACAGCGGGAGAGGCCACAACAGTGAGAGGCCCACGTACCACAAAAAAAAAAAGTACAACTATAGATATTAAGATGAGAGGACTTCAAGTTAGAGGGGAAAAAAATTCAATTGAAGCAATATAAAATGTATTACTTTGGGGGAAAGTGTGGTCTGGGGATCCCTGGAGTGAAGACCCTTTCAGAGAGTCTGTGGAGTAAAAACTATTTTCATAACAATGCTAATATTTTCTTGCTACTCTCATTTTTTCCTATATGTATAGTGGGGTTTTTCCGGAGGCTCCGTGATATGTGACGGCATCATCACTTTGTCAGCAAATAGAATATATGCTTGCATGTATCTGTATTCTAACATTTCTCATTTTTAATTTATAATATGTTAAATATTGATAGATATGACCCACACAAACAAAAGCTTTTGAGGATCCTAAATAACTTTTCAGAGTAAAGGAATCTTGAGACCAAGAAGTCTGAGAACTACTGTTTTAGGTGATACACCTCAAGTTAAATGGCACAGCTCATCAAATTTCTTCCTGTTTTATATTGAAGAGACTAGATTGTAGGCTTCACGAAGACAGTGACTGTTTCTGTCTGGCTCACTGCTTTCTCCTCAGAGTCTAGCATGGTACCAGGCACACAACAGGCATTAGAATGGTTCATAAAATAATAAATGAATTAATACAGTTAACACTCAAGCAGCGCAGGGGTTAGGAGTGCCAACTGATCTTCCAGTTGGAAATCTGCATATAACTTTACAGTTAGCCCTCTGTATCCAAGGTTCTTGCATCTGAGGATTCAACCAACTACAGATGGTATAGTACCGTAGTACACATTTAGCGAAAAATGTGCATATAAGTGGACCCTCTCAGGTCAAACCCGTGTTGTCCAAGGGTCCACAGTACATATATACATGCATACATGCATTCATAAGTGAAGGCTTTGCCAAATGACTTATTCAAGGTCACATAAAATGTCAGCAACAAATCTGCAACTATATTCCAGATCTCCTGTCTGCTACTCCTATACTGTTACTCCCTGGCTCAAGGATGCTTTTGTTTTTGTTCATTTTTGTTCTGTAATCTATTGAAAGCATGGATAATCAGGTATTGCCACTGTGAGATGACTACCTCTCTCATGCTGTCATGTGAGTTGAGCACTAGACAATTTTTTTCTGGCCTTAAGCATAATCAGAACAGTGTGTTACCAAAGGGCTATCATCACAAGGAAGTGGCAAGAGTGATCAGATAAAATACAACTTTCTGGTTTTTTCCCACAGCAGAGTTGAAGTTTTCATGATTCATTCTTATTCTAATTCCTAGTCTCCTCCTTTCTTTGGCCACATCATTAAACTTCTGGCAAGCTTTTACGTTAATGCACTCAGTAGTTCCCAGACTGCAAAGAGTAAAACCATAAATGTTTTTTGGGAAATATGCCTTGTACTCTCAAAGTTGTTTTGAAACATCCCCCCTGGTATTTGTAAGAGAGAAGAGAGAAGTTTGCTTCTTACGTTACTTATGGTTACAGAAATGTAAGGCCCACCCAGTACAAAGAAGCACAGTGGGAAAGAAAAATACAAGTCTTGTGAAGAGGTGAACTGGCCACCTAAATTGACTCCTGTGAGAAACTGCTTTCAAAGATGGCAAACCTAAGACAAAGCCAATAAGCTGGTCGGCCATGCCCTCCCAACAACTAGAAGGAATTCTCTACTCACTCATCCTAATGACACAGTCCTGTCTTCATGAAAGCAGCCAAAGCCAGACCTCCAGCAGTCAGACCACGGTGAAGGTTCCTACTGCTGGCGAACCTTCCTGCTCTGGGGCCTTGGGAAGGTTGCTGTCACTGACACTGGAGAAGGCGTACATGTTCTTGAAACTTCTTGAGGACCTCTTAACTCATTCATTACTGATGTCTAGAGGCGTTGATTGAATATAGTTGATTCTCAATATTCGTAGTAATTACGTTCTATCAAGTCACTGCCGACACTGAATGAGTGATTACTGAGCCACTGCTCCTAGGGGAAACACAAGGTTACATCCTGTCAGCATCTGGTCACATTTTCGTCAACCAATCAATATATAACCTTGTTTTAGGTGCATTTCTGTTTTAAAATATCTTAGTTAATATATATTGCTGATTCATTAACATTGGATTCACAGCCAAAAGCCCTATAACTGAAGCCTGAACAAAGCTTACATAACACACATATTTTTCCATAAGGAAATTTTTTCCCAAAGTTCTATCACAACCTTCTTTTTCAACAATTGTGGTAAAATACACATAACAAAATTGACTATTTAACCACTTTTAACTGTACAGTTCAGTGGCATTAAGTACATTTACACTGTTGTGCTACCATGAGCAACAGCCATTGCCAGAACTTTTTGATCTTCCCAATTTAAAACTCTGTATCTATTGAACAGTGGCTTTCGTCCATCGCACCCCACCCCTCCTCCAGTCCTTGGCAACCACCATTCTATTCACTTTTCATCACAGCCTCCCTGTGCCTAGGAGCACAGCACTTCAGCACTATGCTTGGGGGCCACTTTGAACAGCAGAATCACCCCAAAAAAACCATGCAAAAATGTGAAAAAAAATGGTGCTATATAGATTGCAAAAAGGGCACTTATTAAGCATGAGTGCTGAAACAAGGCAGAGAATTGCCTTGGTTGACCTGAACTGGGATCCTGTGTGTTGGAAGCCTCAAATTTTTTGCTGCTCTGTGCATGTGCGTGAATGACTATAAAAGCGCTATGAGTATTGATTACAGAGTAAAAAATAAGTTTCAGCAATGAGACAAATTTGCAAACATGGAATCCGTGAGTAATGAGCATCGACCATGTGGAAATGACGACCTTTGTTTCCTCTATTCCAGGTAGTAAGAATAAACAGCTGAAATGTGCCTTGTGATAGGGCTGCCTTAGAACATTTTACTAGAGAGCTAGCCTACGTGAATGGGTAATTGGCAGCTACAAACTGAAGCAGTTCTAGTTCATATGGAGGATAAATTTAAGCATAATCTCAAACCCCTCTGCATGAAACAAAGACCAAGTGCTCAAGTACTAGTTATCAATCACTTACTGTGTGACAGGCAGAATACTCAGCAATTTACGTGTATTATTGAATTACATCCCCTCCAAAACTCTATGAGGAAACTGAAGGTTAGAGAAGTTAAGTATCTCATCCATTATTACATAGTTAGAAGTGGCAAACTTGAGATTTGAACTCAGGTCTATCTGACTGCAGAACCTGAGGTCCCAACTGCTATGCAATTCTAATAGAGTTAAAAAAAAAAAAAAGATTTGATTTACTCAGAAGTATATAGAAGCATATGTTACAATCATTATAACATTACAAAGATTTATATGCTGAAAAATAAATTTACCAAACAAATAAAACTTTATAAGCCTGATCTAATACTGCTCCACAACAAACAATATCTGAAATCTTTCAGGGCATCTGGTTTGTGTCTGGTTTTCCTTAATCTTTAATGATGGGCAAATCTAATGCATTATGTAAGGCCATTTTTTCTCAAGAGATGTAGATACCTCTTAAGAATTTGATGAAAATGCATTAACTTTTCAGGCTACTGAGTTGCATTTTAGTGCACTGAGGCAGTAAATTAGTGTACAATGTGCAAAAGTAGTGACCTAAAAAAATGAATATTTGATATGAACCGCTGCATTCTCTTGGAAAAAAAAGTAACGGATTAACTCTCTCAGGAGTCCTTAGCTTCCCCAAAAGAAGTAGGAAGAATAAATCTCCTGTGGCCTAGAAACAGCTTCTTGTTTCTCGCTGGCTATGTTTGTTTAGCTTTTTAATAGTTCATTTGATTAGATCTTGTGGCTCCCAAAGCTAAGGTTGAGAGTTTGATCCCTACAGAGGCCACTTAAAATTAGAGAACAAAAAGCTCTATTCTCTGCTCCCAGACCTTACCCCAAATCCCTGCCAGGTGTCTGCCCTCTGGTCAAATGAGAAACTGGCAAAGGGGTGCAAACCTAGCACAGTATCGGGAAATAGAAAAATGGGCACCCTTTATTATGGTGCTCCTTTCCTTTTATGTGTCCACAATATTTGGATATAATTTATAGAGAGTAGATACTACGGTTTTTCTTTTACCACTGGAAATCTGAGGAAAACTTCATTACCAGTCATAAAATTCATTATCTTAAGCTTATTCTAAGTTCTTCTAAGCTTACTCTAAGTTCTTCTAAGCTTATTCTAAGTTTAGATAGCTGACATTATCCTCTTGGTAATAAACAACGAAAAAACACATCCTCAGAGCAATATTAATCTGCAACTTTGGGATAGGAAATAATAGTAATCAGTCAAAAACTGAACACAATTTTCATATGAATAAAAGATATTAAATTATTTAAAAATAATTTCATGAGCAGTTTAATATTAAAGTAAGTATGATTTTCATTATGTGTTAAGAATTTATTCAGGAAAACAAGTTTCTCAAATTATAGCCAAAAATCTTTTACTAGTAGCACTATTTTAAATTTAAAATTTAAATCTGTATTTCCCTAATTACACAGTACTAAAAATAATTTACTACAACAAATAAAATCCTTTTACTTCAAATCCTTGCCTAAATAATATAAAATCATTTTATTTTTTGAGGAAAAGACATTTCAACTTTTTAAGTATGAAGTGTAAATTAAGATTTACTTATTTAATTATAATTTTAAAGTTTCACATATAAAGATGAACAAGATCTAAGTGTAGTTTATATTATTGTTAAAATAGATTTTAATTTTTCAAATGTCACATATATCTTTCATTATTTGTAGATTTATTTCTTTTATGAAGTAGTCAAATGAATCAGCTCACCCTTGACTGTAACAAAATACTGTTTGGTGACTTGTGACAGACAGGGTTTTAACCTCTGACAGCGAGATTCATTGTGGAGCAAGAGCCAATCATAGATCCTGACGACACTTGTCTCATCAAAGTTGGAATATAAAAAGCCACTTGGAATACAGTATAAAAGATTCACTGGTGTGGCAAGTTGTCTCTCAGACTGTGCAGGCATTAACATTTTGCTTGGCATTACTCAAAAGCAAAAGAAAAGTAAAAGGAAGAAATAAGAACAAGGGAAAAGATTGTATTGATTTTAAAATCATGCAAAAACTGCAAATCTATGTTTGTATTTACCTATTTATGCTGATTGTTGCTGGTCCAGTGGATCTGAATGAGAACAGCGAGCAAAAGGAAAATGTGGAAAAAGAGGGGCTGTGTAATGCATGTATGTGGAGACAAAACACTAAATCCTCAAGACTAGAAGCCATAAAAATCCAAATCCTCAGTAAACTTCGCCTGGAAACAGCTCCTAACATCAGCAAAGATGCTATAAGACAACTTTTGCCCAAAGCTCCTCCACTCCGGGAACTGATTGATCAGTACGATGTCCAGAGAGATGACAGCAGTGACGGCTCCTTGGAAGATGATGATTACCACGCTACGACGGAAACGGTCATTACCATGCCCACAGAGTGTGAGTAGTCCTATTAGTGTAGAGCAACAGTTCTGCTGACTGTTGTTCTAGTGTTTATGAGAAACCGATCTATTTTCAGGCTCTTTTAACAAGCTGTTGGCTTGTATTTAAGTAGGAGGGAAAAGAGTTTCTTTTTTTTCAAGATTTCATGAGAAATATACTAATGAGACTGAAAGCTGCTGCATAATTTGTTTCCTTAGAGAGCTAAAAGGCTAAAAATAAAATGCTTGCATAGCATTAATGTTATACAGTTTAATGTGACAACTATAACATGCTTATGCTTTCACAGCTTAATACCACCAAGGTAAGGATTGGGAGATACTACAAGCAATGTGAAAAACTTGAAATTTTTTAACTACATGAAATTTCATAACTTCATTCGGTTGTCTGAAATATGCATTTATAATAACAGGTTTTTTCATAATAAAGAGAACCGGAAAGAAATTTGTAGATGTTGAAGCCTATGTGGGCATTTGCTGAACACCTAGAATGACTTCTGTTATTCAAAACTATTTCTCACAGTGTTTTTATGTTCTTCACAAATTAGAGTTACCTAATTTTGAAAGCTATTACAACACTGGAAAATATGAAAAAATATTTTTTATAAATTTAATGTATTACTAAGAGCAATGATGAAGTAAACATAGCATAATAATAATCATGAGCTAATTATCAGAAAATGCTAAGAAATAAACATTTTAATTGAGTAGGCTATGGCTCACAAAGTCCCACTTATACCTTGACCATGGTACTATTGTTGAAAGTACCCGATCTGCATATTTCCAGGCAGGCACATGCTTAATAACCTCCTAAAGTATTATTTTACTCTTCATAGGAGGGAGGACTATTACCTGTAGTATCTACATTGCTTCTTGAAGATAATATACGTCATACCATTCCTGTTGCAGGCAGTTCAAAACTATACTCAAGGAAAGCGGGACAGGCACCTTAACAGAGAAGGCATGACAAGAAAGAGTTTTGTGCCATATGTCTGTGATCTTGCTTTATAGAGTGGCTTACCCACTTTAAACTGGACTCAAAACAGTTTCAAAATACTGTTTTTCTTATTAAGTAATTAGGTTATAATGCAACGAATAATTTTCCTTTAAGACTGTGCTATCAGATAATCCTGGAGTAGATTTGCCTTATTTATAAACAATCTTGGAAAACCAAAAGGAAAGAAATTTCTAAGTGCTTCTGCTTACAATGACAGCCTGGCCCTAAAGACAGTGTTTTCTAAGTTTTGAGATAGCCTGAATGCAACATTTAGATTTTGGTGCTACTTACCTGCTAGTTTTGTTCCTTTAAAAGACTATCCCAGCACCCAAACATAACAGATGTACTATATTTTCTACTAATTCCTGAGGCTCAGTTGCTCAGTGTCTTGTCCCCAGGTAATTCAGGCCTGGGGGAAGGGTTCCTTCTTCCAGACTGATTGGTACAGCTGCTCAGTAAGTGTAACTACTCAGATTCCCAAAGAATTCTAAGTGGATGTTCCTCCACAGTTTCTCTTGTTCTCTCTAATCATCATCATCTTAAAATTTCATCCACTTTTCATTCCTTAATAGAATTTTCCTTAGTCCACAGTTCTCCGGAGAGGAAGTAGGTTCCTCCTAAACAGCTGAAAAAACATACATCTAAGAAAATCTGAAAAGCTATAGTAATTATTTTATCTGATAGTTTTCTGAGTTATGAATGAAATTCTACATATTTTTTTTCATTTTAAAAGACTAAATGTGCACACATTATTCCAATAAACATGCTCATTGATTAATATGGAGGAGTTTATGCATCTGTCATGAAAAATGATTTCAGTAACTCTTTTTTTTTCTTATTCATTTATAGCTGATCTTCTAATGCAAGTGGAAGGAAAACCCAAATGTTGCTTCTTTAAATTTAGCTCTAAAATACAATACAATAAAGTAGTAAAGGCCCAACTGTGGATATATCTGAGGCCAGTCAAGACTCCTACAACAGTGTTTGTGCAAATCCTGAGACTCATCAAACCCATGAAAGACGGTACAAGGTATACTGGAATCCGATCTCTGAAACTTGACATGAACCCAGGCACTGGTATTTGGCAGAGCATTGATGTGAAGACAGTGTTGCAAAATTGGCTCAAACAACCTGAATCCAACTTAGGCATTGAAATCAAAGCTTTAGATGAGAATGGTCATGATCTTGCTGTAACCTTCCCAGGACCAGGAGAAGATGGGCTGGTAAGTGATTACTGAAAATAACATTCTAAAAACCTTATGTTTTTATTCATAATGTGAATGAATAGTAGTGGAAAACAACTACCAATTTCCTATGCTCATAAGCTGGACAAAGGTATCTTACCCCGATGGTAGCCCTGTACCCAATAAAAGTAGGTGTCCAATTTCATATCCTATGAAACACTCTCTTGATACTTTTAGTTTGCATGAGGACTTAAAGAAAAAAGTTACACCATAGTCCTTAACTTCTTAAGGAATTCTTTTGAATTGGGAATGAAATATAAAGTGCTTTTCATTGATGTGCTATATGATTATATAAATAAAAACATGAAGTCTTCATAGTGGATTCTAGGACATACCCAAAAAAACATTTTTTTCCCTAGAAGAGTGCCAAAGGTGTTAACATTTTTTATGGCTTAATAAAGTGGAAAATAATAAACTCTAAAAATTATAATTGAAATAAAATGCTTTTAATTATAGCAACTAACTAAATACAATATGTTTAGACTTATATGCTATTACATATATTTAAGATCCCTCAAGATAAATGTTCCTTATTTTCTAGGCTGTTAATGCACTGATGTATATGTGGATTACTCTGTGAATTACCCCTAATAAAATTTAAAATTTCAGGGTAGTTAACCTGTACCAACAAGCTTATTTCTGAACTGTCTTACTATTCTTCTGCAAGAGTTTACTTAGCTAATGCCAACTAATTTAATATCAGGTCAAACAGAAGACAATGCCTTATATATTATAAAAATTAATAAAAACCATTTAAAACCTAGTATAAATTTAGAGTTACTCACTCTTCTGGCTTATCTATGCTTGTGTTTACTTCTGTTTTCAAAAACTTATTTAATGTGACCATACCTTTTACTTCCATTTATTGATATAATTTACAACAAAAGATTATACTTGTAAGCAATGTGTTAGCTTTTCAGTTTTTAAATGGTCTTGTTTGTAAAGAATATATAATTAGTAAGCATATCTACTTTAAATGAAAACATATTCTTTAAGAGATTATACAATTTTCCAAGTGATCTATTTTTCTTTAAATATGGTACATAAAATGTTACTGACTCCCAAAATCATGTTATTATTTTTTATAATCTTAAATACCAATAATTACCAGGTCTATTTTGATTTTGATACAGGATAAAAACTACTATTAATTATTTAGGAATGTGTTCTTTTTTATAGACAGCATTTTAATGATCAAAGTTGGTGATGTGACAGAGGTTTTATTTATTATTAAACAGATGGTTAATACGATGTATTCCTCAGACTTTTCCATATAAAAGGAAAAATGTCTCAAATGCATGAAAAGATTGGGGTGGGGGAAGGATTAGCAAATTATTGTTTAAATATCTGAACAGCAACATTTTCAGTCAAAGAATAAAGGAAATATTATCGTATCTTCTTCTGAATCTGTCCCTCCCTCTCTTGGAGTTGGTTATTCCAACCCAATATACCTACCACTACCTTCATCACCCTACCTTCCTTTTTCCCATTACAATCTGTACAGTGCTGGGTGGTAACTATTTTGGTTTGGCATTAATATCCAAGGATCCCTGAATAAGAGCTAGTGAATGGAGGATGGATGAGTATACCTATCCCTCCAGGAGTCATCAGACATATTTAGCCACCATATTTAACCAACAAGCAGGAAGAGAGAAGCTAGCTTTTCCCCTTCCTCCTTTCTTCCCTCCTCCCTCTCTCTTCTGCTCCATCTCTCCCTTTCTTGCCATCAATATTTTCAGAGCATCTATTATGTGCCAGGCATTCAGATACTCAAACTGGGGAAAACAAGAATAAGCAGGACAAAGATTTGACCACAGGGGAATCTGTATTGCTGCTATAGTCTTTTGAGCCATAAGGGAAGTATCAAGCCTAGTATAAATTAAAATTCCTTAATGCTGTGGCAACATTAAAACATAAAAACAAATGTGGCAGAAGCAAAATGATTAGTTTCTTTCTTCAACAACGACTGCTTGAGGTAGGAAGGTGTTTCAGGATCTATTACTAACTCTTCTTTCCTTTTCATACAGAATCCCTTTTTAGAAGTCAAGGTAACAGACACACCAAAAAGATCCAGGAGAGATTTTGGACTTGACTGTGATGAGCACTCCACAGAATCTCGATGCTGTCGTTACCCTCTAACTGTGGATTTTGAAGCTTTTGGATGGGATTGGATTATTGCACCTAAAAGATATAAGGCCAATTACTGCTCTGGAGAGTGTGAATTTGTATTTTTACAAAAATATCCTCATACCCATCTTGTGCACCAAGCGAACCCCAGAGGTTCAGCAGGCCCCTGTTGTACTCCCACAAAGATGTCTCCAATTAATATGCTATATTTTAATGGCAAAGAACAAATAATATATGGGAAAATTCCAGCCATGGTAGTAGATCGCTGTGGGTGCTCATGAGATTTATACTTGTTTCATAGCTTCCTAAAAAGTGGAAGGTCTTCCCCTCAACAATTTTGAAACTGTGAAATTATGTACCACAGGCTGTAAGCCTAGAGCATGCTACAGTCACTTACGCACAAGCTACAGTATATGAACTAAAAGAGAGAATATATGCAACGGTTGGCATTTAACCATCAAAACAAATCATACAATAAAAAGTTTTATGATTTCCGGAGTTTTTTAACTTGGAGATCAAATTCCATTTATGTTCATATATATCACAACATATGCAGGTAAATGAAAGCAATTCTCCTTGTGTTCTGGTGAATTAAAGGAGTATGCTTTAAAGTCTATTTCTTTACAGTTTCATTTAATATTTACAGAAAAATCTATATGTAGTATTGGTAAAATGCAGGCTTGTTATATACCATTATTTGAATCATCCTTAAACACTTGAATTTATATTGTATGATAGCATACTTGGTAAGATAAGATTCCACAAAAATAGGGATGGTACACCATGTGCAAGTTCCCATTCCTATTCCGATTGATACAGTACATTAACAATTCATGCCAATGGTGCTAATACAGTAGGCTGAATGGCTGATGTTATCAGGTTTATCAAATAAAATACATTCAGTAAAGTAATGTTTCTCCTTTCTTCAGGTGCATTTTCATACTCCTCCAAATGGGGAATGGATTTTCTTTAATGAAAGAAAAATCATTTTTCTAGAGGTCTGGATTCAATTCTGTAGCATACTTGGAGAAACTGCATTTACAAGGCAGCCAAAAAGTATTCATTTTTATCAAAATTTCAAAATTATAGCCTGCCTTTGCAACACTGCAGTTTTTATGATGAAATAATGGAAATGACTGATTCTATCAATATTGTATAAAAAGACTTTGAAACAATTGCATTTATATAATATGTATACAATATTGTTTTGTAAATAAATGTCTCCTTTTTTATTTACTTTGGTATATTTTTACAGTAAGCACATTTCAAATTAAGTATTAAGGCACAGAGACATTTCATGTATGACAGAAAAGCAAATGCTTATATTTCAGAGAAAATTAGCTGATTAAATGTGGTCTTAAAACTCCATATGCTAATGGTTAGATGGTTATATTACAATCATTTTATATTTTTTTACATTATTAACATTCACTTACGGATTCATGATGGCTGTATAATGTTAAAGTGAAATTTCAGTGGTTTACTATCATTGTATTCAAATCTCAACGTTCCATTATTTTAATACTTATAAATATTATTAAGCATACCAAAATGATTTAACTCTATTATCTGAAATCAGAAAAATAAACTGATGATATCTTAAGAATTGTTAATTTTATTTTATAATTTGATAATGAATATATTTCTACATATATTTACTTCTATTTTGTAAATTAGGATTTTGTTAATCAAATACATTATACTTATGACTAAGTAAAATTATTTCCTACATCTAATGTATAGAAACAATATAAATTATATTAAAGTGTTTTCATGTTTTTTGAAAGACACAACAGTTTTATGTTATAATGATTAATTCTGGAGTTTTGGTTTTCACTTTATTGTAAAAGTTTAATGATTTAGCACAAAAGTTTGGTTTAGAAATTTTAGGTCTGCTACTCTAGTTTCTCATGAGTGAAATTCCTGTTAAATTGGTTCTGGTCAAGTTGCTTTAAACATACAAAAGCAAGGGCTAGTTACATCTGTTTCATTTCTCTTTATCTTGACCTGAAAACTATTTATATGTTTTCATAGGTTCAATTTCCAAATGCATTGCAGTTGGCAAGGGTATATGGTCCTAGAGTTACAAGTTCTACTGAAGCCACAGGGACACAGGGAAACTGCATTTTTTTCCTAGCACTTAATGATACTGGCACATTTATCTGAGTTTTGGGGGCACAAATTTTCAAACTGAATTGAAAAATAATTATAAAGTGCCTAGAATCCATCCCTGGCCAATTTAATAGCTTAGCTCTAAAGCAGTGACTATGTCTAAGGGGGGAGGCGATTA
The DNA here is from genome assembly GCF_003031525.2 of Neophocaena asiaeorientalis asiaeorientalis. Classification (NCBI taxonomy): domain Eukaryota; kingdom Metazoa; phylum Chordata; class Mammalia; order Artiodactyla; family Phocoenidae; genus Neophocaena; species Neophocaena asiaeorientalis. The sequence continues at coordinate 5,754,543 of NW_020185317.1, forward strand.
AAATTTTGTTTAGTGTTATGGTTCTTAAATAAATAATTTATAATTATTATAACCATGAAATATATTACAGCAATTTACACTCATACAAACGAAGTGCAGTACTTTTTCTAATTCTGATACTGACATATTTAACACTGACAAGGCTGGAGCTGTAAGGGAGTTGCCCCTGTGGAGGGAGGAGCCAGCTGCGGTGATGGGGTAAGACCACTTTTCAGTTGCACATATCAGAACATACTTCTTCCAGGGCCATGAATATACATGACCTCAAAGTCTGGATCAGCAGGCCCATTAACACACCTTAGGCTCTGGAGCACAAATAACTGGGGACCGTGATCCCTACAGTGGGAACTGTGAGGAAGGAACACCCTCCGTTTCCAAGGACCCAGTTTCAGGACTCCCCAACCTTTATATTCACCCTTACCATGGAACCCCAGGATCACATCACTAACCTCTCCATTTGGTGGCCCACTTCAAAACCCATATGACCATGAAAGAAAGCATCAGGACCAATTTGTTTTGTGACAAGACCTAGGCATTTCTTTTTCTATTTTGCCTAGGTCCTAGGAATGGCAAAGGTGCTCTGCTATTCTGCCTATGGGCATGTCACTTTCATTTTCAGCACCCCAAGAATATCCACTTGTGATATGTGACACTAACCCCTGAAATTTTCAGAAAACATTATGTAAAGTTCAATGTAGTGTATCAGTTTTAATATTCTGAATGTTTTGTAATACTTCTCATACTTCCCACAAACTTATGTTAGTTAAAAAAAAAAACACAGTAAAAAATAAAAACAAACAAAAACCCTTTCAGACTCTATGGTTCCTTTTGTATTCAAGTTGGTTTTCGCACTTCTGTAGAAAATTTTATTTTCTTAAAATAAAAAGGCAACATTTTGACATTGACAGTAGCTAGATTAGAACTCAATTATTTTATACCCCAAACGAAAACAAATCTATTTCACTTTAAACCACCACATACTCATTTAAGAATGTCAATGACCCTTTTGGGTCTTGTGGGACACTCTCACCAGGAAAAAGAAAACTCACAATTTTGCATATAATTTCAGGGAGCTCAGGGTCTTCTTAGAGCTCATTCATAGAATCTAGTTTATTTTCCTTCTTAAGATAAAAATTATGAAGTAATAAAGTATACTTATGAGGGCCTGCTTCCCAATTAATTAGTTTTAATACTTAACCAATTGAATGTTTGAAAAGGAAAATAAATATCAAATCAGCCTGGATGTCTTAACATGGCTAAAACACTTGTTAATTACCAAAACATTCTGTTTTTTTTTTTTACAGTACACAGGCCTCTCACCGCTGCAGCCTCTCCCGTTGCGGAGCACAGGCTCTGGACGCGCAGGCCCAGCGGCCATGGCTCACGGGCCCAGCAGGTCCGCGGCACGTGGGATCCTCCCAGACCAGGGCACGAACCCGTGTCCCCCGCATCGGCAGGCGGACTCTCAGCCACTGCGCCACCCGGGAAACCCTCTATGTTTCTTAAAGATCATCCAATCATCAACTGGCAAGTCTGTGATAGATTAAACTAGACAACTGAATAAAAAGCACTTCAAATTATGAACTCACATTCTTCTTATGTGTCAAAACCAGAATCATAAATCATCAGCGCTTCTGATGTCTGGATGTCAGAATTAGGAGGGTATGAGATGATAATATTCACCGAGCACCAGATTTGTGCTAGGAACTTTCCTGACACACTCAGTGTAGGAGACATTACTGTTCCCAGTTTACATTAGAGAACTCTGAGACAATAGGAGGTACCTCAGTGGCTGGTCTGAATTTGAATTCAGAGCAGTTCAACACAATGATTCATTGCTCTGGTTACACCAATTCTTCAACAAGTCCTAATGAAAGAGTGAAACTATATTTTTTAATGTATAATTTGTAATATACCCTTATATATGTTCAGCATTGGTTTCTGCAAATGTTGTGTGGCTGCATTTTAATAAGGGAGGTTAAAGTTGGTATTATGAGAAGGTGGAAGAAGAGCAGGTGATTAGCAAAGCAGAGAAATGTACAAACAGATAGAAGTGGGTCAATGTCATAGGATGTGACAGATGGAATAGACCTTAGAGATCATCTAATTTACACATGACAGAACTGAGGTCTAAAGAGAGGGCTGCCCAAAGTCATAAAGTGAATTGGTTCAAAAACTGAGACAAGAGTTCTGAAATGCTAGAGTAGAGTGGATGGTGGGTCAGAGTGAGAAGAAGGATTCCAAAAGACAAAATGCAGGAGAGCTAAAAACAAAAAAAAGCTCTGAGTCATGGTTTGTCAGCTGGGGAATGTCAATACTGGGCACTAACTAAGAGTCCGTAGGATTATAGCAGTTCACATCTATCTTTTATCAACCTGGAGATTATCTTGGACAAACAGACTCTAATGGGAAATCTATGGTAGTATGTGATTAAAACCACTACTTTACTGTGTACAGTAATACAAATTGAAATAATAATTAATACCTTTCAAAGTCCCCTCACATTAATCATGTAATTTTATCTTCATGATGCTGGAAGTATTATTATTATGCCCATTTCACAGAGGGAACTGAGGTTAAATTAAATTAATCAAATTGCCCAAAGAAATGTAGCATTTATATTTGTACATTAATTATATAAGAGATAGAAATAGTGAGCTTCCCTGGTGGCGCAGTGGTTGAGAGTCTGCCTGCCGATGCAGGGGACGCGGGTTCGTGCCCCGGTCTGGGAAGATCCCACATGCCGCGGAGCGGCTGGGCCCGTGAGCCATGGCCGCTGAGCCCGCGCGTCCGGAGCCTGTGCTCCGCAACGGGAGAGGCCACAGTGGTGAGAGGGCTGCGTACGGCAAAAAAAAAAAAAGAAATAGAAATAGAAATCAAATAAGTTACACTTGTTTGATCATTCATTCCAATACTACTCATTAAAAATGTAGCATGATAAAAAAATTCCATTTAAAATATCAAATGATCACTTTAAAAAATAAGACACATGGATACTATCCAGTAATATAACTAAGAAATTAAACCATAGGCTAAAATGTGATAAGCAAGTCATGACTTGCCTGGCACATGACGTATAGTGTTGAAATTTCATTTGCATGGTCATTCAGTTCCAATTTACACACTGCAAAACATATCAAATTAAACTATACTAATTTTGGTCATCCCTGAGTACGATGTCGAGCAATGCGAAGTGGTACTAAATTTAGTTCATTCATGCCTAGGTGGAATTTTGCAGAGGAAGTCTTTGAAAAATTAATACATTTTCATTAGATAGCATTCATTTATAGCAAGATTATCTTTGTTACAATTTAAAACACTAGATAGAGGGATTATTTACATATATTTTACTAGATTACCTACCCAAAACTTCAATGAATACCACATCCTGTCAAGAACACAGGATGTTCTTGAATGTAAGACTTGACATATGAAGCTGCCTAATTTATCCGACAAGCATAAAATTTATGTGTAATAATAATGATAGACAACTCCCTAATCCTCTGTTACAATGGTTGAGTAGTTCACTTCAGCTATGGTTTAACATTACACTAAGTATTCCTGATACAGAAATACACAGTTTGGCAATGAAGCAAAAAAATACATATTAAGTTTTCATTGATTATAATTTTAGATTACTGTAAGATAGAAAAGTTTTTTTAACAGTATGATGCTATTATTTTTATTCTATAATAAAGGTGATTATTAAACACACATATATTGACTTTCTTGAAAAACTGACTTTAATAACATTTTCTTTTATTAGTTCTGCGTACTCACTATAGGCAAAACACTATTCACTGGACTTAATTTACAGAGATCTAAAACATATTCCCAGATTCTGATCTTAATGAGATCTGTTGGAGAGTTCTCCTGAGAAGGGCCAACAGATAAACTTGATTCAATTAATCTTAAAGGTAAGCTTTAAACCAAACATATGAAGAGATTAACCTACTAATTCACATTTTTAATTTGTCTTCCTAACCATTCAAGATTATTTGATTAAGAAAATTTTCTTCCTATAATGCTATGTTCTTTTTTTCTTTTCTAACATCTTATGAAGGACCCTATTCAGAACAAAATCTGATTATGCGGTTTTGGCCATGGATCCTCCACAAGACTTTCCCAGATCCGCTCCCACGGACACTAACTCTGACTAAGAAGCCAAACGTCTCTTGGCTCTATTCCCATGGAACTCAGAATTTTGGCATTACCTCTCCACTAGCCAAAAACAAAACATGTCAATACAGGAACGTTTGCCTACATCATGACATCAGATCCTCATAATGCTGAGATAGAATTCTGAAAGTGAAAATCAAGCATAAAACACCAATTTACTGAGCACACTAAAGTGACTGTGGGAGAAAACCCAAATTGTTAAATGGAAACAATCAGGCAGTCATTGAGGCAACTGCTTGGCCTGAGCTCCAAGAATATCTTCCTGAAAAGCTGCATACTTCTCAGCAACTCAAGAAATGGCATGAGTTATGTGGCTGCCTGCACCCTAAGTAAAGGATTCTACTGAGGAAACTTAGCCATCTTGGGCTCTGAACCAGGCCAGGTGCCATGGGATAGAAACTAGAGCAAAAAAGAACAAATGACAGTACTGCTTCCCACTTGTAGATGTTCCCTGGCAGCAAGTAAAATTGTCCCAGCAAGTCTAAAATCTATCAGGACCTATGTCTTATGCGTTAGTGAATTTAAGTTCCTTACAGCTCCAGAGTCAGAAAAAATTCCAAGGAAGTTGCATAGGACTGATGGGAAGCTAGCTAGGTTCCCATCTACTCATAGGCCAGGATGCTTCCCTATGACTGAAATACCTTGCACCAACTGGGACTCTCCTGGGTGAATAGCCCTGCACTGCAGTGCCAGCAGAGCTCTCTCCTTTGCTGACAGGTGGGTAGACTGTGAATAGTGAGCCCCACCTTGCTTTTGCCAGAGGTTTGAACAAAGAATCCTGGTATTGGCCAAAGAGAGAAGTGTCATTTCAGAATTTGTGCCAAAGGCTGGAATTTGGCTTTATATCTGTTGGTACAACACGTATTGTGTTGACACAATGTATCTGTTAACCAGGTACATTACCTGGTTAGTGTCCTTGGGCCTCATATATCCTGTTCAGACTGGCAAGAAATAAACTGCCTGTTGGACCTTGGACAAGAAGCATAAGCATTTACTTACAAGGGAAAAGCGCATTACATAGATATTAATATCTCCATTTTTAGAATGATGAAGTTGAGGTTCAGAGATGATTGTAATTAAGTGACTAAGACAGGTGCATACATGATGGGAGAAATACACATACAAATGTAGAACTAACACAACATTGTAAATCAACTTTACTTCAATTAAAAAAGTAAAAATTAAAAAGGGACCTACTCTCCTTGCTAAGCAAATAAGTAAGTAAATAAATAAAACTAAAAAGTGACATACTATATAGTATGGGAAACTATACTCAATATTTTGTAAAATATAAGGGAAAAGAGTCTGAAAAATAATATATATATAGGAATATATATATAAGTATATATATATATAAAATAATATATATATATAAACTGAATCACTGTGCTGTACACCTGAAAGTAACAATATTGTAAATCAACTATACTTCAATTTTAAAAAGATAAAATAGAATAAAATAGCCAAAAAAAAACCCCCAAAATGTAGAAGTACAGTTTTTCAGCTATTAGTTCAGGTGTGAAAAAAATGTAATTTTCTACTTGTTGTAGAACTGACATCAGCTTTTACCTCAAGCCCATTTGTGCTGTATCACCATTTCTACTTTACAGAGGCACTGTCATGTCAATGGGAACTGCTCTAATAATGCTTGTCATGTCCATGGATCTCACCCAGAAAATGAACGATATCCCCTTACCCTCAAGTCTCCAAACTCAGAGGAGGAGTGTAATGTGTCTCTCTTCTTTACGTCCAGCTCAACCTATGAAGTAGGGCATCAAAAAAGATCACTGTCTAAAACTTCTCTCTTCCCATCAAATTCACTCCTATCATAAGCTCATGAGATCTTTATGTGAGAAGATATAGGAATAGGTTCTGGCTATCTGGATCTATTTACTAACACTTTATATTTCATACCTGAACCCTAGACCTTTGAACTTAAAATTTTGTTAAATACTACTATCTTTTTTTTCCTGATTCTGATCTGAAAAGTACCTCCTGGAAAAATGTAACCTTTTAATAAATCACAGTGTTCATTCTAATAATAAAAATGTAAATTAAAATTACATACTATCCTTTCACCTACAAATGTACTAAATTTTTATGTTAATATCTATTGTTATTAGTAAGGTGATCAGCAATGAACACTCTAAATAATATTGCCTATAGAAAGGCCCTGACCAGTTGCCTTCCAATATTTAACAAGATCCTTAAAAGGTTCTATACAGTAATTTTACTTCTAAAATTTTATGCAAAGAAAACAAAGATGCAAATGTTTATGTAAAATCACAATGTTATTTACTATTTTTTAATATTGGAAATAATGTATCCAACAATAAGGAATGGTTACATTGATTATGATAGGTAACAATAGCATATTAAAATTTAAAGTCAACCTGAGGGCCCAGTGAACACCAGGAGGATGAAAGAGAGAGGGAGAAAGAATCTAAGTCTTCACTGATATTATTGAGCTACTGATCTTACTTTACCTAGAGCTGCCTTACATCTGGACTTATATGAGATAATGGATTTTTCTACTGTCTTAAGCCATATTTGAATTGCGGTTTCTATTATTTACAACTGAAAGTATTCCAAATAAATAAACATGTGTATAGCATATGTGTACACACATGTATCAGGTATATATGATTATCTTTAATTCTGATATTGCCAATTTGTACCCTGTAGAGGTTGTACCAATTTATATTTCTATTAACAATGTATGAAGTTACCTATTTCCGCACACCCTCATCATTCTTAGTTCTAGTATGATAGGTAAAAAATGATCATGATTTTCACTGCATTTTTCTTATTTTGAGTGAGGTTATTAATCTTTTTATATTTAAGGATTATCTGTATTTCCTTTTCTGCTAACTATTTGCTTTTATCCTTTGCTTATTTTTTCTATTACGTTGTTAATATTAAAACAAAACCTATATATATATGTTCTTAGGAAATCAGCTACTATTGGGGAATTCCCTGGTGGTCCAGTGCTTAGGACTCAGCACTTTCACTGCCGGGGCCGTGTTCAATCTGTGGTCGGGGAACTAAGCGTTCACAAGCCCCAGGGCCCAGCCAAAAAAAAATATAAAAAATTAGCTACAACTATTTCTTCCCAGATTTTCATCTGTCTTTTGACTTTGTGGTTTCTTGTTTTTTAATGCAGAATTTAAAATGTTTGTATGATGTTACATATTTTAGTCTTTTTTTATGGTTTCCAATTTTTTTCTTTTTCTTCTTTTTGGCCGTGCCACGTGGCTTGCAGGTTCTTAGTTTCCAGACCATGGATTGAACCTGGGCCACGGCAGTGAAAGTGCTGAGTCTTAACCACTGGACAGCCAGGGGAATTCCCTGGCTTCCATTTCTTTTGCCATACTTAGAGCTTTTTACACTATGTGTTTATATTTTTAATGTATCTTATAATTTCTTCTAATACATTTATGGCTTGTTATTTACTTTTGAATTCTTTAATCCATCTCAACTCTTATTTCATCATAGTGTGATGTAGGAATCCAATTTATTTTTCTTCAGATGACTATCCATTTGTCACCATTTATAATACTATCTTTCCCCTAGTGATTTGAAATGTGGAATGGTGCTAACTGGCCACTTACCCTGACCACATGGATCCTTAGAGGCAAAAAGTCATTTTTATAGAATTTAGCAATAATAGAGGATGCCTAGGGTCAAATCAGTCATCCCCTTGAAATCTAACTACAATCAGTACAGATGAATATGAAAACAGTAGCATGATTGATGATAACAGGTTTTCTGTCCAGTCAAAAATGACCAGATGTATTCATGCATATTCATATTCACGCATTTATTCCATCAAAATTTTTAAGAGTCTGGTATTGTCATATTTTAATTCCTGCTTCATTTTAGGTGTGGGACACTTAGCCCACAACAACCAAGTCTAACCAGGACAGTGTCCCTCACCTCTCCTGAAGCTAAGCCCTACTCTCCAGGGAAAAAGTATACATCCCTCCTCCCCCAGTCACAAAGACTTCTCGGTCACGCCACCCAATATATCACTCAGCCTCCTGAAGGAGCAATATTTTTCCCTCCACTGTCATCTGAAGAGGAGGGCAAGAAAATTATTCAGAATGTCTCTGGTACTTTTCCTCTGAAATAACATAGTAATTCTGTTCATAGTTGTGTGATATCCTATCAGATTTTACCCATTCACTGAGTCCTAAATACTACTGTAGGAACTGTAGAGAGAGGAGAGGAGAGGAATAAATCATGCTTCTTTTTCGAGGAACTCACAGTCTAGTGAGAGCAGAAAAGCACACAGTCAACTTTACTAAAATGTGACAAATGGTTTACACAGGGTGCTGTGGGAGAGAAGAGGAAAGTCATCTCAGCCACACTGGGAGTTCACCGAAGACTTAAAGGAGAAGGTGACATTAGCAATGTCTTTAATAATGAATAAAAGTTTGATGGATGAGTAAGGAGAATAAGATAAGTGAGAAAGAAAAAGGAAGAAGGGCATTCCAAAGCAAGGCCCCCCCCTCCAACACACATACACATGAATGCAGGCATGAAAGAGCATGATGCCTTCCAGGTCCTGTGAGTATTTCAGAATGGCTGGAGGGATAGGGCCTTGGGCAGTGAGTGACAAGCAATGAGGCTCTAGGGGAAGACTGAATAGACTGAACCAGGACATGCCTTGTATGTCTTTCTTTGGAGTTTGTACTTGATATTGTCAGTGATGAGAGCTAGTGAAACATTTTACATAGGGAGCAACATGGTTAGAAGTGCCTTTTTTTTAAAACTCATTTTTTTTTGAACTTTGCAACAGGTTTTTATTTTTGCTTTATATCTATTACAGTGTTTGAAACCTAATGAAATACATTTTTTCTTCAAATTTGGATGTGTATATAAATAGCATTTGTCTGGACTCAGCACACTCAATGCCATGGTTTCTTGGCCTGTACCTGCTCTGAAATCATCAAGCTTTGTCTGTCTACCCACAGGTCCTGAGAACACGGAAGACAAGAGCCAGAGTAAAAAACCCACTTTAAATAAGGTATTTACAATTTTTTGTGCCAAGGTCTCTCCCTTTCAATGTCAGATGAAGCCTATATATCCCTCCTCAGAATAATGATTTAAATTATTTTTAATTGTTTAAATAAATGGTTTAAATTATAATATATAATTATGTATATAATTATAAAATATTTTAAATGTGTCATATAATAAAATCTGATAGCACAGAAACTTACTAAAATGAATAACAACATCTAGTAGTTAGTTGAATAACCATAATAATTGAAAAGCAGTGACATGACCGAAAGGAGTTAATACCCCAAATACATAAACAATTCATACAGCTCAACATCCAAAAAACAAACAACCTAATTAAAAAATGGGCAGAAGATCTGAATAGACATTTCGTGAAGAAGATATACAGATAATCAACAGGCACATGAAAAGATGCTCAACATTGCTAATCATCAGAGAAATGCAAACCAAAACCACAATGAGATATCACCTCACACCTGTCAAAATGACTATCATCAAAAAGCCTGGAGGGGTGGGATAGGGAGGTTGGGAGAGAGGGAGACGCAATAGGGAAGAGATATGGGAACATATGTATATGTATAATTGATTCACTTTGTTATAAAGCAGAAACACCATTGTAAAGCAGTTATACTCCAATAAAGATGTAAAAAAGACCACAAACAACAAATGTTGGTGAGGATGTAGAGAAAAGGGAACCCTTGCACACTGTTTGTTGGGAGTGTAAATTGCTGCAGCCACTATGGAAAACAGTACGGAGGTTCCTTAAAAACCTAAAAATAGAACTACCACATGATCCAGAAATTCCACTCCTGGGTATATATCTGTAGAAGATAAAAACACTAATTCGAAGATACATGCACCCCAAAGTTTATAGCAACATTATTTACAATAGCCAAGATATGGAAGAAACCTAAGTGTCCAGTGACAGATAAATGGATAAAGAAGATGTGGTACATCTATATAATGGACTATTACTCAGACATTAAAAAAAAATGAAAATTTGCCACTTGCAACAACATGAATGGACCTGGAGAGCACTATGTTTAGTGAAATAAGTTGGACAGAGAAAGACAAGTACTGTATGGTATCACTCATATGTGGAATATAAAAAATACAACAAACGAATATACCAAAACAGAAAAAGACTCACAGATATAGAAAACAAGCTAGTGGTTACCAAGGTGGAGAGGAAAGATAGAAGTAGGGGATTAAGAAGTACAAACTACTATGTATAAAAGAAATAAGTTACAAGGATATATTGTACAGACAGAGAATATAGCCAATATTTTATAATAACTTTAAATAGGGTATAATCTATAAAACACTGAATCACTATGTTGTACACCTAAAACTAATATAATATTGTAAATCAATTATGCTTCAATAAAGATAAATAAATTAAATAAATAAAAGTAGTGATGAGCATATATGAGATACCTGCAACAGCTACAATTTGATATGAAATATTTGTGATTTATGTTGGTGACATGGTGATAGATATTATGAAGAGTTTTGTGCTTTCAAGCCTATATTCAAAATGGAAAGAAATACTAAATTTTAATTAAATGTGAGCAAAAATAAAGATATAATTGTTCCCATCCAACTCTCAGATCCTCTGAATTCTACACAATAGTATAAATTAAGGAGCCTAGGGGTGGAAATAGGGACAATGAATTCAATTAGAAATCTATCTGACTAGTCTAGAGGAGAAGTGATGATGGTATGAGTAATAATAGCTAATATTAATTGAGCAATTACTATATTCCAGGCACTGTTCAAAGTGCTTTATATGGTATTTCATCTATAGACTTAGGGCCATTATTAACCTGTATTTTACAGGCAAAGAGACAGAAGAACAGAGAGCTAAGGAAATTTATTCAGTTCACACAGCTAGTTAGTAACAGAACTAGGTTTTGAACTGGGATAATTTGACTCCAGAACCTCACTCTTATCCACTACTGGGGCAGTAGAAATAGTGGTAGAAAATGAATTAGAAGCATGTGGGAAATAGGATGAACAGGACCCGGAGAAGGAGGGTGAGAGGGGAATCTACAGAGAAGTCCAGGTGAAGTGGGGACATTGTAAAAATATTTGCCACCCATTTTTTTTCCTTCTTGGTAATTATTCCCTCCCCTCACCCATTTAGTCACTAAGGGTAAATCATGAGGCTGAGGATTATTGCTCCTGGAAAAGTTGAGAAAATACTAACTAGGAAATTGAGATATGATATTATTTTTTTTCTGGACCAAAGGAGAGAGAAAGGGAGTGAAAAAGGGAGAAATCACATCCAAATATGCTTGCTCCTTTTGGGGGTCAAAAATTGGCTGAAAGAGGTAAGTAGAGTAGAAAAATCCAGACAAATCTGAGAGAATCTAAGAACGTTGGGGCTGGTGCCCTGATTCCTATGTAGCAATGGAAAGTCAGAAAGCTTTAAGAGAATTCCTCTGCTTGACATGGTCCTATATCTAATATGATGTCAGAGCAGTTGAGTAGCAATGACTAAGAAGGTACCTAGACTAAGGGCATCCACATTTGATCCTGAACTCTCCAGATAGTTTGTGAGAAATTATCCAAGAGCCACCAGGTCTCCAGCGGAGGATAGCTTGTTGAATGTGCTGCTGGATTGGTTGCTAGGTAGAGATGAGGATGACAAAGTACAGGGGCCTCTTAACTGAAGTCAATAGTGCTGTCATCAATAACACGTGTCAGAACAATGCTCCAAAAACCAGGTGAAAACAGCAATATATCAGTGCCCATACATACAGGATGCTCAGTCACCAGGGAGCCCAGCTAAATTAAAGCAGATGCATCAAGAGGAAAAGATGAGGCCCTGAGACCAGGCAATACAAACCATGTAAAGAAGAAGGCTAGGAGGGAGGACCAGAAAACACTCTTTAATGCCAGGAAGCTGGGTGAGCTTCTCTGCTCAGATTCATTTAGAAAAGCAGAATAGGGGGAGGGGGAGAGCCTTTCTGAAGTGAGACACACTGAAAAAGTAATAAGGCCCCCTAAACCCTAAATTTTTTGTGATGTCTAATTTAGTTGTATTTTTTAAATTGTGGTTAAAAAAAAACACATAACATAAAATTTACCACCTTGGCTTCCCTGGTGGCGCAGTGGTTGAGAATCTGCCTGCCAATGCAGGGGACACAGGTTCGAGCCCTGGTCTGGGAAGATCCAACATGCCGGAGCAACTAGGCCCGTGAGCCACAGCTACTGAGCCTGCGCATCTGGAGCCTATGCTCCGCAACAAGAGAGGCCGCGATAGTGAGAGGCCCGCGCGCTGTGATGAAGAGTGGCCCCCGCTTGCCGCAACTAGAGAAAGCCCTCGCACAGAAACGAAGACCCAACACAGCCAAAAATAAATAAATAAATATTAAAAAAAAAAAATTTACCACCTTATACATATATACAATGCAATATTACTCAGCCATAAAAAGGAACGAAATTGAGTCATTTGTAGGGACGTGGATGGATCTAGAGTCTGTCATACAGAGTAAAGTAAATCAGAAAGAGAAAAACAAACATCATATATTAACGCATATATGTGGAACCTAGAAAAAAGGTACAGATGAACCCGTTTGCAGGGCAGAAATAGAGACACAGATGTAGAGAACAAACCTATGGACACCAAGGGGGGGGAAGCGGCGGAGGGGGGTGGTGGTGGTGGATGAATTGGGAGATTGGGATTGACATGTATACACTGATGTGTATCAAATGGATGACTAACAAAGACCTGCTGTATAAAAAAATAAATAAAATTAAATTAAAAAAAATTTTACTACCTTAGCATTTTTAATTGTGCATTTTGGTAAAGTTAACTATATTCACATGTTATGCAACGATCTCTAGAATTTTTTTTTATCTCATAAAAACGGAAACTCTATACACATTGAACAACTCCCTATTCCCATCACCCTCCCCACCACCACCACCTACAACCTCTGGTCAACACCATTCTACTTTCTGTTTCTATGAGTTTTGAGTACTTTAGATATGTCGTATAAGTGGAATCATACAGTATTTATCTTTTTTTTTTAAGTCTTTATTGAATTTGTTACAATATTGCTTCTGTTTTGTTTATTTGGCAGCAAGGCACGTGGGATCCTAGCTCCCCGACCAGGGATCGAACACGCACCCCCTGCATTGGAAGGTGAAGTCTTAACCACTGGGCTGCCAGGGAAGTCCCCAGTACTTATCTTTAAAAAGCCTAAAAATTTCCCTAGAAAACAGGTAACTTTGATTGGCAAGCTTAAGCATTTTCCATCATTAGAAGGAGAGGAGGTTTAAAAGCAAGATGAGATCAGTTAAAGAAAATAATGAAAGCTACATCTCTTCAACCCCAGTTTCTGACATTACAGCTCTAGCCCACTAGATGTGGGGTCACATCACGGACCCTAAGAAAGAAAGTGATTCATCAAACTCTGGCGCTTGACTCTCAGGCTCAAGAGCAGCATGAATATCACTGAGCTCTGTCTCATGTGAAGCTAACATAGCTCCACTATCGTTTTTTCAGTCCTTTTAAACTGTTTTTTAACTCCCACATTACTAGCTGTAGGTATTCCTTCTACCCTTGCTTTGGAATTCATTCTCTAAATATGTCCCAATTCACTGCATTTAAGACTTTAGTTGTCTCTGCCTTCCCCCTCAAAAAGTCTCAATACTTTGAAAATGCAGTGTCCAAGCAAAGGTCCAAGTTCCCCATAGGATTTTTTTCCCCCAAATTTCTGGCCCTGGCCTCAGGCTGACTTGGATCTCTAAGATTTATAATCACTCTATGTTGCAGATGTAGGCTGTGTCTAAAATCTTGGGCATCCTAGAGAGGTTCTAAATGACTACAGCATTTGGTGTAAATAAATATTACTGTGGGACCGTGTCCATCTTCCAGTCTAGGTAGCTACGGCAAAGAAACAGATCAAGTCTTAGAAAGCCAATCAAGTCTGATGACTCTGTGGGTAGACTTCAAGGATGTCTGATCCCTGGGGGTTGAGTCATTTCAGGTCTCACTGGAACTTTCTCTCAGTTCAAGGAATCATTTGGCCTTCTCTGAAAATAAAATGAGACTTCATACCTTCTTAGTTGACAGTTGCATTGTGCTATGGATTTCAAAGATAGATATAATATATAAATGTTTCTTTTATAAATTGCCAAAATGTATTTAATAGCAGAGAGTAATTCCTGTGCGTTTATATTGCAGATTAAATAATGTTTCACCTTGCAGTTCCAGCAGTTTTAATTTTATCTGTTATGTTTAGAAGGTACACTAGATACAGATCTTGCATAGGGTCTTATGGTCTGTAGTACTCAAGTAATGGTAGTTGAAAAGGAAATTTTGCTAATAATAATACATCTGAATCCATTCTACACCATACCAAAGGAATAACTAAATAAAGTACTTTTAATTTTCTAATAAAATTGAAAATAGGTCATAGTCTTAAATCCAGGACCTTTCAAAACTTTGATGACAAAAAAGAAATACTGTCAAGAATCTGGAACTCTTGACTTAATCAAATTATATCACCACGTCAAAGGATAATGTACTAGGATGCCACTGTTTACACTTTCTTTCCAAAATACTTAATGAAAATCATAGTGTTTAATGTAAAAAGAACCTATTTTAACGCTACAAATAAGGCTTGTTTCTTCAGTGGCAGCTTCATTTAACCAGAAAAATGAATCTTCTGGGTTCTGCAGTCTTGTAGGATATAGCCTGATGCAAGCCCTGACTTTCCTAAATCCAAACACGCTACAAAGATCAAGTCAGCTGCGCTGTGCTGTGGCTCACCGCCACATTGTGATTTGGGGAGCACATAGTTGGCCGGGTTGCACTGTGCTCTGTCCAAGACAACTCTAGCCAGGATCTTGCCAGCAGTAGGCAGCAATATGTCTTGATAGTTGCCTCAGTGAGTCTTATTGCTTGGAGTAATAAAAATAACCAAGCACTTTAGATCAAAGATTTATTATAACAGAAATGTAAAACTCAAAAAAATTAGATAATTTTCTTAAACTTTTGCACTGAAGTGCACTGAATTTTTCACTGCAGTGGTGTGCCCACTTTGGAAAACAGTTTGTCCATTTCTTATAAAAGTAAACTTATTTATCCTATGAGCTAGAAATTCCATTTACTCAAGAGAAATAAATACACATATCTACGGAAAAGCCCAAATGCGAACATTCAAAGTTGTTTCACTCATGATAGCCTAAAACAGGAAACAACCTGAATGTCCATTACCTGCTGAAAGGATAAACTAATTGTGGTAAATCCATAAAACAGAGAACAACTGAACAATGATTGATACATGCAGCAACGTGGAGGAATCTCATAACATAATCTCTTATGTTAAACGGAAGAAGCCAGACACAAAAGGCTCCATACTGTTTGAATCCGCTTATATTACATTCTAGACAAAGGCAGTATACTAGGAACAGAAACAAATCAGTGGTTGCTAGAAGGTGAGGGTGGGTAAAGAGATTGACTGCAAAGTGGCGGGAGGGAAATTTTTATGGTAATGGAAATATTCTATATCTTAAACACATGCACAACTGTGTATGTGTGTCCCAACTCTTCAAACTTTACACTTTAAAAGGGTACATTTATTTTATACAAATAAGACCTCAATAAATCTGCCTTTTGGAAAATTGGGTAGGGACAATGAGTTGGGGAATAGATGAAACAAGACTGGCCATGGGCCGAAATGATTAAATCTGGGTAATAGGTCACTGGGGATTCACTAAACTATTCTACTTCTGAATATGTTTAAACTTTTCAATAATTAACAGTTAAAAATTTTTTTGCACCATAGACTGCTAGGCTTATGTCATTTATAGTCCTCCAATCATCTTGCCCCACTTTTTCCTGGGCCAAAGTATAAAACTTGTGGAACCCCACACAACTGATCAAAGAAAAAAGTCCATTAGCTATTTTTTCAACATTTGTATATGTATATATACAAATACATATATATACACACACACACACACATACACACACACATATACAAATTAACAATCATGAAAACTACCTTAAAAGACACAGTCAATTAAATTATGGTCAGGATTTTTTAAATTAAGTTCATTAGAGGCAAAAATACGTAAATACACCTCTATATTTATTGCTATAGGTCTTTAAATTTTGTAAAAATTTTATTTATTTAGTTTTGGCTGCGTTGGGTCTTTGTTGCTGTACATGGACTTTCTCTAGTTGTAGCAAGTGGGGGCTACTCTTCATTGCGGTGAGTAGTTATGGCTCACAAGCTCTAGAGCACAGGCTCAGTAGTTGTGGCACATGGGCTTAGTTGCTCTGCAGCACGTGGGATCTTCCCAGACCAGGGCTCAAACCCGTGTCCCTGCATCGGCAGGTGGATTCTTAACTGCTGCACCAGACGGGAAGCCCTAAAAATTTTTTTAAGTTAGTTGATTTAAAAAGTTTTATTGAAACATATATTTCTTTTTTTCATTTTTACATTTTTATTGAAGTATAGTTGATTTACAATGTTTCAGGTGTACAGCAAAGTAATTCAGTTATACATATATTTATCTATTCTTTTTCAGTTTCTTTTCCATTATCGGTTATTACAAGATATTGAATATAGTTCCCTGTGCTATATAGCAGGTCCATGTTTATCTTTTTTATATATAGTAGTGTGTATCTGTTAATCCCAAATTCCAAATTTATCCCTCCCCCCTTTCTTCTTTGGTAACCATAAGTTTGTCTTCTATGTCTGTGAGTCTATTTCTGT
Organism: Neophocaena asiaeorientalis asiaeorientalis; assembly: GCF_003031525.2. NCBI lineage: Eukaryota > Metazoa > Chordata > Mammalia > Artiodactyla > Phocoenidae > Neophocaena > Neophocaena asiaeorientalis. The sequence continues at coordinate 5,771,486 of NW_020185317.1, forward strand.
TTTGTAAATAAGTTCATTTGTATCATTTTTTTTAGATTCCACATATAAGTGATATCATACAGTATTTGCCTTTCTCTGTCTGACTTACTTCACTTAGTATGATAATCTCTAGCTCCACCCATGTTGCTGCAAAAGGCACTATGTCATTCTTTTTTATGGCTGAGTAATACTCAGTTGTATGTATATACCACATCTTCTTTATCCATTAATCTGTTGGACATTTAGGCTGTTTCCATGTCTTGGCTGTTGTAAATAGTGCTGGTATGAATACTGGGGTATGTGTATCTTTTTGAGTTAGAGTTTTCTCTGGATATATATGCCCAGGAGTGCGATTGCTGGATGATATAGTAACTCTGTTTGTAGTTTTTTAAGGAACCTCCATAGTGTTCTCCATAGTGTCTGCACCAGTTTACATTCCCACCAACAGTGTAGGAGGGTTCCCTTTTCTCTACACCCTCTCCAGCATTTATTATTTATAGACTTTTAAAAATATTTATTTATTTGGTTGCATGGTATCTTAGTTGTGGCAGGTGGGTGTCTTAGTTGTGGCAGGTGGGCTCCTTAGTTGCAGCATGAAGTCTCCTTAGTTGTGACATGTGAACTCTTAGTTGTGGCATCCATGTGGGATCTAGTTCCCTGACCAGAAATCGAACCTGGGCCCCCTGCACTGGGAGCGCTGGGTCCAATCCACTGCACCACCAGGGAAGTCCCTATTTATAGACTTTTTGATGATGGCCATTCTGACCAGTGTGATGTGATACCTCATTGTGGTTTTGATTTGCATTTCTCTAATAATTAGTGATATTGAGCATTCTTTCATGTGCCTGTTGGTTATCTGTATGTCTTCTTTGGAAAAGTTTCTATTTAGGTCTTCTGCCAATTTTTTAATTGGATTTTTAAAAAAATGTTGAGCTGTATGAGTTGTTTGTATTGAATATATTTTGGAGATTAATCCCTTGTTGGTGACATCATTGCAAATATTTTCTCCTATTCCATAGGTTGTCTGTTTTGTGTATGGTTTCCTTTGCTGTGCAAAAGCTTTTAAGTTTAATTAGGTTTTATTTGTTTATTTTTGTTTCCATTTCTCTAGGAGTCGGATCCAAAAAAAATATTGCTGCATTTACATCAAGTGTCCTGCCTATGTTTTCCTCTAGTAGTTTTAGAGTATCCAGTCTTATATTTAGGTTTTTAATCCATTTTGAGTTTATTTTTGTACATAGTGTTAGAGGATGTTCTAATTTCATTCTTTTACATGTAGCTGTCCAGTTTTCCCAGCACCACTTATTGAAGAGACTCTCTTTTCTCCTTTGTCATAGATTAATTGACCATAAGTGCCTGCATTTATTTCTAGTCTTTCTATCCTGTACCATTGATCTATATTTCTGATTTTGTGCCAGTACCACACTGTTTTGATTACTGTAGCTTTATAGTATAGTCTGAAGTCAGGACACCCAATTCTTCCAGCTCCATTCTTCTTTCTCAAGATTACTTTGGCTATTCAGGGTCTTTTGTGTTTCCACACAAATTAAAAATTTTTTTGTTCTAGTTCTGTGAAAAATGCCATTAGTAATTTGATAAGGATTGTACTGAATCTGTAGATTGCCTGGGTATTATGGTCATTCTAACAATATTGATTCTTTCAATCCAAGAACACAGTATATCTTTCCATTTGTGTGGTCTTCAATTTCTCTCATCAGTGTGTTATATAGTTTTTGGAGTATAGGTCTTTTGCCTCCTAGGTAGGTTTAAACCTATCTAAAGCTACCTACAGGTCTTTCAGAATTCATCTATGTATGAGACAAAACATTTATTTATTTATTTACTGAATATTTATTTTTATTTTTTTGGCTGTGCTGTGAAGCTTACAGAGTCTTAGTTCCCCGACCAGAGATTGAACCCAGGCCACAGTGAAAGAGCTGAGTCCTAACCACTGGATAGCCAGGGAACTCCCACAAAATATTTATTTAAATGCAACAGAAATGAAAAGAATTAAGCTGTAATTATTCATGCAATCATTCATTCAATAAACAGCTCTTAAGTGTCTACTACATGTTAAACACATAGTAATATCTCCTTCAAGGAACCCATAAATACAAAATACAACCAGCTACAACACAATTGCTGAGTGTGTGGAAAGAAAAATTAATACTACCTAGAGTGCAGAGTGGATATGGTTGAGGAGAGATGGTGAGAGGTCCAGAAAAGAATCTACAGATACTCTAAACCTAGAAATTTGAGCTAGAATTTTACTTGGCTGGGAGAGAGGTGTGGATGGGAGGGTAGGGAAGAAGGGAGAAAGAAAGGGAGCAGATTCTAGAGAGATATGAAGTCAGAAGCACAAAGCACATCTGGGGACTGCTTGGAGTAATTACACAGAAGCAGCAAAGCAAAACTGAATAATTCATTTATAATCAGCCCAATCTGTTACTGTCAAGTCCATGAACTGTGCAATTTATAAGTGCATATTGCTAATGAATTCATGAATTTATTCCACAGATAAATTGGTTTTGTCCCATGGTCACAAGATATGTCCACAACTCTTTTTTTGCGGTACGCGAGCCTCTCACTGTTGTGGCCTCTCCCGTTGCGGAGCACAGGCTCTGGACACACAGGCTCAGTGGCCATGGCTCACGGGTCTAGCTGCTCCGCGGCATGTGGGATCTTCCCGGACCGGGGCACGAACTTGTGTCCCCTGCATCGGCAGGCGGACTCTCAACCATTGCACCACCAAGGAAGCCCTGTCCACAATTCTTGTCAGCTAGTCTATGAAAGTATGCTACTAACCTTGAGGCAAGACTCTGGATATACATTTATTGCCTCTGTTGGAAAACCAATGAAAACTTCATGCCATCATTATATTTGCCTGTGAATGCATGTATTTAAGATTTGTTCTTCTTAGCCTTTCCTTAGCATTCTGGAAGGAGTTGTAGAAGGAGAGAATAATTTGCTAGTTAAATTTAAGAGACTACATAACCACTAACTAGGAGTACTACTCAGTCACTTCCTAAGCAGACAATCATGAGAGTAGAAACTTGCAACTGACAAAATTATTAGATTAGCATTAAAGTACTAATTGGCTTCTTTGTTCCACCCGGCTAAAATCTTGTTGTTGGCAGGGTTGAGACTAAATTCATGACTATAGCCCTGCATACCATCATGCTCCTTTACTGAGGAAAAAGAATTATTTTCACTATATGATACCAGTGAGGATGAACAGTTTTCTTTCTCCTCTCCTTCACCCACTACCAACTAGGGAGGATTAAGTGGGCTGCTTTTATTTCTGACTCTCTATTATCTAAAGCAACAATCTTTGAATGACAAATATTAACTACACTGGAAGACAATTCTTTCAGTAATATTTAATTATGAATGAGGTAAATTCTTAAACATTTAAGAGTATCTTGATGCTTCTAAATTAAATTCCAAGGAGAGAATAAATTAGAGGAATGAGTCTACTAATCCCTGTAGGTGATAAGAAGTAGCAACTTGATGCTTTATATTATTTGATGGTTCAAAAGATAGACAAAACATTTCACCAACAAAAAGAACCTCAGATGTAATAATAAAGGACTCTACTGTGAAAAACCACACATGGTCAATTTTAGGAGTAAAGTAATCTAGTCAAAGGAGCAGGCCCAAAGACACTTTTCTACTACACAAGTACACTTGAGCCTATTTAAAAAGGAACACTAGTAGGGGTGAAGAGAGTTCAGGTCAGTTAGTCCTTGGCACCTCAATCAAGATTGCCAGCATAGTTATCAATTAATGTTGCAGTGGTTTCAGTAATGCATACACGTGTCAAATAGGAACTATACTGAGCCTGCCACTTCATTTTACACACAATCCTGAACACCTGTCAGGTCATGATGATTTTTCAGTCAGTACTGACCCAGGATACATTTTAACAGGTGACAGGCTTTGGATCAAATTACCAATTCCCTGAGGCATCCAGTCCTCCCAATCCTAAGTATTTTTGGCATGATTTATATGTTCTTTAGCTTCCTTTATAATGTAATTTAGAGTTATGTCAATTCTAGTACTATTCTTGAAATGTGAGAAAATGCCTAGTGTTCGTTTTTTAAATCTCCTTAACAGAAAACTATAAGCAATAGGACATAAAGGAAAAATAGTGGTTTTTTATTATTCTTTTAATACTCTACTAAACAAAAGCAGGCAGTTCTTGCTGGTCTCATAAATTAGATATGAAATTTCAGCAGTCTGAATTTAAATGTCTGAAGACTGCTGATTTATAAAGATAAGGTAAAAACTAATTATCATGGGATTCAAGACCCTTCACAATCAGGATTTTGATTGCTTTCCCAGACTTTACCTCTCTATACTGACCTTCCCTACTGCACACCTCATACAATTGACTACTCAAGTATACATAATTTCCAGGAAACACTGATCATTTCCATACCTTCAAGCCTTTGTTAATATTATTCCTTCTGCCTGAAATACCCATCCCCACTCTGCCTGGCAAAATCCTCAAACTTCTTACCTCTCACTTCTTTTGTTTCTTAGCAGATGAAGATAACTTGTACACCATGAGGAAAAGGGTACCCAGTGTCCCCCTTTTGTACATGCTAGAGAACTGAGTTATCCTTGATGACATTCTCCTTTACTGCTCCAAATCTAGTCTATCACTAAAACTTGTTAGTGTTCTTAAAGTGTCAGAATCCATTCACTTTTCATTTCCACTGCAATCTAGCTAAGCAAAGCCACCATCATATCTCGCCTAGACAACTACAGGTAAGATTAACTGGTTTCTCTGCTTTTACACTTCTCTGTCTCCAAATACAAATCCAGAAGGCACCAAAGTGCCTCTTCCAAGGCTGATATTGGAAATCCAGGTTCACAATCTAGGCATATTGCAATGAGCCAGATGTTAAACCTAAGTTAGTAAATCTAAATTTAGCACATCTATAGGAGGAGTTTGATGGAAAGCTAAAGTCTATGTGAGGAGCTGAAAGTAGTTATGGGGAACTGGTGATTTTAAGTAGGTGTGAGTTTGAATAAATTCCCAAGACAGAACTGGCTACCTGTCACTTCCACAAATGTCCAGATGAGTCTTCTTGCCGAAGTGGTATCTGAACCCAAAAGAACGCCAAAGGAAACAATGTAGTGAGAGACAAGAACAAGGACATACTTGGGGGACCCTAATATTAAAGGGATAGGAAGAGAAACCAGAAAGCTGGCAATAAGAGAAAGAGGGGAGGCAAGAAAGTAGTGTGTGTGTGTATTTATTTTTATTATAAAATTCGATTATTCTAGAAGGCCTAGATAATAGAATTCTAGATTAAAAAATATATACTGAGGTAAAGTAAAAAATATTTACTTAGGTAAATATATACTTAGGTAAAGCTGGCATTTGTGTATGGGAAGAAGAAGGGCTATAAAAATCAGGGGCAGGGGTATTATTAAAGAAACAAGTACAATAATGCTGGCATGAGGTGATTCTGTACCAATAAAATGGTGACTATATTTAAATATTACTGTATTTGTTATATACATATGTAGCATAGAGGATCTTAGAAACAGAACTCTCAGACATGTTATCCTATGAACCTGCTTTTCTGAAGGATAAACAGTCTTTTAATGAAACAAGAGATAATTTTTAAAACTTTTTCTAATGCCTATAAAAACCATACAATACAAAAAATAGAAAGTAAAAATCATCTAGAATCCCCCCTACATGGCCATAATGTTAACATTTGGGTAAACATTCTTCTAAAACATGTATATTCTTCCTCTCCGTCTCTGTCCCACCCC